>NC_092097.1:21493726-21819144 GCF_045679555.1 Salvelinus alpinus
GTTCCAAAGAAAAAGCCATATCTCAGACTGGCCAATAAAAATAAAAGATTAAGATGGGCAAAAGAATACAGACACTGGACAGAGGAACTCTGCCTAGAAGGCCAGCATCCCGGAGTCGCCTCTTCACTGTTGACGTTGAGACTGGTGTTTTGCGGGTATTATTTAATGAAGCCGCCAGTTGAGGACTTGCAAGGCATCTGTTTCTCAAACTAGACTATCTAATGTACTTGTCCTCTTGCTCAGTTGTGCACCGGGGACTCCCACTCCTCCTTCTATTCTGGTTAGAGACCGTTCATTTCTCAAAACAAGGATAAACTGACGAGTTTCAGAAGAAAGGTCTTTGTTTCTGGCCATTTTGACCCTGTAATCGAACCCACAAATGCTGATGCTCCAGATACTCAACCAGTCTAAAGAAGGCCAGTTATATTACTTATTTAATCAGTACAACAGTTTTCAGCTGTGCTAACATATTTGCAAAAGGGTTTTCAAATGATCAATTAGCCTTTTAAAATGATAAACTTGGATTAGCTAACACAACGTGCCATTGGAACACAGGAGTGATGGTTGCTGATAATGGGCCTCTGTACACCTATGTAGATATTCCATAAAAAAATCAGCCGTTTCCAGCTACAATAGTCATTTACAACATTAAAAATGTCTACACTGTATTTGATGTTATTTTAATGGACAAAAAATTAGCTTTTTCTTTAAAAAAAAGGACATTTCTAAGTGACCCCAAACTTTTGAACGGGAGTGTACATTGGAGAAATATGATGTATCTTTGATGTAGAATGCTGTAAAATCCACAAACATCTTCATCTTTCATTCCATTTCAACTAATGTTATCTCTGAACATCATATTACTGTACATGAGGGAGCCAATTCTCTCATTTTCTTCTGTCATTTATTTGGACTAATTAATCCATGGCTACATTGCAGATAGGTTAAGTAATAGTAATATTACAGGAGAGTGATCCTACAGACAGTGATGACACATTTTTTAAGACTTTGACTCCATGCAGAGGAGAGCCTTTTAAACCTACAGCATTTGCCTTGCTCAATATCCACCACCACATCACATGTCATAATGGTTGTACGATCCCGTAACCAATTGTGCTATTGTGTATGTTTTTTCGCGTTATTTGTAAATTATTTTGTACATAATGTTTCTGCCACCGTGTCTTATGACTGAAAAGAGCTTCTTGATGTCAAGACAGCGATTACTCATCCCGTACTGGAGGAATTCTTCTTCAACGAGTTGGACGGGAAGGATGTACAGTACAACAGACACCTGACAAGGCCCTCATCCCCGTCATTCGCAGGAGGAAAAGACTGAGGTATCGTGGACGACGGTCCGGGTGCCTTGTAAGGATTCTGTTGCCGAGATGGTAATCTACCTTTATCATCGGTCCTATTAGCCAACTTACAATCAATCGATAATAAAATAGACGAACTACGAGCACGTATATCCTACAAACGGGATATTAAAAACTGTAATATCTTATGTTTCACCGAGTTGTGGCTGCACAACGATATGATTAACATAAAGCTGTTTTTTTAAGCTTTTTCGGCAAGATAGAACAGCGGCCTCTGGTAAGACAAGGGGCAGCTGGTGCCCGAAATCTAAGGAAGTCTCGAGGTTTTGCTCACCTGAGGTAGAATATCTCATGAGAAGCTGTAGACCACACTATTTACCAAGAGAGTTTACATCTATATTTTTCGTAGTTGTCCCTATACCACCACAGACCGATGCTGGCACTAAGACGGCACTCAATCAGCTGTATACAGGCTTAAGCAAACAGGAAAACACTCATCCAAAGGCGGCGCTCCTAGTGGCCGGGGACTTTAATGCACGGAAACTGAAATCATTTTTACCTCATTTAAAAGAAAAAGAACTCTAGACCACCTTTACTCCACACACAGAGATGCGTACAAAGCTCTCCCTCACCCTCCATTTGGCAAATCTGACCATAATTCTATCCTCCTGATTCCTGATTACAAGCAAAAACTAAAGCAGGAAGTACCAGTGACTCGGTCAATAAGAAAGTGGTCAGATGAAACAGATGCCAAGCTACAGGACTGTTTTGCTAGCATAGACTGGAATATGTTCCGGGATTCTTCCGATGGCATTGAGGAGTACACCACATCAGTCACTGGGTTCATCAATAAGTGCATTGATGACGTTGTCCCCACAGTGACCATACGTACATACCCCAACCAGAAGCCATGGATTACAAGCAACATCCTCACTGAGCTAAAGGGTAGAGCTGCCGCCTTCAAGGAGCGGGACTCTAACCAGGAAGCCTATAAGAAATCCCGCAATGCCCTCCGACGAACCATCAAACAGGCAAAGCATCAATACAGGACTAAGACTGAATCGTACTACACCGGCTCCGGCGCTCATCGGATGTGGCAGGGCTTGCAAACTATTACAGACTACAAAGGGAAGCACAGCCACGAGCTGCCCAGTGACAAGAACCTACCAGACGAGCTAAATAACTTCTATGCTCACTTCGAGGCAAGTAACACTGAAATATGCATGAGAGCACCAGCTGTTCCAGACTACTGTGTGATTACGCTCTTCAGTACCAAAGTGAATAAGACCTTTAAACAGGTCAGCGTTCACAAGGCCACAGGGCCAGACGGATTACCAGGACGTGTACTCCGAGCATGCGCTGCCAACTGGCAAATGTCTTCACTGACATTTTCAACCTGTCCCTGACTGAGCCTAATTCCCAAAAGTTTTGGGACACTGTGAAGTCCATGGAGAATATTAGCATCTCCTCCCAGCTGCCCACTGCACTGAGGATTGTAAACACTGTCACCACCGATAAATCTACGATTATCGATCATTTCAATAAGCATTTTTCCACAGCTGGCCATGCTTCCACCTGGCTACCCCTTTCTCAGCACCCACTGCAGCAACTTGCCCCCCCCCCCCCCCCCCCCGCCCCCCGCTTCTCCTTCACCCAAATCCAGACAGCTGATGTTCTGAAAGAACTGCAAAATGTGGATCCCTACAAATCAGCTGGGCTAGACAATCTGTACCCTCTCTTTGTAAAATTATCCGCAGAAATTGTTGTAACCCCTATTCTACCTCTCTTTCGTATTGTCTGAGATCCTCAAAGATTGGAAAGCTGCCGCGGTCATCCCCCTTTCATAGGGGGAGACACTCTAGACCAAAACTGTTATAGACCTATATCCATCCTGCCCTCCCTTTCTAAAATTTTCGAAAGCCAAATTAATAAACAGATCACCGACCATTTCGAATCCCACTGTACCTTCTCCACTATGCAATCTGGTAACTGAGCTGGTCATGGGTGCACCTCAGGCACGCTCAAGGTCCTAAATGATATCATGACCTCCATCGGTAAAATACAGTACTGTGCAGCGTCTTCATCGACCTGGCCAAGGCTTTCGACTCTGCCAATCACTGCATTCTTATCGGCAGACTCAATAGCCTTGGCTTCTCAAATGACTGCCTCGCCTGGTTCACCAACTACTTCTCAGATAGAGTTCAGTGTGTCAAATCAGAGGGCCTGTTATCCGGACCTCTGGCAGTCTCTGTGAGGGTGCCACAGGGTTCAATTCTCGGGCCGACTCCTTTCTCTGTATATATCAATGATGTCGCTCTTGCTGCTGGTGATTCTCTGATCCACCTCTACACAGACAACACCATTCTGTATATGGTATATGGTATATATCTGGCCCTTCTTTGGACACTGTGCTAATAAACCTCCAAACAAGCTTCAACGCCATACAACATTCCTTCCGTGGCCTCCAAATGCTTTTAAATGCTAAGTGCATGCTCTTCAACCGATTGCTGCTCGCACCTGCCCGCCCGACTAGCATCACTACTCTGGACGGTTCTGACTTAGAATATGTGGACAACTACAAATACCTAGGTGTCTGGTTAGACTGTAAACTCTCCTTCCAGACTCACATCAAGCATCTCCAATCCAAAATGAAATCTAGAATCGGCTTCCTATTTCGCAACAAAGCCTCCTTCACTCATGCCACCAAACATACCCTCGTAAAACTGACTATCCTACCGATCCTTGACTTCGGCGATGTCTTTTACAAAATAGCCCCCAACACTCTACTCAGCAAACTAGATGTAGTCTATCACAGTGCCATCCGTTTTATCACCAAAGCCCCATATACTACCCACCACTGCGACCTGTATGCTCTCGTCAGGCTGGCCATTACTACATATTCGTCGCCAACCCACTGGCTCCAGGTCATCTATAAGTATTTGCTAGGTAAAGCCTCGCTTTATCTCAGCTCACTGGTCACCATAGCAACACCCACCCATTGGTCATCCCCAAAGCCAACACTTCCTTTGGCCGCCTTTCCTTCCAGTTCTCTGCTGCCAATGACTGAAACGAAACTACCTCATCCCCATATTACTTACCCTCTTGCTCTTTTGCACCCCAGGTTCTCTACTTGCACATCATCATCTGCACATCTATCACTCCAGTATTAATGCCAAATTGTAATTATTTTCACCTCTAGGCCCTATTTATTGCCTACCTCCCTACTCTTCTACATTTGCACACACTGTACATAGATTTTTCTTTTGTGTTATTGACTGTACATTTGTTTATGTGTAACTCTGTGTTGTTGTTTTTGTCGCACCGCTTTGCTTTATCTTGGCCAGGTCGCAGTTGTAAATCAGAACTTGTTCTCAACTGGCCTACCTGGTTAAATAAAGGTGAAAAAAATAATAAACAAAAAAATAAAAAAACCTAGACCCACTCCAATTTGCACACCGCCCCAACAGATCCACAGATGATGCAATCTCTATTACTCTCAACACTGCCCTCTCCCACCTGGACAAAAGGAACAAATGTGAGAATGCTGTTCATTGACTACAGCTCAGCGTTCAACACCATAAGGCCCTCAAAGCTCATCACTAAGCTAAGGACCCTGGGACTTAACATCTCCCTCTGCAACTGGATCCTGGACTTCCTGACAGGCCGCCCCCAGGTGGTAAGGGTAGAGAACAAGACATCCGCCACGCTGATCCTCAACACGGGGGCCCCTCAGAGGTGCGTGATCAGTCCCCTCCTGTACTCCCTGTTCACTCATGACTGCATGGCCAGTCACGACTCCAACACCATCATCAAGTTTGCCGATGACACAACAGTGGTAGGCCTGATCACCGACAACGATGAAACAGCCTTTAGGGAGGAGGTCAGAGACCTGACCGTGTGGTGCCAGGACAACAACCTCTCCCTCAACGTGATCAAGACAAAGGAGATTATTGTGGACTACAGGAAAAGAAGGACCGAGCACACCCACATTCTCATCGACGGGGCTGTAGTGGAGCAGGTTGAGAGCTTCAAGTTCCTTGGTGTCCACATCACCAACACACTATCATGGTCCATAACATACTAAGACAGTCGTGAAGAGGGCACGACAAAGCCTATTCCCCTCAGGAGACTGAAAAGATTTGGCATGGGTCCTCAGGTCTTCAAAAGGTTCTACAGCTGCACCATCGAGAGCATCCTGACTGGTTACATCACTGCCTGGTATGGCAACTGCTCGGCCTCCGACCGCAAGGCACTACAGAGGATAGCGCGTACGGCCCAGTACATCACTGGGGCCAAGCTTCCTGCCATCCAGGACCTCTATACCAGGCGGTGTCAAAGGAAGGTCCTAAAAACTGTCAAAGACTCCAGCCACCCTAGTCATAGACTGTTCTCGCTGCTACCTCATGGCAAGCGGTACCGGAGCGCCAAGTCGAGCTTCTTAACAGCTTCTACCCCACAGCCATAAAACTCCTTAACAGCTAATCAAAGGGCCACCCAGACCCCTCTATTACGCTGCTGTACTCTCTGTTTATAATCTATGCATAGTCAATTTAACTCTACCTACATGTATACATGTATATTACCTCAATTACCTCAGCTAAACTGTGCCCCGCACATTGACTCTACTGGTACCCCTGTATATAGCCTTGCTTTTATTTTACTGCTGCTGTTTAATTATTTGTTACTTTTATTTTCTATTTTCAATTTTTTTACTTACCTATTTTTTACTGAACACTTGTTTTACTTTTTTTTAACTTAAAGCACTGTAGGTTAGGGGCTTGTAAGTAAGCATTTCACTGTAAGGTCTACACCTGTTGTGTTCGGCGCATGTGACAAATCAAATTTGATTTGATTTGACATTCTAACAAGATTCCCTCAAGTGTGTTTTATCTCTTTGCCTGCCGGAGATCCTAGAAGTGCTTCTATGCGCAACAACAAAACAGCGTGCTCTAAGCTAGTGTGTGGCTCTGCCATAGTAAGGGGTAAGGAGGAGTACAAGCATATCTGGCACATAAACCAGAATTAGAATAGCAGTCATTATTTCAAGATGTGTCAGTCAAGCTCAGGATCTTCAACCCCACGCTGTTCATGGCTAATAGTGTAGCATCTTGGTGAAGAGCGATTAGTCGGCCATCAAGATTAGTTAGGTTAGACACGCAGCACAAAGACAACCAAAACCAGTTAATATAATCTATTATATGTAGCTTAGCTCAGTTGATATGGGCAAACACTGTACATGTAGGCCTACATGTGTCTATAACATGTTATTGCAAAGGTATCTGGATAATGGCGTCCAACTCATAGTGTTCACAACGCTTGACTTCAACAGAACATGACTGAGGTGTTTCCTATTCAGGTGTGTCCTAAAGACCGGATTGCAAAGACTATTGGTAATCCTTTAGTTGCTGCACTGTTCTCGTGCACTCTGTCTCTCTTTCTTTTGAGTTATAGTAGGGAAAAATTACCTTGAATAAAAAAGGTTTAAAACTCTCCCTCCACTGGGCAAGGTAGTGAGGTGGCAGCTTTGTGATCCATTTCCATGCCTAACACTCTTCACACAGTCAACAAACCTATGAAGTGTGCATAATCATCTTGGGTTTCAAAGAAAACTTTCTGTGAATGCTCCTGTGAGTTCAGCCTTGGACTGAGTTAGAATAAGCCTCTTATGTAGAGACGCTATCAGAATGAGTCTGTTTAATGAAGCAGGCAGCCTTGGAACGGTGCAGGTTCTTTAGCTTTGTGCTCTTGTTTTTGTCCTCTACTTAATCCCCTGTAAAGCCTATTGGCAGGGAAGGTGTTCAACTAGAGTACCTACAGCACTGTTTCAAAGGCACAGTGCTTAAGCGGCACATGAAAATCCAGGTATGAAAAGGGTAAATATTAAAACCTGTTTAGGGGATCTGCATGGTTCTGGTACCTGTTCTGACCAACATTTTTGCTTATAAATCGATCTGTGGAAACCATGGATTGAAATGGCTTGCATTGAGCGGTAGCCATGATTCTCACGACACGGGAGTATGTCTATTCTGCCTGTATGAAGCAGGATGTGAAATATGACCATTTGAAGCTGAGATGTTGATGCTGAGATGCTGAGATTCAAGGTTTTACTGTTAACCTATAAAGCGTTACATGGGCTTGCTCCTACCTATCTTTCCGAGTTGGTCCTGCCGTACATACCAATACGTACGCTACGGTCACAAGACGCAGGCCTCCTAATTGTCCCTAGAATTTCTAAGCAAACAGCGGGAGGCAGGGCTTTCTCCTATAGATCTCCATTTTTATGGAACAGTCTGCCTACCCATGTGAGAGACGCAGACTCGGTCTCAACCTTTAAGTCTTTACTGAAGACTTATCTCTTCAGTAGGTCATATGATTGAGTGTAGCCTGGCCCAGGAGTGTGAAGGTGAACGGAAAGGCTCTGGAGCAACGAACCGCCCTTGCTGTCTCTGCCAGGCCGGTTCCCCTCTCTCCACTGGGATTCTCTGCCTCTAACCCTGTTACAGGGGCTGAGTCACTGGCTTGCTGGTGCTCTTTCATGCCGTCCCTAGGAGGGGTGCGTCACTTGAGTGGGTTGAGTTACTGACGTGATCTTCCTGTCTGGGTTGGCGCCCCCCCTTGGTTTGTGCTGTGGTGGAGACCTTTGTGGGCTATACTCGGCCTTGTCTCAGGATTGTAAGTTGGTGGTTGAGGATTTCCCTCTAGTGGTGCGGGGGCTGTGCTTTGGCAAAGTGGGTGGGGTTATATCCTTCCTATTTGGCCCTGTCCGGGGGTTTCTTCGGATGGGGCCACAGTGTCTCCTGACCGCTCCTGTCTCAGCCTCCAGTATTTATGCTGCAGTAGTTTGTGTCGGGGGGCTAGGGTCAGTTGGTTACCTGGAGTACTTCTCCTGTCTTATCCAGTGTCCTGTGTGAATTTAAGTATGCTCTCTCTAATTCTCTCGTTCTCTCTTTCTCTCTGTGAACCTGAGCCCTAGGACCATACGTCAGGACTACCGGGCATGATGACACCTTGCTGTCCCCAGTCCGCCTGGCCTTGCTGCTATTCCAGTTTCAACTGTTCTGCCTGTGGTTACGGAACCCCTACCTGTCCCAGACCTGCTGTTTTCAACTCTTAATGATCGGCTATGAAAAGCCAACTGAGATTTATTCCTGATTATTATTTGACCATGCTTGTCATTTATGAACATTTTGAAAATCTTGGCTCTCTCTAATTTTCTCCTTCTCTCTTTCTTTCTCTCGGAGGACCTGAGCCCTAGGACCATACGTCGGGACTACCGGCCGTGGTGACTCCTTGCTGTCCCCAGTCCGCCTGGCCTTGCTGCTATTCCAGTTTCAACTGTTCTGCCTGCGGTTATGGAACCCCTACCTGTCCCAGACCTGCTGTTTTCAACTCTTAATGATCGGCTATGAAAAGCCAACTGAGATTTATTCCTGATTATTATTTGACCATGCTTGTCATTTATGGAAATTTTGAAAATCTTGGCTCTCTCTAATTTTCTCCTTCTCTCTTTCTTTCTCTCGGAGGACCTGGGCCCTAGGACCATGCGTCGGGACTGCCGCCCGTGGTGACTCCTTGCTGTCCCCAGTCCGCCTGGCCTTGCTGCTATTCCAGTTTCAGCTGTTCTGCCTGCGGTTATGGAACCGCCACCTGTCCCAGACCTGTTGTTTTTCAACTCTTGATGATCGGCTATGAAAAGCCAACTGAAAATTATTCATGATTATTATTTGACCATGCTTGTCACTTATGAACATTTTTGAACATCTTGGCATAGTTCTGTTATAATCTCCACCCGGCACAGCCAGAAGAGGACTGGCCACCCCTCATAGCCTGGTTCCTCTCTAGGTTTCTTCCTAGGTTTTGGCCTTTCTAGGGAGTTTTTCCTAGCCACCGTGCTTCTACACCTGCATTACTAGCTGTTTGGGGTTTTAGGCTGGGTGTCTGTACAGCACTTCGAGATATTAGCTGATGTACGAAGGGCTATATAAAATAAAATTGATTGATTGATTGAGATGTCCCTCCTACCATTTAATTTGCTCTTCTGACTGTCCATCAACTCCTAGCTGGACCCTACATCACAACCACTAACAACACATATGCCTGGAATCCTTACATCGTAACGCAGTAGAAGAAAGTGGTTTCGTTGCTGTAGCACATTCAGAGATCGATTTATAGCCAGTAATCTGAAATAATTCATAGATTTTAAATGGAAAACACTTTCTGTTTGTCATAGACAGAGTTTCTAATGAATTCAGGAAGCCAAGCAAGAGCTCTGTGAGACATTCACAGCGATGGGTGCAGACGTTTTGATCAAGAGAGACCTTTAGAAAATACTGTAGTATGTACATTTTCTCTAACACTAAATATACAAATATGTATTTTACAGTGATAAGGAGGGTGAAATCTTACAGTTAGTCATTTTATAAATTGATTATACTACTGTATATTTGGGAAAAAAAGTCGTTTCAAGACTTATTCATGCAGTTTTGTTGAATATGAAATACATCATATAAAATATTTCATATTTTTATCATAGTTGTACTGTGCACCTCAAACGTGAATACACCTCAGCAATTTATAACTATTTTTACCAGAAACGTGAGATTTTAAACTTTCTTGGAGTATGTAGCATTACTAGTTATTGTTTATGGCCCTCTCATAATAAATAATAACTTTTGGGGTTTACTTAGATTACATTTTCGATTACATTTACTTACATTTAAGAGGTTTTAGATAACGCCTCCAGAATCTCACAGTGCAGATTAAATTCAATCTCCAAAGAGATGGAAATCTTTTTATGTGTGTTTATAAATGTATAACTCTTGTGTATTGCTCGTAGAACAACCTGCATGTTATTCTGTACGTAAATCCGTGACACTCCATTTAGAATGATATGTTACATTTCGTATCGTATGTAGTAATTTGTAAACCCCACTCTGAATTTGCAGACAGACCAAGCTTGAGCTTTGTAGTTTTGAGCCATGCAAGGCAAGCATCTACATTATATATACAAAAGTATGTGGACACCCCTTCAAATTAGTGGATTCGGCTATTTCAGCCACACCCGTTGCTGGCAGGTATCAAATTGAGCACACAACCATGCAATCGCCATAGACAAACATTGGCAGTAGAATGGCCTTACTGAAGAGCTCAGTGACTTTCAACGTGGCACCGTTATAGGACACCACCTTTCCAACAAGTCAGTTTGTCAAATTTCTGCCCTGCTGGAGCTGCCCCGGTCAACTGTAAGTGCTGTTATTGTGAAGTGGAAATGTCTAGGAGTTACAAAAATTGCCTCTCCTCGGTTGCAACACTCACTAACAAGTTCCAAACTGCCTCTGGAAGCAACGTCAGGACAATAACTGTTAATCACAAAGCTTCATGAAATGGCTTTCCATGGCGTTGGCTGGAGTGGTGTTGGACTCTGGAGTAGTGGAAATGTGTTTTCTGGAGTGATGAATCACACTTCACCATCTGGAAGTCTGACGGACAAATCTAGGTTTGGCGGATGCCAGGAGAACTCTACCTGTAGGAATGCATAGTGCCAACTGTAAAGTTTGGTGGAGGAGGAATAATGGTCTGGGGCTGTTTTCATGGTTCGGGCTAGTCCC
The DNA here is from genome assembly GCF_045679555.1 of Salvelinus alpinus. NCBI lineage: Eukaryota > Metazoa > Chordata > Actinopteri > Salmoniformes > Salmonidae > Salvelinus > Salvelinus alpinus. The sequence goes on from NC_092097.1 coordinate 21,504,651, forward strand.
CTTAGTTACATTGAAGGGAAATCTTAAAGCTACAGAATTATAGACGGTTCTGTGCTTCCAACTTTGTGGCAACATTTTGGGGAAGAACCTTTCCTGTTTCAGCATGAAAATGTCCCCATGCACAAAGCGAGGTCAGTACAGAAATGGTTTGTCGAGATCGGTGTGGAAGAACTTGACTGGCCTGCACGGAACCCTGACTTCAACCCCGTCGAACACCTTTGGGATTATTTGGAACGCCAACTTTGAACCAAGCCTAATCGCCCAACATCAGTGCCCGATCTCACTAATGCTCTTGTGGCTCAATGGAAGCAAATCCCCGCAGCAATGTTCCAACATCTAGTGGAAAGCCTTCTCAGAAGAGTGGAGGCTGTTATAGAAGCAAAGGGGGGACCAACTCCATATTAATGGCCATGATTTTGGAATGAGATGTTCGACGAGCAGGTGTCCACATACTTTTAGTCATGTAATGTATTTATGTGAAGCACTCCCTGAAGTAAAGTGAACCCACCAGGCTTGTACATTGTGAGGATGTTGTACTAGCATGCTGAGCTCCTCTTGCCTTGGGTGTGCTGTGCATTCATTCCCCTCTGTTTACCAGACTGAGCACAGATGTCACTGGATCTCTCTCAACCTCCACGTTTCAAGTTACCGTTGCACCTTAGAAGCCATACCATTGTTGGTCAGCAGGTGGTGCATTCTCCTACCCCCTCATTTTATATCTTTGAGCCTCACTGCACAATATAGTAGTACTAATACTAGTAACAAGCCAAACTTTCCAAACTAAAGGCCATGTCACACTTTACTCAAGGAAGCTGCAATATGTGACATTTTGGACGACCCAAATAAAATTCACATAGAAATGTGAGATATAGATCTGTAATTCTCATTGAAAGCAAGTCTAAAAAGCAGTAGATCTGTTCTATGTGCTTCCCGTTCATAAGTTTAGTTTTTGCATCTTAAACATTCGGTACATTCGGTACATTCGGTGTATACCAGCTTCAAACAGCTTAAAATAATATATTTTTGGTTGTTGAAAAGATATTTCACAGTGGTTTAGATTGTACAATGATTCTCTACACTTGTTTTGTCACATAAACTTAAATTAGGTGAACTATTCTAATTTTAGCATATTGCAGTGATTTCTGCATATTGCACCTTTACTCAACATTAGAGCACATGGCATTTATGTGCTACACATTAAACTGCTATGTTGTCTTGAAAACTGATGCTGTTTCATTCTCATGCTGCAGGGGATCACAGGAGGTTGGTGGCACCTTAATTGGGGATAATGGGCTCGTGGTAATGACTGGAGCGGAATCAATGGAATGGTATCAAATAGACCAAACACATGGTTTCCAGGTGTTTGATGTCATTCCATTTGCTCCATTCCAACCGTTATTATGAGACGGTCACCCCTCAGCAGCTTCCTGTGCAGGGGATGTAATATAATGTGCGACTGAGGACCCATCAGATATCCATTATTCAGGTTTGAGTGGGCAGAGTTGGCTCCTCTTGCTCTGGGACAACACAAGCAGATTCACTTTTCCATAATATCTTCATGTAAAGCTGTGTGGGGCTCTTAAAATCTCATCCACTCCTGGTGTGTTAATGTAGCCTAAAGTACCTGTGCCTGTACCAGTGATTACTGTGTATTCATGTTAAAGAGCTTGCTCCTGTGATTTAAAACACTTTCTTTGAAGAATCAAAGCTTCATATTACTTATGCTGGTCTAGTTCCACACCGTGTGTATATGTAACAATAATATCTGAGTGGCGCAGCGGTCTAAGACCCTGGTTTGATTCCAGGCTGTATCACAACCGGCTGTGATTGCGAGTCCCATAGGGCGGCGCACAATTGGCCCAGTGTTGTCCAGGTTAGGGTTTGGCCGGGGTAGGCTGTCATTGTAAATAAGAATTTGTTCTTAATTAAGGATCCACCCCTTTTTTTAAATTTTCGCCTAAAATGACATACCCAAATCTAACCGCCTGAAGCTCAGGCCCAGAAGCAAGGATATGCATATTCTTGGTACCATTTGAAAGGAAACACTTTGAATTTTGTGTAAATGTGAAAGGAATGTAGGAGAATGTAACATAATACAGTAAATCTGGTAAAAGATAATACAAAGAAGAAAAAAAAACGTATTTTGTATTTTTTTGTACTATCATCTTCGAAATGCAAGAGAAAGGCCAAAATGTATTATTCCAGCCCAGGTGCAGTTTAGATTTTGGCCACTAGATTTCAGCAGTGTTTATGCAAAGTTTTAGACTGATTCAATGAACCATTGTATTTCTGTTCAAAATGTTGTTATCAAGACTGCCCAAATGTGCCTACTTTGTTTATTAATAACTTTTCATGTTCAAAATGGTGAACTCTCCTCAAACAATAGCATGGTATTCTTTCACTGTAATAGCTACTGTAAATTGGACAGTGCAGTTAGATTAACAAGAATTTAAGCTTTCTGCCAATATAAGATAAGTCTATGTCCTGGGAAATGTTCTTGTTACTTACAACCTCATGCTAATCGCATTAGCCCGCATTAGCCCAATCCCGAAGAAGTTTGAACTGACTTGCCTAGTTAAATAAAGGACAAATAAAATCACCACCCCCATGGGAGCAGCCTTACGGATGTATCGCTATGCCATCCTGACAATGTATTCCCATGCTTTACATAAAGCACTTTGCCATTTTTGTCTGGCAGTGGTGGAAAAAGTACTCAATTGTCATACTTGAGTAAAAGTTAAGATACCTTAATAGAAAATGAAAAAGTGAAAGTCACCCAGTAAAATACTACTTAAGTAAAGTGTAAAAGTATCTGGTTTGAAATGTACTTAAGTACAGTGGTGGAAAAACTACTCAGTTGTCATACTTGGGTAAAAGTTAAAAGTAACATTAAATGCTAGACATTAAATTCCTTATTTTAAGCAAACCAGACTACACGATTCTCTTGTTTTTTTATTATTTACAGACAGCTAGGGGCACACTCCAACACTCAGACATAATTTACAAACGCAGTATTTGTGTTTAGTGAGTCCGCAAGACCAGAGGCAGTAGGGATAACAACGCGTTATATTGATGGGTACGTGAAATAGACCATATTGCTGTCCTGCCGGAGCATTCGAAATGTAACAAATACTTTTGGGTGTATAGGAGTAAAATGTACATATTTTCTTAAGGAATGTAGTGAAGTAAATGTAAAAAATAAATTACAGATACCCCAAAAAACTACTTAAGTAGTTCTCAGAGTATCTCACTGGAGGAAAATGTAATAGTCAAGATAGATTTTCCAGCTGCAGCATACTTTTAGTGCCTCATGTTTTACATTTTGGCAAGTATGGTCTTGTTGTGCCACATTTCAGTCTGTTTAGGGGAAATAGTTGAGAATCTGTGATTCTGCTGCTTCTTTGAGGTCTCGACCTTTCCTTAAGGTCTTCCCTTTATTTACCTATAGGGGTGGTAGAGGAGGGGAGAGAGCGATGTGGTTTTTAAATGTATTATTCTATACTTAAATCCAAGACACTCCATTTAGTATGATATGTTACGTTCCGTGTGGCATGTATTAATTTGTGGATGTCGATTATCCATTTCATATGATATGTCACAAATTGCAATTTGTACAATATGTTATGAATTTTTCAAAAACTACAACATGTTACAAATTTGCTAAATGTATGACATGTTACAAATTCCAGTTTGGTGTGACTAACATTAGCTAGGGGTGGCTAATGCTAACATTAGCTAGCTTGCTAAACTTAGCTAGGCTAGGGGTTAGGGGATAAGGTTAGGGTGAAGGTTAGGATTGATTAGGTCAGGGGAAGCTTAAAAGGTTAAGGTTAGGGTTAGGGGAAGGGTTAGTTAACAGGTTAAGTAGTTGCAAAGTAGCAAAAAATTGTAAGTAGTTGTAAAGTTGCTAATTAGCTAAAATGCTAAGGTTGTCCGTGATGAGGTTCAAACACACAACCTCTGGGTTGCTAGACATTCGCGTTATATACGCCCACCCATCCACCCTGACCAACCACCTTCCTAACCTTCTGTCTTATAAAACCATACCAAACTTAACATATCATACTAATTTGAGTGTCCTGGAGTTACGTTTACTATGTCATGTCTAGTCTATGAGACCAGTCTGGAGAGAGATGGAGAGAGTAGTGAGGCTGTTGCTATGTCATCACATGCCCTGCCCATGATGTATAACTTTACAAGTTCTGATTTGTTGCTCCAAGGCGAAGATAACCATCTCTGACTGTTTATAGCGGAATCGTAAATGTCTGAATCAGCTCTGTACGTCAGCATATGTGTAGTGTAAAGACATCCTCTCATCTGTGTTTTCAATGGTATTTGCAAGACCAATTCCTTGTGGTAAAAAATGCTCCTCAGCAACTTGTTTTAACTAATATGGTACAGTAGTTGACTGCTGTAAGACCCTCTGGGCAACGAGTCAGTAGCCCCAGTGACTAGTGGATGTAGCCTACATTCTGAGTAATTGACCACCCCTTTGGAAAAGGATTCCCCTTTATCAGGCACTGGAGATGATGTGCACAAGTAAAGTACTACACTACAACCCAAGACTGCCAGAATTCAGGACAGGTGCAGCGTGTTCCATCTTGTCTACATTCCACACCGGTCTATGGAGCTCCCATGGTGGAAAATTCCACCTCTGTGGATTGAAAGAGAAGAAGGGGTGGCCAAGGGACCACAATAACTCAACCTAGTACTGTGTGGAATAACCTGTTTCTGTAGAACTGCCCTCTTTAAAAGCTTTAGTTTCAAGAAAATATTGTATTTTATGGCTATTCCTCTCTTCTCACCAAATTTGTTGCCATGGTGAAACACTATGGAGCCAATGTTTTACATTTTGAACTTTATTTTTGTATTTTTCCACCTTTTTTGATCGTGTCTCATCGCAGCAACTCCCCAACAGGTTCGGAAGGCAAAGGACGAGTCATGCTTCCTGCGAAACACGACACACCAAACCATGCTTCTTAACACCCACCTGCCCGCTTAACCCGGAAGCCAGCAGCACCAATGTGTCGGAGGAACACCATTCACCTGTGACTGAGATCAGCCTGCAGGCACGCAATCCGCCACGAGGAGTTGCTAGAGCGCGATGAGCCAAGTAAAGCCCCCCCCCGGCCAAACCCTCACAACGGTAGGCCAATTGTGCGCCGCCTTATGGGACTCCCGATCACGGCCGGTTGTGATACAGCCCGGGATCGAACCCAGGTCTGCAGTGACGCCTCTTGCACTGCGATGCAGTGCCTTAGAACGCTGCGCCTTAGACCGATCCTACATTTTGAACTTTTGACCATGCTGCCAGGCTGTGTCTCTTCTGTGTCATTGCTGGAAGACAGATGAGGTGACATCCTAATCCAAAATAAAATAAACTTCAATCAGGGCCAGACTCAGGGTCCCTCAGGAGTTACAATCAACCCTCCCCAAGCTTCAGCCTTCAGCTCTTAACCACAATCATTAAATGAGATTAGAATCTTGGAGCTAGGGTTTTGTATTCAGGGAGCACACAGCACGCCACAGACACCCCCAAGGGATAACACTGGATTGGCTCATTGGTTTTCATCAAAATAATTGATCTCTGTAAACTGACACCGTAATGTAGATCAGCCCTTCCAGATATTGATTCATTTCACTTCCCGGTCCCAAATAAACTGACCAAAAATGTTCCATACTCACAAGAAGCTTATTTCTCTCAAATTTTGTGCACAAATTTGTTTACATCCCTGTTAGTGAGCGTTTCTCCTATGCCAAGATAATCCATCCACCTGACAGGTGTGGCATATCAAGAAGCTACAAGCATTTCGCTACACCCGCAATAACATCTGCTAAATATGTGTATGTGACCAATAAAAAATGTATTTGATTAAAAAAAACATGATCGTTACATAGGTGCACCTTGTGCTGGGGACAATAAATGGCCACCCCTTTGTCACACAAAACAATGCCACAGATGTCTCAAGTTTTGAGGGAGAGTGCAATTGGCATGCTGACTGCAGGAATGTCCACCAGAGCTGTTGCCAGAGAATCGATTGTTCATTTCTCTACCATAAGCTGCCTACAACGTAGTTTTAGAGAATTTGTCAGTACGTCCAACAGCCTCACAACCAGAGACCTCGTGTAACCACGCCAGCTCAGGACCTCCACATCCGGCTTCTTCACCTGAGGGATCTGAGGAGTATTTCTGTCTGTAATAAGCCCTTTTATGGGGAAAAAGTCATTATGATTGGCTGGGCCTGGCTCCCCAGTGGGTGGGCCTGGCTGCCAAGTGGGTGGGCCTATGCCCTTGAAGGCCCACCGATGGCTGCACCCCTGCCAAGTCATGTGAAATCCATAGATTAGGGCCTAATTAATTAATTTAAATTAACTGATTTCCTTATATGGACTGTGTGTTCATCTACTGTACTGCCAGGTTGGCTTGTCACAAATTCTCACAAAATGTCTGCTTGCCTCGTGATGGGGTTCTGCTTTGCTTCCCCGCCTTCCCCTTCTATTTTGTCTCTGCTTGTACAATATTTGGCATTGAGTAATGTGTTGGCTAAAGGTGAAACTCAGAGCTGCACTCTCTCTGATCCAAAGCGTTGCTGAGGAAGATTACAGCCAGCCTTGAATGTTGTGCAAGTCCAGACAGAGCAACACATATCTCACCTGAAAGTATAGGCTGGGAGGAGACTGTGGCTGTGACTGGCCCCGGGCCCTCAGAGGGCTCTTGCAACTCCACATCCCCCTATCGACTGTGTGGCCTGCTTCACCCAGGGGCTCATCTGACATTCAGTCTCCTCAACTGGATCAGAGTAATATGCTCTCATCACATGGTTGCATTAAGACATTTGTCAATATCACTATTATTAGAGAATCCTGCATGATAGACCTTAATGTGTTATTCAGGACTCTGGAATAGTCCTGTTAATATATTCAAACAGGGTATGAAGTCAAGATAGAGACAGCAATTTTTTTACACATTACATGAGAACACACCAAATATAGTAAACTGACATTACAAAAACTGTGCATTCATGTTGATATGATATCTACCATCACAAAATTGAAACATGTTCTCATTCAGGCAGGAAGCAGAATATAGAGGTGCTGCTGTATTCCTTTCCTGCATTGCAGCATTCCAGGCATGTTGAAACATTGTCCTCTCCTCTCCCTCTGGAACTGGGGAAGTGGAAATAGAGCTATGGGCCACATACATTGGGGTCCAAAATGTTTGACACATGATAAAGAGCAAAAATGACTGTGTGAAATATTGTAAATAATTCAAACACTGAGCTATATTGTATTGTCAATATTTTTATTTTTTATTTTATACTAATACAATTGCTCAGAGAAAGATATTTTGTTTAACAAGTGATACAATTTTTCTCAAAAAGGTAGGGGTCAATGGCACTGAGCATTTTTCTAAAATGTTTTATGAGTTGGACAATACATTGGGAGGGATCTTAGACCATTCCTCCATACTTAAATTTATTTTTATTTAACCTTTATTTAACTAGGCAAGTCAGTTAAGACCAAATTCTTATTAACAATGACGGCCTATCCCAGCCAAACCCGGACAACGCTGGGCCAATTGTGCACCGCCCTATGGGATTCCCAATTATACAGAATCCTTCCAGATCCTTGATATCCTTTTTCTGTGCTTATGGACTGCCTTCTTCAATTCAAACCACATGGCCATTGCAAAATGTTGATTTTATGGTCAATTACTATTTATTTGTGGATTTTAATGTGTTCTTGAGGTTATTTTCTTGCTGGAAGATCCACTTGTGGCCAAGGCAACTAGGTTTTTGGCAAAACATTTCCTGGTACTGGGTAAAGTTCATGATGCCGTTTACCTTAACAAAGGCCCCAGAACCAATGGATGCAAAATAGCCCCATAACATTAAAGTTCCACAACCATATTTTACAGTAGGTATGGGGTTCTTTCTTGCTTATGCATTCTCATTTCGACGCCAAACCCACCACTGGTGTGAGTGGCCAAAGAGCTCTATTTTCATGTAATCTGATCAAAGCACCTATTCCAATCAAAGTACTAATGCCGTTTAGCAAACACCAGACGTTTACAATTGTTGGATGACATGAAAAAATAGCATTCTTTAAGGGGCTACCTGTGTCTATTAAATTACTGTTATTTTGCATACAAGTTTCATGCATGAAGTTTCATTTTTATCTCCATGTTCTCTCCCCTAGTTGCAGTCCTTCAGAATACCAGTAAATTCCATTGTCAACCTGTCCAGACAGGTTCCACTCTGGTGAGAAGGTAAGGGAGGGGAGGATGGGTAGTTGAGGGATGAGAGGGAGGAGTGACGGGCTGGGTAGATGATATCCCACACATTTCCATAGAATTTCTGACCAAAGATGCACAACTTACATCAATAGATGCACTGTTGTCAAGCATAGACAGTCAAAGACAAAGCTATTGAACAATCTACTGTGTTGACCTATAATAGTAATAGAATAAAGCCAAATGGTCTATCCATTTCAACAGTTTATGATTGTTTATGCTTTGAGTATGATAATGTGTTATTATAATTTCTTATACTGAATTGTACAAATGGATGTGGAACGAACGATACTATTAACTAATGTTAGGTGTTTGTTGGTGGGATAGTTTGTTTCTCAAGGGAGGGGAATACATTTTATTCTGTCATTAGAATTTGTCCAGGAGGGCTATATTAGGGCATTCGCCAGATTTAAAATAGGTGGGGCGAGGCTTGCCCTTTTTGCTGCAATGCCATTGGTCCATGCTGTAAGCTAAAATGCCTCTACATAGGGCAGGTAAAAAGACAGTGAGACTGACATTAGGCACTGCAGAAAAAGGATTCATCTGGATTACTTCATTTTATTTATCTTTCAATGCAAATTTACAGAAAACTCTCAGAGACATCTTGACTTTTTTTGTCTTCAATGATTACTCTTAAATCAGTCCTCAAATATTTGTAATAATCTTTTGATGAAACTTGCTCATAGTGTTTGATGACTGCTGTTTGATGTTTGGTATTTGTACTTGCATTGTGTTTTGTTTTTAGTTATGGATCAAACAAGAACCAAGAGTTGAAAAGTCAATCTCCAGTAAGGTGAGTCAGATTTGAAATGTACAGTATCGATGTAAAGGGAGAGTATGCAGTGACCCAGACATTCAACCCGTTGATTGATAGGTAGCAGTCGTGATATTGAAATGTTATAATCTATTCCGTATTGCAAAAATAAAAAGACAATGTTCCTAGTCCAGGATTACAAATACATCTATGTGATTCTGAGCCACAGAAGCATCAGTGCTGTCTCTACATGTTTAGCAGGGCTAAGGCATTCACCTGGGCCTGGAACACACTGGAGGAATGGAACAGAACAGGAGCAGGTCTCATCTTGTGCAGGGAGAGGCTGGCACACCCTTTACACACGCACAATAAACAGATACATTCCCTCTATAAGTATGTCATTCTTCTCTCCTCAGTGTTTCCTCAGTGTTTTATGTTCCATTTTGACTCATTTTGTGTTTTGTTTTCTGATAAGGTTCCAAGGAGTACTCAGCTATGAATTGGGGCAAAGGAAAAGACTCATAGGCTGACTGGAATTAGCCATGCATTCTATCCTTCATTCCACCGGAGTCTGTGGCATGAACCATTCAGATTTCAGTGTTGTGAAGAGTAAGAAACATGGACTTTATCGTCAATAGAAATGATTAGAGAATTGGATTCTCTACTCTGTTACTATGGACTCAAATCAGTAACTTAAATGAATTTAGCATTGTTTTCAGCATTGTACTGCAGACATACTGTATATAAAAAAACATTAGGAGTATTTTTTACATAGATCAGTAAAGAATCAAAGCCTGACGGAGCGGTGCAAACATGAATAAAGTGTTACTACCTGCATTAGATTTAATTTATATTTCTGTTTATCGTTTGGTGTATGACACACTTGCAATCTCTACAAGAGCATGGTGGGTCAGATTCTTGGTCATTAATATTCGCCATTCATGATCATTTCTGTGACCTATGACCGACCAGGTCAGTACAGGTTCATCAAAGCTGGGCCCGAGAGACTGAAAAACAGCTTCTATCTCAAAGCGATCAGACTGTTAAATAGCCATCACTAGCCGGCTTCCACCCGGTTAAGCAACCCTGCACCTTAGAGGCTGCTGCCCTATATACATAGACTTGAAATTACTGGACACTTTAATAGTGGAACACTAGTCACTTTAATAATGTTTACATACTGCTTTACTCATCTCATATGTATATACTGTATTTTATTCTACTGTATTTTAGTCAATGCCACTCCGACATTGCTCAATCTAATATTTATATATTTCTTAATTCCATTCTTTTACTTCTAGATGTGTGTATTGTTGTGAATTGTTAGATACTACTGCACTGTTGGAGCTAGGAACACAAGCATATCGCTACACCCACAATAACATCTGCTAAATATGTGTATATGACCAATACAATTTCATTTGATTTGATTTTTGATTTGCCATGCAGTACCTCTACTGATATAATGCATCTAAAAAACAAGTTGCATCTAAAATGAAAATATATGTGGCCAGGCACATAATACAAAGCCCTTTAAGAGTACCAAAATTTTTTGTTGTAATTGCCATATGAAAACTAATGACTCACTCTTTGTACATAAATGAGGTTGTGAAATCACAAGTTGTCATTCAGACACCCTTAACCCCACCCCTCCTAGTCCCTTTTACTCAGCCCTGGCTTTCCTGAAGTAGAATACAACTACATGCAAATGGAAATATCACCCCTAGTGAATAATTTAATCAAGGGCATATCTTTCCTCATGCAACTTCTTCTAACTTGATATGGCTTCATCTAAGTAGATACAAATGTCTACATGTATAATATCAACCAATCAGATACTTTTATCTTAGCCATCTCATCTTTAGTATTTGGCCTTAATTGAAAACCATCCCTCTCTCACATTTCCATCAGATATTTCTATTCAAAGATTGAATGTATCATTCTTGTTCTAAAGAGAGCTGGTTTTCCCATGAGACCATACCTGGGTCTCTGTGGGGCAATTAACTATCTTCTAGCAATGAGACATTTTGCAGACCCTATTCAAAGTGTTAATTGCTATGAAAGAGACTGCTGGAAGTCATTTGACAGCTATTGTGTGCTTTAGTCATCCAGTTATAATTCTTCCACCCAATTAAGATGAAGGAGCATAATGAATGAACAAACAAAACGATAACAGGACAAATCTGGAATGATTACAATCCTGGCAATTTCACTAATTGGACCGTGCGACAAAAAAGGCTCAAACTCTACTTCGATGCATCTTTTTTATTTTCTAGACACGTTCATTTCTAGCAACATATTGGTTTCATGACCTTCCAGTTCTGTAAATCCAAGCATGCCATCAACTTTGGGACATAAGTCAAAACAGCTCAAACAATAATGTGATATGCTGAAAAATATTAACTGGGATACAAATCTAATTTAAAAACTGGAGTACATGAGTTCAAGATACTTTTGCCACACATTTCACATTGTACAATGTTAGCTCTATATGTTTAATAATCCATATTCTAATAGCAACATAATTCATTAATAATCAACATTCCTCATCTTTGTAACCATATCTGACCACAATAATGTCCCTAACTCACACAGTAGATAGTGTAGTGGCGCTGTCCTGAACAGGCCTCTCCTGTACCACACACCTCAGCCTGCTGTTCATCTTCCTGTTGGTGGCTATGATCAGCAGGGGGCTGAGTGCTGCATACAGCGGCGAGAAGAATATGTGCACAGTCCAGGAACATGTACGGGGTCACCAAGGCCACTACAGCTTTAGCTGCCCGCTGCTCTGCCCCACCACTGGCCCCAAATCTGCTGCAGAGTCCCTTCACCTGTTGGCTGTGGCAGTACAGAAACACCAGGATAACCAGATTGGCCATCAGGGCCATGGGCACCACGTCCCTCCCCACCTGGACAGCCCTGTTCACCTGCGTGGACTGCATAGAAGGGAAGCGAACAAATTAATGCTGTGCTGCATGAGGCCCGATTCGTTCCAGGAGCCCAGGGACAAGGCTATGGCTGCAGGAAGCTAGCCAGGGTCTCTAGCAGGCAGCACACGCCCACCACAAGCAGGTTGGCACAGGCCAGGTGCAGCACGATAGCATCAGCAGGATGGAGCTGGGGCTCCTGGTACAGTGCCAGGTGGAATGCCAAGATGACAGCAGTGTTTCTTGGGACATCAACCACAGTGAGAGACAGGTACAGTACTCCCCAGACCACCTCCTCTGATTCCGTGGTTGCAGAAATAGAGGATATGAAAATATATGTCAAATCAGTATTTGTCAATATATGCAATCATCTCAGAAGGCCATTGCATACATCAGTTATTTTACCTGAGAGGAATTCTTTATGATGTTGGAGTCTGATCACTAGTGTGTTTGTAAACCAGACCAAAGTCCCCTTGGCTAGGGAGTTTCCTTGTGTTCTTATACTCTCAGAGAGATTCAGTAACTGTAGGTGGTGATCAGCATGGTCCACTGACTTTAGGCTCCTCTTTCATCTCCCTCCAATTACCTGAGATCAATACAGATGACTGCATCTGTTCCAGCTGTGGCTATATGGCACCAAAACATGTAATCAGGACTGAGGACAGAATGACACCAAATAAAAGAAAATTGAGGTCTCAAGGAGTATCTATATGTCAAGTTATTGTGCAAAGAAAGCATTCGAATGGGGACAAAACCCTTTGTCTAATGCTCAATGTATTCCCAGCCATAATTATCACTTTCAATTCTCATAGACTAGGCCTACTGTTCTATTTCATTCTTTTTCTATGGTTTCTTTGAATCGCTTTCTGCTACGGTCCAGGTAAGGAATAATAACAAGACTATAGTGCCCCCCTCTGGAGAATGATGTGACAAGACAAGTGTATAATTTTTGCCATTCAAAAAGGTCTGACATAGGAGTAAAATAGTTACCCCAAACTGAAAAATTATGTATGAGCAATGTATGTTTGTTTTAGTTTGTGATTGATGTTTGTAATGAGATGCATAACAAGTCAGATAGACTTGAGCTTGTTTGATGTCATTGATGTGAAACACGCCTCACTGTCACGCTGGCTCCTCTGTCGGAGATAAAAGTGCTGAAGCAAAGACCTTGGTCCATAAAAACAGACTGGAATTCCACTAAAAGGTATATTTATGCCTGTGAGTCCCACTCCTGGGAGAGTATACTTATTTAGATTTTCAACAGTCGTCTGTAGTTTTTGACAACCTGTTTGAGGCATTGAAATGAAAAATAAATCTATAAAGAAATTCGAAAGGGGGGAAAACAAGTCTAGTCTAGTCTAGGTAAATGACCTTTTAATGGCGTCAGACCGAGGCTCTGCATCTGTCCTCGTACTACTAGACCTTAGTGCTGCCTTTGATACCATCGATCACCACATTCTTTTGGAGAGACTGGAAACCCAAATTGGTCTACACGGACAAGTTCTGGCTTGGTTTAGATCTTATCTGTCGGAAAGATATCCGTTTGTCTCTGTGAATGGTTTGTCCTCTGACAAATCAACTGTACATTTCGGTATTCCTCAAGGTTCCGTTTTAGGACCACTATTGTTTTCACTATATATTTTACCTCTTGGGGATGTCATTCGAAAACATAATGTTAACTTTCACTGCTATGCGGATGATACACAGCTGTACATTTCAATGAAACATGGTGAAGCCCCAAAATTACCCTCGCTAGAAGCCTGTGTTTCAGACATAAGGAAGTGGATGGCTGAAAACGTTCTACTTTTAAACTCGGACAAAACAGAGATGCTTGTTCTAGGTCCCAAGAAACAAAGAGATATTCTGTTAAATCTGACAATTAATCTTGATGGTTGTAAAGTCGTCTCAAATAAAACTGTGAAGGACCTCGGCGTTACTCTGGACCCTGATCTCTCTTTTGACGAACATATCAAGACTGTTTCAAGGACAGCTTTTTTCCATCTACGTAACATTGCAAAAATCAGAAATTTTCTGTCCAAAAATGATGCAGAAAAATTAATCCATGCTTTTGTTACTTCTAGGTTAGACTACTGCAATGCTCTACTTTCCGGCTACCCGGATAAAGCACTAAATAAACTTCAGTTAGTGCTAAATACGGCTGCTAGAATCCTGACTAGAACCAAGAAATTTGATCATATTACTCCAGTGCTACCTTCCCTACACTGGCTTCCTGTTAAGGCAAGGGCTGATTTCAAAGTTTTACTGTTAACCTATAAAGCGTTACATGGGCTTGCTCCTACCTATCTTTCCGAGTTGGTCCTGCCGTACATACCTACACGTACGCTACGGTCACAAGACGCAGGCCTCCTAATTGTCCCTAGAATTTCTAAGCAAACAGCTGGAGGCAGGGCTTTCTCCTATAGATCTCCATTTTTATGGAATAGTCTGCCTACCCATGTGAGAGATGCAGACTCGGTCTCAACCTTTAAGTCTTTACTGAAGACTTATCTCTTCAGTAGGTCATATGATTGAGTGTAGTCTGGCCCAGGAGTGTGAATGTGAACGGAAAGGCTCTGGAGCAACGAACCGCCCTTGCTGTCTCTGCCTGGCCGGTTCCCCTCTCTCCACTGGGATTCTCTGCCTCTAACCCTATTACAGGGGCTGAGTCACTGGCTTACTGGTGCTCTTTCATGCCGTCCCTAGGAGGGGTGCGTCACTTGAGTGGGTTGAGTTACTGACGTGATCTTCCTGTCTGGGTTGGCGCCCCCCCTTGGTTTGTGCTGTGGTGGAGATCTTTGTGGGCTATACTCGGCCTTGTCTCAGGATGGTAAGTTGGTGGTTGAAGATATCCCTCTAGTGGTGTGGGGGCTGTGCTTTGGCAAAGTGGGTGGGGTTATATCCTTCCTGTTTGGCCCTGTCCGGGGGTATCATCGGATGGGGCCACAGTGTCTCCTGACCCCTCCTGTCTCAGCCTCCAGTATTTATGCTGCAGTAGTTTATGTGTCGGGGGGCTAGGGTCAGTTGGTTATATCTGGAGTACTTCTCCTGTCTTATCCGGTGTCCTGTGTGAATTTAAGTATGCTCTCTCTAATTCTCTCCTTCTCTCTTTCTTTCTCTCTCTCGGAGGACCTGAGCCCTAGGACCATGCGTCAGGACTACCGGGCATGATGACTCATTGCTGTCCCCAGTCCACCTGGCCTTGCTGCTGTTCCAGTTTCAACTGTTCTGCCTGCGGCTATGGAACCCTGACCTGTCCACCGGATGTGCTACCTGTCCCAGACCTGCTGTTTTCAACTCTCTAGAGACCGCAGGAGCGGTAGAGATACTCTTAATGATCGGCTATGAAAAGCCAACTGACATTTACTCCTGATTATTATCTGACCATGTTGGTCATTTATGAACATTTGAACATCTTGGCCATGTTCTGTTATAATCTCCACCCGACACAGCCAGAAGAGGACTGGCCACCCCTCATAGCCTGGTTCCTCTCTAGGTTTCTTCCTAGGTTTTGGCCTTTCTAGGGTGTTTTTCCTAGCCGCCGTGCTTCTACACCTGCATTGCTTGCTGTTTGGGGTTTTAGGCTGGGTTTCTGTACAGCACTTCGAGATATTAGCTGATGTACGAAGGGCTATATAAAATAAACTTGATTTGATTTGATTAGTCTTTGGAGGAAACTTATTAAAAACCCTCTGCTTACTATGTAGAATACATGATAGAATCCCAAGAGAAGAACATGCATGAGCTTGTGCTCTAATTAGTCCTGTACTCATGTCAACATATTGATACTCACATGGGGAAATTACACCACTTCAGATTATTGATCTCATAGGGGTTTGAAAATGAGTAGCAAGTGAAATTCAAATGTCACCTTAGCCTATATCAAGGATCCTTCAGCATGGGTTGACTTTATTCCAAGTTCGACTTATAGTTACGGGTGCTGTGTAAAATACGCTGTTATGTCTTAAGCACAGCTAAACCACGACATTACCATCTTTCATTCATATTTTGAGAATGGAGCAACACTGGATTAGAAATGTACACTGTCAGGATTGTTACTCCCCACTGTGCAGCAGAGGTTTTGTGAAACAGTATGATTGTTCTTGTAGGTGAATAAAGCAGTGTGAAGAGTGGGAATCAGAATAGAAGGCTACTTTCCCAGTGCTCCGAATTAGACTAAACATGCGTTATTGCTAGATATTTATCTGTGCTGCTGTGTCCCTGGGCGACATACTCCCAGGACAGGAGAGAACAGAAGTGAGCAGTGCAAGGGACCAGCTGTGCACGTTAAATGACGTAATCAAGCTGCTTTTACATCAACAATAACAAAAAAACACTGCTGAGGTATGGGTGCACTAATAATGAATATTACCCCATTGAATAGGTCATCCTAAAACATTACTGTTTGTTGCGTTATGCCATAGATTTTTTTTATTTTTTATTGAGGTTTCTGTTGAATATGGCCATTATTGACATTAATGCTGACATCTGAAAAGAAAAAACTCTTACTCTTGGTTACATTTTGTAGTGAGTCTTAGGAGGGGTGAAGTGAGTGTTCTAATGTTGTGCCCTAATAATCCCCACAGAGTACAACATGCTATATACTGAAATTAACCACACTGAATGACCAATACTGTGTTCACGTTTCTGTATTAATAGTCGCAGGTAAGGATATGCTTTCCGCAATCATTGTCCAATAATTTAGAGAGTGCAATAGGGAACATTTGTTCACAGTTGGTGTATGCATATGTAACCGATGTGAAATGGATAGCTAGTTAGCGATGGTGCGCGCTAATAGCCTTTCAAACGGTGACGTCACTCGCTTTGAGATCTTGAAGTAGTGGTTCCCCTTGCTCTGCAAGGGCCGCGGCTTTTGTGGAGCGATGGGTAACGATGCTTCGTGGGTGACTGTTGTTGATGTGTGCAGAGGGTCCCTGGTTCGCGCCCGGGTTGGGGCGAGGGGACGGACGTAAAGTTATACTGTTACATTGGTGCCGTGACCCGGATCACTGGTTGCTGCGGAAAAGGAGGAGGTCGAAAGGAGGGTGAATGTAACCGATGTGAAATGGCTAGCTAGTTAGCGGTGGTGCGCGCTAATAGCCTTTCAAACGGTGACGTCACTCGCTTTGAGACCTTGAAGTAGTGGTTCCCCTTGGGAAACGATGCTTCGTGGGTGACTGTTGTTGATGTGTGCAGACGGTCCCTGGTTCGCACCCGGGTCGGGGCGAGGGGACGGACATAAAGTTATACTGTTACACATAGGTCTGTTTAACAAACTTAATGTTTTGTCTCTATTCTTCAGCAAGGTACCCAAGTTAGGTATCATGTTGGATCTGTGTGTCACCATCAAAGAGGTGTCCTTCCTGCTGCAGACAGGGTTAGGGATCTTGGGGAACACTCTAGTGCTGCTGGCCTACACCCAGGTCTTCTGCTCTGAGCACATACTCATGCCTTTGGACATGATTCTCTGCCACCTCGCCTCCGTTGACCTGATGCTGCTCCCCAGGCCATGACTGTGTTTGGCCTGATCGACCTGCTGAATGACCCGGTGCAAGGTGGTCATTTACCCCTACCGCATCGCCCGGGCCCTGTCCACTTTCATCACTTGTATGCTCAGTGTGTTCCAGGCGGTGACCATCGCCCCTGCAGGTGGACTCTGTTTGTCCAGGCTTAAGGCCTGTCTCCCCAGCCTCATTGTGCCCACCTTAGCACGGCTGTGGCTCCTCAACATGGATGCATCACAGCGAAATGTTTCTCTATTGGTCTCTATTGGCCCGTGCAATGGCACCATGCCTGCCTTCACCCTGAATGTTGTATTCTTCCGCATAGACAATGTCATCTGGATTTACATGCTGACGGTTGTGGCTGACAAGAGGGTCTTCTTCTCCTCCTGTTATGCCTCTCGCAGTCCCATCTTCATCATCAGCTCCAATAAGAAGGTCAAGAGCAAGTTGGTGTGTGCTGCAGCCGACCATGAACAGCCATCAGCCGACACCCAGGACTTCAGTGACAATATCTCAAATGTAACCCAAGCTCTGGATAAACTTTATTTCCTTCTGGGGCTATTATACCACATGGATGGTCTTCTTGTGATTATTTTGTGTAATTATGTCTGTGTAGCCTACTTGCTATAGGCCTTCTATTTATTTGTGTAAATCATTGCAGTTTTCAGGATTTTAGATTTAACTAATGTGTGACATGAGGTTTGAAACTAGTAAGGGATTTATCATTCTATTGGACAAGCAGGAACTGTGAGGATAGACGACAAATACAGTACAATACAATAATGTAGACAAAAAACAACAGTAACAAAACATGTAAATAGTTATAAGTAATGCTATGGAAATCAACATCATGTAAAAATCTTTATTTTACTCTATGCATTGATGTTTATTCTAGAAGTCTAGAGTGGTAAAGCGTTCACTCTAGCCGAGCTGTCACAAGTTATTTATTATAATGTGGATATTCCACAGACCACACGCGGCACAGATTTGACAGTTCTGAAAATTGTCAACAAGCAGGCTAAAATGAATCGAATTAACCCGGATTTTTTTTTTCGGGAAGAGCCGTGTCGGTTTGCATTTCTATGAATTCGCCTTGAAATACAACTGACAACGAGGTTTGCATTTGGAAAATCGTTTAAATAACTGAAATAAAATAAATTGCTCATAAATCTTTGCAATTCCCGCAGTCGAGATGCTGCTACCTGGTTAGCTGCGCGCCACTCCTGGGCTGAAGAAAAGCTGGCGAGCTAACTTTGCTTAATGGTAGCTAGCTAGCCTCTATTGCTAATATAGCACTACTGTACTGGTTTCTAGATTAGCTAAATGTGCCGCGAATCTGTTTACCTATTTTGAATGGTGGCAAATTTAGAAGTTGAAACGTGTTTTTGTACGAGTTGAAAAGTATAGCCTGGCTGAGGTTGCCTGAATGATGATGATGGCGAGGCAGAGCTAGCTAGTTTGCAATCCTATAACGTTACTGCGCCATCCCACTTGATACTGCTCCTGGATGAGGGTTCTAACAGTACAGACTGATCTTTTAATGTTTTTGGAATGATCTCTAGTATAGAGTTTCACCCGAATACAGTTGGACAATTGTATCACCTATCTTCAACCACATTATCCTTTGGCTTTGGGGTAAGTTTTAGTCAGTTGACTTTCTGTAGCCTATACAGCTAACAGTAGTTTTGTATTGAGTATAACAAATGTACATGCAGCACAATTAAAAACAGTTAGCAGTGATTATTTCTGGTATTGAGTGAACATGTTATGTGTGAATGCCCTTTGTACTCCACAATGGCTTTGTTTTTGCTTTATCTCTAATGTTCTTTCCTTTGTTTTGACAAGCCTGGGTTGCAGTCAGATCTTATCTGCCCCTGTGTCCCCTGGAAAATGACCTGACACAATCTTCATCACAGTCATAAAACAACAATGGCAAGAATAGCTTGGTATCAAGAGAAGGTAAGGGCCTCTTTACACTACTTTGACAACACAAACTAGGTCCAGGAGAGATACTTGTGTTGTGTAAAGAGACAGATCTAGATTCAAATCTCTTTAAGAGATGTCTCCCACACTACCACAACCGGCTGTGATTTGAGTGCCATAGGGCGGCGCACAATTGGGCCAGCGTCGTCCAGGTTTGGCCGGTGTAGGCCGTCATTGTAAATAAGAATTTGTTCTTAACTGACTTGCCTAAATAAAACCTCCGGAGGTATGTAAAACCAGTAGATGATATGCCATGTTCAAAACAACTGGTAACTCGGAAATCTCAGACTTCTGACTTGAGTGCGTTCAAGACAACTGGGAACTCAGAAAAAAAACTTGCTCCGACTGAGGAAAAATCCTTTTGAACAGTCATCCAACTCGGGAACTTGGGCCTCTTTCTAGAGCTCCGACTTTCCCATCTGTAGATCACTGACGTCATGATTTGACCTCGTATTTTTCTGTGTTACCAGTTGTCTGGAAAACTCCCAATGGCGCCTGAAGTATTTGAATTTGAAGCGTGCCATATTGGCAAAGATATTTGTAACTAACCTAAGATGGTTCATCTGTGTTGTTTACAGTGGGTGCAAATTAAGCATAGTGGGCAGATAAAGCAAGGAGGTGGGCAAAGCCAAGCACGAGCTAGCGAGATCCTGTTGGCTCGTTGTAGTATGTATTTGCATATTTCCATTTGGGAACGCCTCCTCTGTGAAGTGCGCGTGTGCACAAACTCAATTCAACCTTACACTCCTTCTAAACAACGCAATTTTTAAAAACTTTGGCAAAGTGTCAAGTCTATAAAACGCTCAATGGGGAATTCGAACTTACACCGCAAGTGGCAGTAGATGTCAGGACCTCGCCGCCTTACCACTGTGAGCTAACTGTGCAGAGACGTATTTGCCCACGATGCACATCATTTTATTATCAGAGCGTGCCAGTGGACCTCTGGTAAATATGCTTTAGTGAGAACGTGGTGGGATGTTTACCCACCCCCAAAATTAATATTTAGGAGATATTCCCCCCACCCACAACATCTCACCCGAATGAATATTTGTTAAGTTTGAAGGGGTCGAGCAAAGGCTGAAATTGGGGTTGAGAGTTACCCTTTAAGAAAAAGTCTCTCCCACACATGGCCCAACCCGAATTACCGTAATTGCCTTAATACAATTACACAGCGTTCTTGGTCTGTTAGACAAATTGAAAATTAAAGGCTTTTAAAATATCCACATATTTGTGAATCATTGCATTATTTAAGTGTGAAACACTGTGCAATATGGTTTAGATGAGAAGCTCCTGTATAGTTTCAATTTCTAGCGTTATTTTGGTTGTCTAAATACTATGGTGTTTACGGTATGCTAATAGCTGCACTCACATGAAGCAGGAATGTGGCTTTGGCCAAACTACATCCCAGGCTTGTGTAAATAGAAAAGTTGCAAATCTGATGTTGAAGAGAGATAGATCTCACTAGACATATTTTACTAGTGTAAATGGCCCCTAAGACATGCTAGAATTACTGACAATGTAATGAGGGTCTAAAATCCCCTACATGAGATGATACAAACTGAAGTGTGTCCATGTGTCAACAGATTGGTGCATATGATCAGCAGGTCTGGGAGAAATCTCTGGAGCAAGCAGAGTTTAATGTAAGTTCATGACATTTGGCCTAATATGCACACGTTTCTTATATAATCAGCATTTGTCACTAAGTGTCATCCCCACAGGGTATTGACAGTAAACCAAAGAGGTCTGGCCACATCAAGACAGACCTCATTGATGTTGACTTAGTAAGAGGTGAGTATCCATTTATTACAAGGTGTTATATCTTATATCTTACACAATGTCACTTATTGGATGGATATGGTGCATGCAACACTATTGATTGGCTCTCTTCTATTCCAGGATCCACATTCAGCAAGGCCAAGCCAGATAGTCCATGGACAGCATTGACTCGTAAGGGTCTGGTCAGGGTGCTCCTCTTCCCCTTCTTTTTCCAATGGTGGATCCAGGTGACCTCCAGGTCCATCTCCACCTGTATCCTGGTGCTCTACTTGATGCAAGGTAAACTCGCATCTCACATTAACATTGCTTTAGGCATGGGTCAGATCATGCTTGTTGTCTACTGTTAACCTGTCTAGGACTGGGGTTCCACGTTCCGCTAGCGGAACCCCTCGCCAACAGCCAATAAAATTGCAGTGCGCCAAATACAAATCAACAGAAGTCTCATAAATCAAATTTCTCAAACATACAAGTATTGGGCACCATTTTAAAGATACAATTTCGTTAATCCAGCCACAGTGTCTGATTTCAAAAATGCTTTACAGCGAAAGCTCCACAAACGATTATGTTAGGTTACCACCAAGTCACAGAAAAACACAGCCATTTTTCCCTCCAAAGAGAGGAGTCACAAAAAGCACAAATAGAGATAAAGTTCATCACTAACCTTTGATGATCTTCATCAGATGACACTCATAGGACTTCATGTTACACAATACATGTATGTTTTGTTCGGTAAAGTTCATATTTATATCCAAAAATCTTATTTTACATTGGCGTGTTAGATTCAGTAGTTCCAAAACATGCAGTGATATTGCAGAGAGCCACATGAATTCACAGAAATACTCATAATAAATGTTGATGAAAATACGGCTATTATACATGAAACTTTAGATACACTTCTCCTGAATGCAACCGCTGTGTCAATTTTTTTTTTAAACTTTACGGAAAAGCATAATCTGAGAACGGCGCTCAGAGCCCAAACCAGCCAGAGAAATCTCCGCCATGTTGGGTAGTCAACATTATTCATAAATAGCATTAGAAATATTCACTTACCTTTGATGATCTTCATCAGAATGCACTCCCAGGAATCGCAGTTCCACAATAAATGCTTGTTTTGTTCGATAATGTCCATAATTTATGTCCAATAGCTTCTTTTGTTTGGGCGTTTGGTAAACAATCCAAAAGCGCGATCTGGTCCATTCGGACTAAACGTTCAAAAAGTTATATTACAGGTCGAAGAAACTTGTCAAACTAAGTATAGAATCAATCTTTAGGATGTTTTTATCATAAAAGTTCAATATTGTTCCAACCGGAACAACCTCTCAAGTGAAAGCACGTAACTGAGAACGAGGCTGTAGGCAGACCCCTTAGTAAAACAGCTCCCATCCGGCCCCCCACTCTCTAAAGAGCAGGTTTCTACCATTTTTGGGTGGCCTGTTAACTTAATGGCTTTCTCTCTGCAGTGGCAGCATCAGTGTTGTACATGGAAGTTCCTGCAGCCAGTGCTAGTGAGCTATTTGGGCCCATGTGTCTGATGTTGTTGCTGGGGACAGTGCACTGCCAGATAGTGTCCACTGAGTCCAACCGGAGCCCCTCAGACAGCCCTGTGAGCAGCACCAGCCCTGCACGAAGGAGGAGGTTGTACTCTTACAGCATGTAACACACACACACTGCTGTGTGCTCACCCTTTTATACACTCTTGCAAACTGCTCTCACACTGTATAACATGTTCCCTCATTTCTCAACATTCATTCAGGCCAAGGAAGGGTAGAGGATTGAAGAGAACAGAGGGACAGGGGAACAACGGGGACACTGAGCTGCAGCCTTGGCAGCTGGAGGAAAACCAGAGGTTGTACAGATCAGAGGAGAGAAGGGTAAGGCCATACAAACAATGACCAGATCCTCTACATGAACATAAAGCAATAATTCATGTTTGTGAGTCAAGCAGTCGTTAACCCTTTACACTCTAGGAATTGGCCTATATGGATGGGGCTAAATTGAATTGTTTCTTACAGAAGAAATATGAAATGCATAACCATGGTAGCAATAGAAAGGGAATAGTTTGGAGATAATGGGGAAATTATTAGACCAAAGTTGAGGACACAACAGTTCACCGGACACAAGACTGAATCCAAACATTACACTGTTGATGTTATGTGCATTTTACATTTACTGTACTTTTTGCCACATTTGTTGATAGCGAAGTCTGAAAATACTCTTGATACATTCAGTAACATGATAAGAATATTCCTGCAAAATGTGCGGTAGGTGCAACATAAGACAACAAAAATGACAAGGGTTTGAATGAGAGGACTAACTGGTGTCTCCAAGTGGTGACACACCTCTCCAAAGTGTGTAGAGTTCCTAAATTGAAATGCACTTTTTTATGACTCAAAGAAGAGTCTTCAACTATAAGGTGCTTTTTTGAGCTCTCCTAGCTGTGCCGTTGAGGAACTAGAGCAAGCACACTTGTAGTTGTTTTGTTTGGAGCACAACAATGCATCCCTGCCATCACACAATCACTGTTGTTGTTTCATGCAATCCAAAAACAGCCCATTATAAATCGCAGTCTGGTTCAGTTGTGCATAATTTCAAAACGTGTTTTATTGCCAACATGACTAGCTAAGTTGTAAAATACGATCTTACAGTGTTTGACTTTCACAAGGCATTTCAGAGAAATAGATGGTAATTTTGGTCCCCATAGAAAGGAGTAATGAGTGCATTCAGGTGCATCTCTTCACAATAGACAAACAGGCTCTTTCTGTTCAGAACAACCCAGGGTATGACGCCATGTCATATTGTAACTGAACATCAAACATAGTGATCATAAACGTTGACACTCTATTAGGGCTGACCCCATTTAGTCGACTGGTCGATTGTTTGGTCGATAGGCTGTTGGTCGACCGAGATTTCTTTAGTCGAGCGGTTGCAATTGTGTTTTTTTCAATGTGCACAAAACACCTGTCTAATTCATGCCTGTCTCAGTTGACTAATCCACTGCGGTGGCCGCACGGATGGCACAATCCATCATTCTAAGACGTGATACTGAAATTGTATATGATTATGTAAGAATAATGGTGCAACACTAATAAATCAAATTTTAGTCCTGTCCAAATCTGCCATGTCAATAATTTGTACATGACAGGAAAGTAACAATTCCAGCCAGAATAACCTAATGTTTTTTGGTGAACTCCAAGGTCCTCTGACAATACTAGTCCCGTGCAAATCGACATCCCTATGTTTTGAGAGAAATGTCTGCGTTTGACAGGTGTTGCTCACGGTTTGAGCAAGTGAGCAAGAAAACAATAACTGCGTAGGCTAAAAATGAAGGGCCTACATGTATCAACTTTCACAGTGAATGCTTTTGTTCATATGTTTTGTGCGTATGAATTGAATATTGCCAAATGCACCTGTGAAGAATATTGCACCTATTTAATGTAACCCTTGGTTAATAGATCGCAAAGCAGCATACAACTGACCTAAACGTTTGAGAAGGATAAGTTCACTTTTGCATCCATAGCCTTAAAACACATCTACAGTGCAAGTGCACTGTTCAGCTCACATCTGAAGGCTGGGTGGCATTTAGGATGTCTACTGCAGATCGCTAAAATATCCGAATGATTATTATCACACTTCCTCAATTCAAATATTATGGCGACACTGTTATCGCCTGGACTTGTTGAAATATCTTTGTGTAGAAAAAAAACACTCCAGGCTTCCGTCATAACTGTACATTTAAAAAAAAAAAAAAAAACATTTTAGAATTACAGGGGGCAGTTTGGAAAAAATGTATCCCGTCCTAGTCGTCCTCTGGAATAACAGACATTCTGGGGTAATAATTACATAACCAACGTTCTCTAGTAATACTAGTCCTGTGCGAAATAGGGCTTAACCTAATTGTCTAAGAAAATTGAGGAGCCAGCAAACTCCAACCTAATTAGGTCTATAATCAACAGCCTAACTGTTAAATGTGCCTGGCTTTATACATCATCCATATACAGGATAAGACCCAGATGCAGACCGTTCGAATCACAGATGTTTATTAACAAAACGGGGCAGGCAGACGACAGGTCAAGGGCAGGCAGAGGTTGGTAATCCAGGGCAGAGTCAGACAGGTACAGAACAGCACGTGGGTTCGGGGCAGGCAGAGTAGTCAAAACTGGAAAAACTAGAAAAACAAGGGCTAGAGAGAAACGGGAGTATGGGAAAAACATGCTGGTAGGCTTGATGAGACAAGACAAACTGGCAACAGACAAACAGAAAACTCGGGTATAAATGCACAGGGGATAATGGGGGAAATGAGCGACACCTGGAAGGGAGTGGAGACAAGCACAAGACAGGTGAAACAGATCAGGGTGTGACAGTACCAGTCTAAAGTTTGGACACACCTACTCATTCAAGGGTTTTTCTTTATTTTTACTATTTTCAACATTGTAGAATTATAGTGAAGACATCAAAACTATGAACTAACACATATGGAATCATATAGTAACCGACAATGTTAAGCAAATCAAAATGCATTTTATATTAGAGATTCTTCAAAGTAGCCACCCTTTGCCTTGATGACAGCTTTACACACTCTTGGCATTCTCTCAACCAGCTTCACCTTGAATGGTTTTCCAACAGACTTGAAGGAGTTCCCACATATGCTGAGCACTTGTTGGCTGCTTTTCCTTTACTCTGCGGTCCAACTCATCCCAAACCATCTCAATTGGGTTGAGGTTGGGTGATTGGAGGCCAGGTCATCTGATGCAGCACTCCATCACTCTCCTTCTTGGTCAAATAGCCCTTACACAACCTGGAGGTGTGTTTTGGGTTATTGCCCTTTTGATAAACAAATGAGCGCAAACCAGATGGGATGGCGTATCACTGCAGAATGCTGTGGTACTCATGCTGGTTAAGTGTCCCTTGAATTCTAAATAAATCACGGACTGTGTCACCAGCAAAGCACCATCACACCTCCTCCATGCTTCATGGTGGGAACCACACGTGCGGTGATCATCCGTTCACCTACTCTATGTCTCACAACGTCACGGCGGTTGTAACCAAAAATCTCCAATTTGGATTTACTAGACCAAAGGACAGATTTCCACCGGTCTAATGTCCATTGCTCGTGTTTCTTGGCCAAGCAAGTCTCTTCTTATTACTGGTGTCCTTTAGTAGTGGTTTCTTTGCAGCAATTCGACCATGAAGGTCTGATTCATGTAGTCTCCTCTGAACAGTTGATGTTGAGATGTGTCTGTTACTTGAACTTTGAAGCATTTATTTGGGCTGCAATCTGAGGCTAGTAACTCTAATGAACTTATCCTCTGCAGCAGAGGTAACTCTGGGTCTTACTTTCCTGTGGCGGTCCTCATGAGAGTCAGGTTCATCATAGCGCTTGATGGTTTTTGCGGATGCACTTGAAGAAACTTTCAAAGTTCTTGAAATTTGACATATTGACTGACCTTAAAGTAATTATGGACTGTTTCTTTTTTGCTTATTTGAGCTGTTCTTGCCATAATATGGACTTGGTCTTTTACCAAATAAGGCTATATTTTGTATACCACCCCTACCTTGTCACAACACAACTGATTGTCTCAAATGCATTGAGAAGAAAATAAATTCCACAGATTAACTTTTAACAGGGCACACTTGTTAACTGAAATGCATTCATGAAGCTGGTTGAGAATGCCATGAGTGTGCAAAGCTGTCATCAAGGCAAAGGGTGGCTGCTTTTTGGTTACTACATGATTCCAGGTGTGTTATTTCATAGTTTTGATGTCTTCACTATTATTCTACAATGTAGAAAATAGTAAAAATAAAGAAAAACCCTTGAATGAGTAGGTGTATTCAAACTTTTGACTGGTACTGTATATCTACAGAAATAAGGCAGATCTTGCTTCTGTTGACTGTTTGAGTGTTTGTTTAATAGCCTACTGATTCCGTGAGCACCAAGCCTCATGCAACGGCAAAATGACGGATAAAGAAATTTCACAGATTTGGCTGTTTTTAATATTTGCTATGCCCTTAATAAAGGCTTTACAATTGTTTTCCGTTAGAACAGACTGGTATTACTTATAATTTATTTAGTGTTTTTACACTGTTCCAACAGGCAGAACATGTATATTGTAATCTAACAGCACCTGTTTGTTACACATAATATCCACGCAGCTCTCGCTCCTATACCCTCCTTTTTCTTGATTTCCTTCTTATTGTTATTATTACAATTGTTATTATGATCATCTTTATAATAATAACTAATGTCGTTATCATTAGTAGGCTTTGTAAAGTAGCCTTGTATACCCAGCCATCGAGCTGTAGGCCTAAGACTACGTCCGGTTCAGTCTTAATACCGTAATTTACTTCGGTCTATATTTCAATACAGGCTACTGTATCAATCAGTCATTAATTTGTTCATGCCGTCACACAGCATATGAGACATTCATGCTTTGAAATGCAATCAAGCATTTTAGTTTAAAAATTGAATAACAAAGGGAGCTTTGAATAATTAGCCTATGCAATAAATAAACCGCAATTCACGAATGCATGTAACTGTTTTTAGTCTGCTGTAATAAAGGCTTTGTATATCTTTTTCTTCCTTAGAACAGACTCTCTGGTACACTTATTCATTTAGTGTTGTTTACACTGTTCCAAATGGTCAGAAAGAATTATATTGTAATCTAACAGCAACTTTTTGGCAATCCTAATACTCATGCAGCACTTGCTTCTATACCCTTCTTTTTCTTGATCTCCAGTAGTTTACATAACTAAGTCAAATGTCTTCCACAGATCTGACTTCCCCTTTCCCTCCTGAGCAACCAGTAAACATTTGCTCGTTTCGAGTTTCTTTTTCACGTTCTCTGCATCCATTTTGCTGTCAATATTACTGTGTTCGGAGTTTATAATCAATTTATTGATGTGATTATGATAGGCTATAGGTCAGGCACTATTGGTCACATGCATGTGATGCTTACATGTTTCACGTAAAGAGAGCAAGGATCCTAAACAAATTGGGATTTCGGGAAAGGACATTTTAAATCGGAAACAAGTAAGAAACTAACACTTGCTGTGTTGTGGTGCCTTTTCACTGCATTAGGGAGGAGAGCTTGACAACGTGCGCAAGTCACACAGGCACTCGCTGTCATTATTTTTAACACAGTGTGACCATCTGGCTCTTTCATGAGTAATTTGCGTGTCTTAATTATTTTATCAAACAGTGTGCCTACAGTGCATACAGTTGAAGTCGGAAGTTTACATACACTTAGGTTGGAGTCATTAACTTGTTTTTCAACCACTCCACAAATTTCTTGTTAACAAACTATAATTTTGGCAAGTCGGTTAGGACATCTACTTTGTGCATGACACAAGTAATTCTTCCAACAATTGTTTACAGACAGATTATTTCACTGTATCACAATTCCAGTGGGTCAGAAGTTTACATACACTAAGTTGACTCTGCCTTTAAACAGTTTGGAAAATTCCTTGATGCCATGGCTTTAGAAGCTTCTGATAGGCTAATTGACATAATTTGAGTCAATTGGAGGTGTACCTGTGGATGTATTTCAAGGCCTACCTTCAAACTGAGTGCCTCTGCTTGACATCATGGGAAAATCAAAAGAAATGAGCAAAGACCTCAGAAAATAATTGTAGACCTCCACAAGTCTGGCTCATCCTTGGGAGCAATTTCCAAATGCCTGAAGGTACCATGTTCATCTGTACAAACAATAGTACGCAAGTATAAACACCATGGAACCACGTAGCCGTCATACCGCTCAGGAAGGAGACGCGTTCTGTCTCCTAGAGATGAACGTACTTTGGTGCGAAAAGTGCAAATCAATCCCAAAACAACAGCAAAGGACCCTGTGAAGATGCTGAAGGGAACAGGTACAAAAGTATCTATATCCACAGTAAAACGAGTCCTATATCGACATAACCTGAAAGGCCGCTCAGCAAGGAAGAAGCCACTGCTCCAAAACCGCCATAGAAAATCAAGACTACGGTTTGCAACTGCACATGGGGACAAAGATCTTACTTTTTGGAGAAATGTCCTCTGGTCTGATGAAACAAAAATAGAACTGTTTGGCCATAATGACCATCGTTATGTTTGGAGGAAAAAGGGGGAGGCTTGCAAGCCGAAGAACACAATCCCAACCGTGAAGCACGGGGGTGGCAGCATCATGTTGTGGGTGTGCTTTGCTGCAGGAGGGATTGGTGCACTTCACAAAATAGATGGGTCATGAGGAAGGGAAATTATGTGGATGTTTTGAAGCAACATCTCAAGACATCAGTCAGGAAGTTAAAGCTTGGTCGCAAATGGGTCTTCCAAATGGACAATGACCCCAAGCATACTTCCAAAGTTGTGGCAAATGGCTTAAGGACAACAAAGTCAAGGTATTGGAGTGGCCATCACAAAGCCCTGACCTCATCCTATCGAGAATTTGTGGGCAGAACTGAAAAAGCGTGTGCGACCAAGGAGGCCTACAAACCTGACACAGTTACACCAGCTCTGTCTGGAGGAATGGGCCAAAATTCACCCAACTTATTGTGGGACGCTTGTGGAAGGCTGCCCGAAACATTTGACCCAAGTTAAACAATTTTAAGGCAATGCTACCGAATACTAATTGAGTGTATGTAAACTTCTGACCCACTGGGAATGTGATGAAATAAAAGCTAAAATAAATCATTCTCTCTACTATTATTCTGACATTTCACATTCTTAAAATAAAGTGGTGATCCTAACTGACCTAAGACAGGGATTTTCTTTACTAGGATTAAATGTCAGGAATTGTGAAAAACTGAGTTTAAATGTATTTGTCTAAGGTGTATGTAAACTTCCGACTTCAACTGTATGTCGATGGTTTTAAAAAGAGTGGGAGTCCCCGGTGCACAACTGAGCAAGAGGACAAGTACATTAGAGTATCTAGTTTGAGAAACAGACGCCTCACAAGTCCTCAACTGGCAGCTTCATTAAATAGTACCCGCAAAACACCAGTCTCAACGTCAACAGTGAAGAGGCGACTCCGGGATGCTGGCCTTCTAGGCAGAGTTGCAAAGAAAAAGCCATATCTCAGACTGGCCAATAAAAATAAAAGATTAAGATGGGCAAAAGAACTCAGACACTGGACAGAGGAACTCTGCCTAGAAGGCCAGCATCCCGGAGTCGCCTCTTCACTGTTGACGTTGAGACTGGTGTTTTGCGGGTAGTTTCTTGGCAAGTTCTCGCATGGAATAGCCTTTATTTCTCAGAACAAGAATAGAGTGACGAGTTTCCGAAGAAAGCTCTTTGTTTCTGGCCAATTTGAGCTTCGAACCCACAAATCTGATCTTATGCTCCAGATACTCAACTAGTCTAGAGAAGGCCAGTTTCATTGCTTCTTTAATCAGCACAACACTTTTCAGCTGTGCTAACATAATTGCAAAAGCATTTTCAAATGATCAATTAGCCTTTTTAAAATGATAAACTTGGATTAGCTAACACAACGTGCCATTGGAACACAGGAGTGATGGTTGCTGATAATGGGCCTCTGTACGCCTATGTAGATATTCCATTAAAAATCAGCTGTTTCCAGCTACAATTGTCATTAACAATGTCTACACTGTATTTCTGATCAATTTTATGTTATTTTAATGGACCAAAAATTTGCTTTTCTTTCAAAAACAAGGACATTTCTAAGTGATCCCAAACCTTTGAACAGTAGTATATATGGAAATATAAATTTAAAACATTTTCAACCAATCGATTGGTCGAAAGAACAGGACGACTCTCGGGGACAGCCTTACACTGTATATGACATGAGTTTAAATTAAATGGAAATGTGAAGTTCACATTTGGATTCACGGGTGTTTGGCTTGCTTGTATGACATCAAAGCGGTATTAATATAATTTATTAACATCTCATCAAGTCCTCTTAATTTACAGCATTTCCCTCACTCAGCGGGGAGGGATGTGTGCAACTTTTTGATGCACTAGGTGTTCAAGTTCAGAACAGCTGTCAGTCAAAACCTATAAAGCACTGTGAAGCGCAGAGCCTGAGCTCTGACAATTTATAGCATGTTACTGTACAGCCACTGCATTCAAATTTAGGTGCTTATCAGTGCCCAAATCTGCAATTTTGACCCGTATAAGGTTAGAGTGTTAAGGGCTACCAGAGTTCCAAAAGTTCCTATTTTCATGTGTGTGGGGAATCTCAAAATGTATTTGTTACTTTTTGTGTTGCCTGAGCAAATGTGTCTAGCAGGTTGTAAGGCTGGGCGGGGCTTTTAAGGGGTTTTGTCTGTGATTGACATTTTGGCTACCAAGGTGGTGTTGCTGTTTATCCTGCGGATTCTATTGTTGATTGTGATGCTGTTCCAGAACAACCAGAGAAAGTCAGGCTTTGGGGCCTCTGACGAACTTTCCAGTGAGGAGGATGAGGAAGAAAAACTACCTACTGGTGTAGCTGGAACTATACCTGCCTCTGTCCTCAGGAAGAGACGCCTTCACTCCTTCTCAAACCCCTCATCACCTCAGGTAAACCTTAAGAGGCAGTGAGTCCTGCTCTGTTTATTGTAGCCAGAGTGAAAGGGGGACATTTAGTTTGACCTATTATTTGCACAGGAGGAAAGTAGTGGAGGTGCCATGGACACTAAGGTGAAACCTCATGAAGTGGAGCGCCTTAGGCCTGAAGTCTCACGCCCGGCTTCTGACACAGATGACACAATATGGGAGGAGCTTCTTCAGGGGCCTGACACCGCCTCCACTGGCAGCAGTGACAGTGAGGGGGACGGGCGATGCGGCCCTGGCCTGACCCTCCCTCCGTTCACCACTCTCAGCAGTGATGATGAGACCCTGCTGCAGGTGGGTCCGTCCACAAGGACTCACTTTAATCACAGAAAGGGTAAGTATATATCAGCTCACCAGCTTTCTCTCCTGACAGGGCCATCTATCGTGGCTGCAGGCGTGCCACCCATCCAGAGACCGGGTCAGTGTCATCATCTGGGAGCAGGGGGAGTGCAAGAAAGCAGATATGTCAGTACTGGAGATCAGTGGGATCATCCTCACACGGGTACACCTCCTATGACCACTTCATTACACACTGGTGCCTTTTTGGTAGAATTAACACACATCCAATACAGAGGGAATGCTGGTCTGTAATGCTTTAGGACTGGAAAGGGATTCTGTCTGATTCTATTTATAGAAACACTATTAGGGCTGTGTACTCTGTGCTCCATGCCACTCTCCTCCTAACAGAGGTCATTTCTCCTGTGTAGGTGAAGGTGGTGGAGCAGGGCATGGGTTACCTAGCCCTGGGGGGGTTGTTCACTGCCACACTGGCACTGCTTCCTTTTGTCTTCCGCCTGGCACAGCAGCTGGACATGAAGCGCCTGAGCTCCCTGTCCCTGGTAGAGCTGGCTGTCATGGTGGTGGGGCCGCCCAACACCCAGATCTACGCCTTCTTCTTCATCACCACCGTGGAGAGGCTTTGCCTCACAGGACTCTTCTTCTTCATGATGTGTGTGGCAGAGAGGACCTACAAACAGGTCAGCATGTTAGTCCCACTGTACTGTAGTAGACAAACCACTACAAAACAAACATGCTGGAAATTGTGTGGCTGACATACGTTTTTGCGTGGTTCTCTTTCAACAACAGCGGCTTGTTTTCGCCAAACTCTTCAACCACATCACCTCAGCACGAAAGGCTAAGAAGTGGGAAATCCCCCATTTCAGGCTGAAGAATGTTAGGAACATAAAGATGTGGCTGTCGCTCCGCTCCTTCCTCAAGGTCTGACTTACTCTCACTACTCCTATGACTTTTTTAGGTATACTTCAGTGTATGGCTTTGACCAGTAGGGGGTGATTAATGTCTTACCCTCATTGATTAATGTCTTACCCTTTTTTCCCGTTCATCACAGAGACGTGGGCCCCAGCGTTCCGTTGATGTCATCGTCTCCTCCATCTTCCTCCTGGCCCTCTCCATCGCCTTCATCCTGTGTACACAGGTCAGACATATTGATAAGAAAGAGTGTGTGTATCTCTGATAATTACACAGGATTCCAGGAAACCATGATTTACCTTCCCCTTGTTATGAATGGGCATTGGTTAAGGTCCAACCTGTAGAAACTCAATCGATGAAAGATCGAGTACTCTTTTTCTATCTCTAACTCCCAGCTCCTGAACAGTCACCACACCTTCCTGGACTCGGAGACAAACTGGGAGCTCATGGTGTGGGGTTCCTCTCTCATCCTCTTCCTGCTCCGCCTGGCCACCCTGGGCTCCGAGACCAACTGTAAATACAGCAACGTGTCAGTGCTGCTGACGGAACAGGTGAGGCTCCCTACAACACACACACGTGCACATGCAGACAGACCACTTTAATACTTTCAGTAATGCATCTCCTCAATTCTTTCAGATCAACTTGTATCTTAAGATGGAAAAGAAGCCCAACAAGAAAGAAATGTTGAACATAGTGAACAATGTTCTGAAGCTTGCAACAAAATTAATGAAAGTAAGCATGTCTTTAAACTTTATCCATATTATGAATATTTGGACTTAGTCACATCTTCTGGGCTGGTAGTTGTTTATTCAGCATTACGTGCAGTGAAAGCATCTCTAGCTTTTCATACAAACCCTTTCACAGGAGCTTGACACCCCCTTCCGACTGCTGGGTCTGACTGTGAACCCTCTTATCTACAACATCACACGTGTGGTCATCCTGTCTGCAGTCTCCGCTGTGGTCAGCGATCTGCTCGGCTTCAACATCAGAGTGAGTGGAGACACTTCTAATACCACAGTGCTGTAGCAGAACACTGATATGTGGTGGAGCACAATTGGCCCAGCGTTTGATCTTAATTTACTTGCCTAGTTAAATAAATTAAAAAAAAATAAACACTGTTTACCAAACAGTGATTCTTCACCTCTGTCAGAGTTGTTTTCCTCCTAGTACATTTGTATTAACTTCCAAAAGTGAGTATATGTGCTGTGTTTTTAAATGCACCCTCCTTCTTGTCTCTTCTACAGCTGTGGAAGATCAAACCTTAATGCTAAACCACTAACTATTGGACAATGGAGACTGCCAACTCCTACCACCCACAGCTTGCTATCTGTGCAAAGTGTGCAAATCTACTGAGTGATCGCCTATGCATCTCAGTGCCTTCCCTCCCAGGAACATTGAACTTTCAATCACACAATACCATTGTGGTCATACACAAGCGTGAACTCTTGACAATGAATGATATACACATCCTTGACTACTACATCTGCTGCAGCAGTTCCAGTAACCCAGTGCCTGAATCTGGAATGTCCCTGGACCTGACCACTTCCTGGCTCTCACATGGAGAAACAGTAGCCAATGGGTGCCTTCTGAACATGGAGAAATTTGCTGGCCATTTGAATGTAAACCATTTTAAGATATGGAGAAAGGATGGAATAGGAAACAAGAATTAACAAATTCTTATAAAAGAATTGGACATTCCAGTGTGGTTTGACATGTACACTGAACAAAAATATAAACGCAACGTGCAACAATTTCAAAGATATTATATTATAGTTCATATAAGGAAATCAGTCAATTGAAATAAATAAATTAGGCCCTAATCTATGGATTTCACATGACTGGGAATACAGATATGCATCTGTTGGTCACAGATACCTTAAAAAAAGGTTGGGGCGTGGATCAGAAAACCGGTCAGTATCTGGTGTGACCGCCATTTGCCTCATGCAGCGCGACACATCTCCTTTGCATAGAGTGGATCAGGCTGTTGATTGTGGCCTGTGGAATGTTGTCCCACTCCTCTTCATTGTCTGTGCGAAGTTGCTGGATATTGGCAGGAACTGGAACATGCTGTCGTACATGTCGATCAAGAGCATCCCAAACATGCTCAATGGGTGGAATGTCTGGTGAGTATGCAGGCCATGGAAGAACTTGGACATTTTTAGCTTCCAGGAATTGTGTACAGATCCTTGCGGCATGGGCCATGCATTATCACGCTGAAACATGAGGTGATGGCAGTGGATGAATGGCACGACAATGGGCCTCAGGATCTCATCATGGTATCTCTGCATTCAAATTGCCATTGATAATGTGCAATTGTGTTCGTTGTCCGTAGCTTATACCTGCCCATACCATAACCCGACCGCCACCATGGATTTCACATGGATTTCTCTCTGTTCACAACGTTGACATCAGCAAGCCACTCACCCACACAATGCCATACACGCTGTCTGCCATCTGCCCGTTACAGTTTAAACCGGGATTCATCTGTGAAGAGCACACTTTCCCAGTGTGCCAGTGGCCATCGAAAGTGAGCATTTGCCCACTGAAGTTGGTTACGATGCCAAACTGCAATCAGGTCAAGACCCTGGTGAGGATGACGAGTTGTACAACTGATTTCATTCAACTAAAATGTCTTCCTCATTAACCCAACCCCTCTGAATCAGCGCTTCCGTGAGACGGTTTCTGACAGTTTGTGCAGAAATTCTTTGATTGTGCAAACCCACAGTTTCATCAGCTGTCCGGGTGGCTAGTGTCAGACGATCCCGCAGGTGAAGAAACTGGATGTGGAGGTCCTGGGCTGGCGTGATAACACATGGTTTACAGTTGGGAGGCCGGTTGGATGTACTGCCAAATTCTCTAAAACGGCGTTGGAGGCTTCTTATGGTAGAGGAATGAACATTAAATTCTCTGGCACCAGCTCTGGTGGACTTTCCTGCAGTCAGCTTGACATTTCCTGGCCTTTATATTGTCCCCAGCACAAGGTGCACATGTGTAATGATCATGCTGTTTAATCAGCTTCTTGATATGCCACACGTGTCAGGTGGATGGATTGTCTAGGTAAAGGAAAAATGCTTACTAACAGGGATGTAAACAAATTTGTGCAAAAAAATTGAGAGAAATAAGCTTTTTGTGTGTTTTTTTTTAATTTCAGATCATGAAACATGGGACCAACACTTTACATGTTGCGTTTATATTTTTGTTTAGTATACATGTACTCTCTCAAACACAGCTGGTAGATTATGTAGAAATCTATAGATCTTCAAAATGGATTACTGAACTAACTTAGTTACGTATTTTCTTTTCAATAGGATATATTAAACTCTACTCTAATTGTATTTTGTGATATGTAAGGGAATTTAATATAGATTTTATGGGGGCTTTATTTATTTATGGGTTTTCAGTATTTCATTACTGACATACAGTGCATTCAGAAAGTATTCACACTCTTTGACTTTTTCCACATGTTGTTGTGTAACAGCCTGAATGTAAAAGTTTAAATTGAGATATTGTCACACTGGCCTACACACAATACCCCATACTGTCAAAGTGTAACTATGTTTGTAGACATTTTTACAAATGAACTAAAAATATAAAAACTGGAATGTCTTGACATAAGTATTCAACCCCTTTGTTATGGCAAGCATAAATACAAAGGCACTTATTGATAGATGGGTAAAAACAAAATGAAAAGCAGACATTGAATATCCCTTTGAGCATGGTGAAGTTATTAATTACACTTTGGATGGTGTATTAATACACCCAGTCACTACAAAGATACAGGAATGGAAAGAAAGAAATGGAATAGAGCCTGGTTCAGTCTGCTTTCCACCAGACACTGGGAGACAAATTCACCTTTCAGCAGGACAGTAACCGAAAGCACAAGTCCAAATCAACACTGGAGTTGCTTACCAATACCACATTGAGTGTTCCTGATTGGCTTAGTTACAGTTTTGACTTAAATCGGCTTGAAAATCTATGGCAAGATTTGAAAATGGTTGTCTTGCAATGATCAACAACCAACTTGACAAAAATAATAATGTGCAAATATTCGACGATCCAGTTGTGCAAGGCTCTTAGAGCCTTACCCAGAAAGACACAACTGTAATTGTTGCCAAAGGTGATTCTAACATGTATTGACTCAGGCAGTTGAATGCTTATGATGTAATCAAGATACACTAGATATATAAAAGTATGTGGACACACCTTCAAATTAGGTGATTCAGCTATTTCAGCCACACCCGTTGCTGACAGGTGTATAAAATCGAGCACGAGCCATGCAATCTCCATAGACACACATTGGCAGTAAAATGGCCGTACTAAAGAGCTCCGTGACTTTCAACATGGCACCGTCATGGGATGCCCCGGTCAACTCGAAGTCCTGTTTTTGTGAAGTGTAAAAGTCTAGGAGCAATAACTGCTCAGCCGTGAAGTGGTAGGCCACACAAGCTCACAGAACGGGACTACCGAGTGCTGAAGCGCGTAGGGCATAAAAGTCGCCTGTCCTCTTTTGCAACATTCATTACCGAGTTCCAAACTACCTCTGGAGGCAACGTCAGCACAAGAACTGTTGGTCGGGAGCTTCATAAAATGGGTTTCCATGGCCAAGCAGCCGCACACAAGCCCAAGATCATGCGTTGGCTGGAGTGGTGTAAAGCTCGCCGCCATTAAACTCTGGAGCAGTGGAAACGCTTTCTCTGGAGTGATGAATCCCTTCACCCTCTGCATAGTATCAACTGTAAAGTTGTGTGGTGGAGGAATAATAGTCTGGGGTTGTTTTTCATGGTTTGGGCTAGGCCCCTTAGTTCCAGTGAAGGGAAATCTTAACGCTACAGCATACAATGACATTCTGGACAATTCTGTGCTTCCAACTTTGTGTCAACAGTTTGGGGAAGGCCCTTTCTTGTTTCAGCATGACAATGCCCCCATGCACAAAGCGAGGTCCACACACAAATGGTTTGTCGAGATCGGTGTGGAAGAAATT
Source organism: Salvelinus alpinus (assembly GCF_045679555.1). NCBI lineage: Eukaryota > Metazoa > Chordata > Actinopteri > Salmoniformes > Salmonidae > Salvelinus > Salvelinus alpinus. Next base: position 21,542,597 of record NC_092097.1, read on the forward strand.
GACTGGCCTGCACAGAGCCCTGACCTCAACCCCTTCGGACCCCTTTGGGATTAATTGGAATGCCGACTGCGAGCCAGGCCTAATCGCTAGACATCTGTGCCTGACCTCACTAATGCTCTTGTGGCTGAGTATTTTTATTTTATTGTATTTAACTTTATTTAACTAGGCAACTAGAAGCAAGTCCCTGCAGCAATGTTCCAACATCTAGTGGAAAGCCTTCCCAGATGAGTGGAGGCTGTTATAGCAGCAAGGGGGGAACAACTCCATATTAATGCTCATGACTTTGGAATGAGATGTTCGGCGAGCAGGTGTCCACATCCTTTTGGTCATGCAGTGTATCTTTCCTCATGCAACTTCATCTAACTTGATATGGCTTCATCTAAATAGATTAAAATGTCCACATGTATAATATCAACCAATCAGATACTTTTATCTTAGCAGTCTCATCTTTAGTATTTGTCCTATAATTGAAAACCATCCCTCTCACATTTCCATCAGATATTTCTAGTCAGAGAATGAATGTATCATTCTTGTTCTAAAGAGAGCTGATTATCCCATGAGACTGTACTTGGATACTTTTGGTCATGTAGTGTTTATATTTTTCATTAATGTTTTGCAAATGTTAGAATTTTTATTCCACTTTGACATTACAGAGTAGTTTGTGTAGATCAGTGACAAAAAAAGTCAATTAAATCCATTTTAATCCCACCTTATTAACAACAATGTGTAAAAAGTCAATGGGTGTGAATACTTTCTGAAGGCACTGTAACTGGTTTTAATGTCTAGGAATGGTACCCATAGATTGTACCCTTTGTACCGCCATCATCAGCAATGTGCAACTGCAGCCCGCAATTCAGTGTGTTCCTGCATGTGGACATTCCTGCACAGTGGCGGTCAGTACCGTTTATGATGAGGGAGACCCATTTTTCCCCCCATGAGCATGGCCTTATTTCTATTACAGCATGTTGGATGACTGTCATTCATATTCCATTAACCCTGTTCAATATAACATCGATAGGTTTAGGCTACTACATGATACTTTAATTTTCCCAATACCCATCATGAGGTTGCTACAACCTAGCCTATGAATGAAAGTTTACAATGTAGGTGCACACAGGTCAAGAGAGAAATTTGAGATGACAGACAGTGACACATTCAATACTGCCTTGCACACTCTTGCCTACATTTAGTTTATCTAGGGTGTAATAATTAGTCCAACAGTTGCAAACGAGAATTTCTATTGAACAATTTCAGGTATTTTTATCCCTGTTTTGTTTGCTTCCATTTAAGAAACGTTTTTTCAACAGAATTGGCAGAATGAATACACACCTGATCACGCATAAACACAGTTCACTTTCATAGCAGCTACATTGTATTCCTTCTCGCCTCTATGCATTCTCCTCTCACCTTTTCCCTTCGTTTGTGGACTTCAATGAACAACACATCCATCAGCTGTATGTGACCAGGCGAATAAACGTTTCCAAGCCAAACCATGTCATAACCGCTACACACAGTCTACATCGTTGTCCCCATATTAGCTAAAGTAACGTCCTAGTCAACATAGCTAATAGAACTAATACATTAGTAAACCTGCTACAATCATTCAGTAAAGTTAGTGTATAGTCAGTAAGCAGTTACACCGGCGGCCCCTGGTGGCAATACATTAATAAAACCAAAAGCTTACCTTGACTTGGAAGAGTTCCAGTGTTGTGTTGGATAGTCATAGCCAGCTAGCTAACATAGCATCCCGCTGTTTGAGTAACTAAACTAGCCAGCTGCCTTTGCTAGCTAAGTAAGTGAAACTGAAAGTGAAAAAAATGGACTCTCTCTCTCTCTTGCTTCTCCTTCATTTTTGAAGAAATTAATTTGTTGAAAACTGTTTAATTATTGTCTTTCTCTCTCTTTGAGTCAACTACTCACCACATTTTATGCACTGCAGGGCTAGCTAGCTGTAGCTTATGCGCTCAGTACTAGATTCATTCTCTGATCCTTTGATTGGGTGGACAACATGTCAGTTCATGCTGCAAGAGCTCTGATCGGTTGGAGGATGTCCTCCGGAACCTGTCATAATTACTGTGTAAGTCTATGGAAGGGGGTGAGAACCAAGAGCCTACTAGGTTTTGTATTGAAGCCAATGTACCAAGAAGAGGACGGAAGCTAGCTGTCCCCCGGCTACACCATGGTGCTACCCAAGAGTGCTGTTGAGTCTACTGTAGACCTTCATTGCAAAACAGTGTGTTTTAATCATTTATCTGGTGACATGAATATGTTTAGTATGGTGTTATCTAACTTTTATCTAAATGTTTTAATGTTTTACCATTTTTATGAAATTCACTGAGGAGGATGGTCCTCCCCTTCCTCCTCTGAGGAGCCTCCACTGTTCCTGCAGGAACTCCACCCTCGAGCATCCCATGTTCTGCTAAGCAAATGCACAAATAGTATAGTTTGATAAAGACCTTCAATAGGCTGATGATTGTATTATTACTGCTGTCTGGTCAATGCATATAATCCGATTTTTACTGCCTATGCGCTTCAGAAGTCTGTATATTATGAAGATTACGGTAAGGAAATTGTGACTCAGACACACCTCATGCTTTTCTGGTTTGGAAGGTGTAGTCAATAGTTACCACAGCCACAAAGTCATAAACCCCGCCTATTTCTACAATGTATTTTAAATTGTGATTTGAAACCTAATGTTAACGACACTTCTAGTCTTTTGCCTAACCCTATCTTTAAATTAAGACCAAAAAGCGAATTTTTGTTTTCATGAATTACAATATATTTGGACCGTGTGGCTGTGGTAATTAGTGGAAGGGCATCAACCGGGTCCGCGTCACCAACATACGAAGGACAGCGTCGACCCCGACCAGACAGTCGCAACGCAGGCTGTAGTGGGACAGAAACATCGTAGAGCAAAAGATCGCGTATCCGTCGTCAGATTAACCTTTTCAGTTCTAATTGCCTCATCGTCTCGCATATTGCAGGTAAATTGCAATAGCTTTGGTGAGTGTATGTGTGCGAAACAACCAATAAGCCTATTATCAGTATTCCAGACAGACATTTTAAGACCCCGGCCCGAGACTACCATTGCACTACAGTAGTGTCGTCGCTTAATAATATTGCATAGCGTACTGCGGTAAATGGCTTCCTTTAGCATCATTTAGCGATGTCCGTTTTTAATGCGTGCGCTATTTTTGATGATAGCCTCAGATATGGTCGCGCAGTAGGCTACATACAGTGCAGTGACTGTGAAGATCAGATGTTAGTCTCCCTCACTTTGCTGTGTTACTATGTTCTTGAAGGCTGTGGACAGAATATAAAAGTAGCCTATATTACAGCAATATGTCAAGTCGTATACCATTACTTTGTCATTTATTTGAAAGTTCATATCAAACTCATATTACTTAATGTATTGCCAATTTTGAAGTGCTTTTACATTTTATACCAGTACATCAACTTTACTTTAATTGAATATTGTTCAGATAGTGAGTAAATTAGTAATTCTTATTCAGGGAATAGACATGAAAATGTTATGAGTTACTAAGAAATGAAATACTAAAATACTCAGTTACTAGGCCTAGACCTACTGCTACAATAAATCAACCTTCTGTTTCAGATTGTCTGGGGTGATGCTCTTCTAGAGCCTTTGGAAACCTGGCTCAACAAGGACACAACTTCACCATGTCAGCAACCATTCAGAGAAAGACTGGCTTGGCCAACTCTGTTGAAGCCAAGAAAACAGAGCTCAGAATTAATGAGAAGAAATGCTGTAAGTACTGATGAGTCTCCCAGAGAAAACTCTTCAATGCAGGAGAGCTGTGCACAGGCAGGGTCATGAGCAGGACGGCATCAATTCCTCTGCAGTCTGCGTGATTGCCTCAGGTTGTTTTGACTGGCACAGAATGAGTCTGCAGGTGATGGTTTGGCTTTATCTCTGAAAGATGTCCCTATGCCTGACATGCAACACATATAGCTGATGCACACATTCTCAAGCAAATTAGTTTAAAAGAAATACAAGTGCATCAATAATATTGTGAGAGAATAGTCTTCTCTGAAAATGATTCCTTTGGGCATATTTTGGGCAAATGATTCATTCTCTTTCCACATCATATTTGTATAATGCATATTATATTGAAATATGATTATAATTAGCCCATATTCTGAACAGTATTCAGCCTATATGCAGTCCTGTTGTGTCCGTAATTGATATGAGAATAGCAAACTATGGCTTGCCAGTGCACTTTGATCTGTCCCTTTTCATCTGAGTATACAGTACATGGGAAATCAAGGACAAGAAATGAATCCAGTGATGTTTGATCACACCAACCAACAACTTTGATAGTTCAATTGTTTTGCCTTATCTACTGTATCTCATTTCATTGTCAGGGATGTGTATCATTTGTAGGTATACTGTATAGACAGTATACAGTAGTATCTGATTTAGTCCAATGTGAATGCACTATAGTATGTATGTCTGTCTGTCTTTTTGTTCAGCATGGGCATCCTACATGACAAACTCTCCCACAGTGATTGTAATGATTGGCCTACCTGCCAGGGGAAAGACCTACATGTCTAAGAAACTGACACGATACCTCAACTGGATAGGGGTGCCAACCAAAGGTGAGTGGGGAAAGACAACCTCTCTCCAACTTTACATTTGAAGACATTAGACATGTCCGTTTAAGTCTTCCATTATGACAGACTATTGACTATTAACACTCTGGTTTTTGAGAGATCTTTAAATAAGCACACGACTCAACTTTAAATCACAAGTGTATTGTGGCCTACAAAGTAAGGTACTTTCATTAATTAGGTAACTGTCAAGTTTTAAAGCTCCTGAGAACTGAGACGCCCCATGTTGAATAGGATCCTACTTTAAACCAGTCCCATTTCTATGATAGGAGATAGTAGACCATGTAGACACTGATAAAAGCTAGTCATAACTCTATTGTTGATGCCATTTTGTTCGTTTTGTAGTGTTTAACTTGGGTGTCTACCGCCGAGAGGCCGTCAAAGCTTACAAGTCCTACGACTTCTTCAGGCACGACAACAAGGAAGCCATGGAAATAAGGAAGTAAGTTACATTTGTTTTATTCATGCAGTGATATGCATGAGTCATACTGAAAAAGCAGTCACAACTGCTTTGCACACTTCAGTTCACATATGAGAGCCAAAGTTTTGTATAAATGGTAAAATGTTAGGAAAAAAATCATTAATCAAGTATTGTGTCTCCATCATCATGGTCAGATCTGAGTCAATCTCATTACTCCAGCAGTACACCAGGTTCTCTCATGCTTCATTTCACAGATTTACTTTGCAGGGTTGGCTGCTGCATCAATGGCTAATGAGTTTCTGAATCAACACACTGTCTGCTGTGCAAGCAGTTATTCAGTGTACAAAATACTCATATTCTATTAACAGAATACAGTGTACTCAGAAAGTATTCAGACCCCTTCCTTTTTTCCACATTTTGTTACATTACAGCCTTATTTTAAAATTGATTGATGAGGAAAAAAAATTATTCAATCTACATCCAATACCCCATAAAAACAAAACAAAAACAGGTTTTTAGATTTTTTTGCAAATGTATTACAAATAAAAACAGAAATACCTTATTTACTTAAGTATCCAGACCCTTTGCTATGAGACTTGAAATTGAGCTCAGATGCATCCTTTTTCCATTGATTATTCTTGAGATGTTTCTACAACTTGATTGGAGTCCACCTGTGGTAAATTCAATTGATTGGACATGATTTGGAAAGGCACACACCTGTCTATATAAGGTCCCACAGTTGACAGTGCATGTCAAAGCAAAAACCAAGCCATGAGGTCGTAGGAATTGTCCGTAGAGCTCAGAGACAGGATTGTGTATAGGCACAGATCCAGGGAAGGGTACCAAAAACATTATGCAGCATTGAAGGTCCCCAAGAACACAGTGGCCTCCATCATTCTTAAATGGAAGAAGTTTGGAACCACCAAGACTCTTCCTAGAGCTGGCTGGCCACCAGGCCAAACTGAGCAATCGGGGGAGAAGGGCCTTGGTCAGGGAGGTGACCAAGAAACCGATGGTCACTCTGACAGAGCTCCAGAGTTCTTCTGTGGAGATGGAAGAACCTTCCAGAAGGACAACCATCTCTGCAGCACTCCACCAATCCACCAATCACATGACAGCCCGCTTGGAGTTTGCCAAAAGGCACCTAAAGGACTCTCAGACCATGAGAAAAAATATTCTCTGGTCTGATAAAACCAAGATTGAACTCTTTGGCCTGAATGCCAATGTGGAGGAAACCAGGCACCATCCCTATAGTGAAGCATGGTGGTGGCAGCATCATGCTGTCGGGATGTTTTTCAGTGGCAGGGACTGTGAGACTAGTCATGATTGAGGGAAAGATGAACGGCGCAAAGCACAGAGAGATCCTTGAAAACCTTCTCCAGAGGACTCAGGACCTCAGACTGGGGCGAAGGTTCACCTTCTAACAGGACAATGATGCTAAACACACAGCCAAGACAACGCAGGACTGGCTTCGGGACAAGTCTCATTGTCCTTGAGTGGCCCAGCAGAGCACTTGTACACGATCGAAACACCTCTGGACAGACCTGAAAATAGCTGTGCAGCAACGCTCCCCATCCAACCTGACAGAGCTTGAGAGGATCTGCAAAGAAGAATGGGAGAAACTCCCCAAATACAGCTGTGCCAAGCTTGTAGCGTCATACCCAAGAAGATTTGAGGCTGTAATCGCTGCCAAAGGTCCTTCAACAAAGTACTGAGTAATTGTGATGTTTTTATTTTATTTTTTATTATACATTTTCAAACATTTCTAAAAACCTGTTTTTTGCTTTGTCATTATGGGGTATTGTGTGTAGATCCATGAGGGGGGGAAAAACTATTTAATCAATTTTAGAATAAGGCTGTAACAAAATGTGGGAAAAGTCAAGGGGTCTGAATACTTTCCGAATGCACTTTCCGAATGCACTGTGTGTGTGTGTGTGTGTGTGTGTGTGTGTGTGTGTGTGTGTGTGTGTGTGTGTGTGTGTGTGTGTGTGTGTGTGTGTGTGTGTGTGTGTATATACACAGGATCTGAGGGTCTGTACACACACACACACCACACACACACACACACACACACACACACACACACACACACACCAGCTGCCGGATTCAAAATGAAATTTGCTTCGTTTTTCATAGTAATTTGTGATGGATTACTATTTTCCAACTAGCTGAACATTTTCTAAGCAAGCCCAAAACTGTATCCAGTATAATCACTGAATGAGACATGCATCCAAATAGGCTCAGAAAGTGAATGTAGTAGTCTGTGTAGAGAATTGCCCTTTATGGACCTGTAAACAGCTTTACTGTTCTTGACATCACAGAATGCTGATCTAAATATACTGCTGCTGCTGTCACTCTTCTGCTCGTATGAGCCTTTCAAAATGTTGAATCGGTATGTTCCGTCACTGTTCTGTCAGTGTTACTATTCAGGTGTCGGTACAGAAGAAAGATAGGCATACAGTAGATCACTCTGGTCTTCTGGCCCGCTTCCCTTACAATCAAACACGAAATTAGCAAATAAATGGTACAGGGGCCGTTAAGATAAAGTATCTAAATAAAAAAAAGTATAGTAGTTTGGATTGCATACCTGCCCCCTTTGCTGCAGACCCACTTTTGAGCCCTTTTTGCTGCAGGCAACTGTAACTGTATTTCCCTCTCCTCTCCCACAGACAGTGTGCCCTGGTAGCCCTGGAGGATGTGAAGGGATATCTAACTGAAGAAGGTGGACAAATCGCTGTACGGCATTTACTCTCTCATTTTGGTTCTTTTTTTGTCTACTCGATATATTTGACACCAGTCCACCAGTTTTGTGATGTTTGCTTTGCTTTGATTAGGTATTTGATGCAACAAACACAACAAGGGAGAGGAGAGACCTCATTCTTGATTTTGGGAAAGAGAATGCATTCAAGGTAACATGCAATGTGCTAAATTGCCAAATATATTTTTGTGTTTGAATTGTATCTCCATATAACATTACTCTGTATTATGGACAGCCATTTAATATTGAGATGAATCTGATAGTGTGTGGTCATGGGACTCTGCATCCATCCCTGTGGTGAGGCAGTATATTGTTGTAGTCTGAGCTATTTTCTTTCCAACAGGTGTTCTTTGTGGAGTCAGTGTGTGACGACCCAGAAGTCATTGCTGCTAATATTCTGGTATGTTCCGATGTCGCCATGTGGGATTGTAATGCTTTACTATGACCCCAGGCCACGGTCAAAAGTATAACCTATTTATACACTGACTATATCTCTGCTATCTGACTGACGACTCTCATTGTTTCTTTGCCCACATTCTAATGTGTTATATCTCTATACAGGAGGTGAAGGTATCCAGTCCAGACTACCCAGAGAGGCACAGAGAGAGAGTGATGGATGACTTTCTCAAACGCATAGAGTGCTATAAGGTTACATACCAACCTTTGGATCCCGATGATTATGACAAGTAAGAATGACCAAAGCATATTGTTTATCTCAGTGTTTTGCATTTGAATAGGAGTTTGCCAGGTGGGCTCCGTAGCATTTTTTGGTTGGGGGCGCCCCACCTCGTGGCAACAAAATATAGTGGCTCCCCCTCTTGATGGTGGATAGATAAATGTACTATAATTCTACCCATTTTGCCTTTGGTGGAGAGAAATGTTTGCAATTGTGTAACACATTTCATCTAATTATACTTTTCTTTTTTTTTCATGGGGCAGAGAGAAAAACAGTGCAGTTTTAAAGCTAATACCCTGCAATTCTACACATTTTGCCATGACTTATGCCATGTTAATATGATATCTGAGTGGGAATGACTAACAAAATCAATGAGTTCCCCCTGGAGGTCAGGGCACCTGGACACGTGCCCTGTGTGGTATTCGGCCATGATTACTGCAAGTTTAGATGGCTGTCTAGACTAACTACAAATTCAAAAATTGATAGCTGACATGGCTGAGTGACATAAGAGAGAAACTGCTGATGGATTACCAATTTTAGAAATTGCACCTGGTGTTTTTCTACTATTCTTTCTCTCAGTTGAAACCCCAACTGAGTTGTTTTATTTTTTTTAGTCCGGGCCCCCTAGTGGCCGGGCCCCTAAGCAACCGCTTGCCTCAATTAGAGGCAATAACTGTTCATACGGATCATTTGTTGTTATACTTAGTAGGCATTAACAGTAATTCTCCAGAATTCCTGTAAATTTGCTGCAACAGTTCAGATGTAAGCCGCCAGGTGGAGACAGAATACAGACAATTGTGTTACTGTGTATCCCGTAGGGACCTATCCTTCATCAAGGTGGAGAATGTGGGCCGGCGCTTCCTGGTGAACCGGGTGCAGGACTACATCCAGAGTAAGATAGTGTACTACCTCATGAACATCCAAGTGCACTCTCACTCCCTCTACCTGTGCCGGCATGGAGAGAGCAATCACAACATGGAGGGCCGTATCGGAGGTGACTCGGAGCTCTCCCCAGGAGGAAAACAGGTATGTGTCCTGTCTGCCATAACGGTTAGGCCCACTCTAGAGAACACAGTCAGCATGACACTGACCCCTGTATTTGAGTCAGTGGACACTACCAGTTTCTATTTCGATTTAGTTGCAGCTAATGGAAAATACTAATTAAAGCTCCTGTACTTTGAATTTGAGTAAACACTGGTAATCTGATCATGTAATTATATACTCTTAAATAGTTAATAGCCTGTTTACGACTATATACAGTAAAAAGTACCCTGATGGATGGGCTTGTTATTGAAACTAATCTCTTCACTAGTTTTACGGTATCTTTCTCCTTTGCCCCCTCTGGTCCAGTTTGCTCATGCCTTGCACAGCTTCATTGAGGAGCACAAACTGTCTGACTTAAAGGTATGGACTAGCCAGCTGAGACGCACCATCCAGACTGCTGAGGAGCTGATTGTGCCCTACGAACAGTGGAAGATCCTCAATGAGATCGATGCTGTCAGTATTGACTTCACCTCTGATCTCTCACTTATCACTGGTCTAACATAATTAATACCATGAGGGTTTAATTTAGGTAGACACCTTTTGTGATGAAAATGAACTTGTTCTGTGATAAAGGACTTGTAATATTCCTTGTTTGTATAATAATTAATGATTTATCATTACTTGTCAACTCAACTGACAAGGCAAATTTTCCAGAGTTTTCTCTTTCCTGTCTGTTAGGGTGTGTGTGAGGAGATGACCTATGATATGATCCAGAAATCCTTCCCAGAAGAGTTTGCCCTGAGGGACCAGGACAAGTACCACTACCGCTACCCAGGGGGAGAGGTAAAGTCCTACCCTCTTACCACTTTTCTGAGGCCCTGTTCTTGGCAGGGTGAGGGATCACTAAGGCTCAGTGTGTCCCCTCTCCCTCCCTGTAGTCCTACCAGGACCTGGTGCAGCGGTTAGAGCCTGTCATCATGGAGCTAGAGAGACAGGGCAACGTGCTGGTTATCTGTCACCAGGCTGTCATGCGCTGCCTGCTGGCCTACTTCCTGGATAAGAGTGCAGGTGGGTGAGCACACACCGCACAGTACTTTTACTGACAGTTTCACAAACACCAGAGGTAATGACACTTTATTTTGTCTTTCATAGATGACCTGCCCTACCTGAAATGTCCACTGCACACAGTGCTCAAACTCACTCCTGTTGCATATGGTAAGTCTTTGTGTTCATTAAATGCTGAACAAATTGTTCTGACAATTATTTTATGCATGTTCACATCTGAGTTCCTGTTCCTCTATCACCACTTGTCGTTTGTATTGCAATTAGGAACGGGTCACATCAATTTCTCTGCAACTTTCCCCAGGCTGTAAAGTGGAAATGTTTTATCTTAATGTGAAGGCAGTGAACACACATCGCGACCGACCACTTGTGAGTAACATTGCACGTTATCCTCAGTGGCAAGGCTCTGCTCTGTTCTGCTCACATATCACATGCTTCACTGAACATTTTCTTGGTTATTTTTCCTCTTTAACCAAACTAGCTCAAGCTACAGTATGTCTGGTTAAATGAGTAGTTAGTGTGACTTTATATTTAACTTGGAGGCAGCTATAACTGATCACATTTCCCTGCTTGCAAACACCACCACCAATGCTCTGGTCCCCTTTAATAACTGACTTGTATTGATGGGTGTACAACACAGTGTGGTGCAAAGGACAACAGCCTTTGCACCATAACCTTTGCCCTCTGAAGTTGCTTTTAGATTGTCTTTTTTTGCAGAATCACCTTTTTCTTGTCCAATAGCATTTAAAAACATTTTTTTGTGGTGGTTGGTCAAGGAAAACTATTGTTCGATTGCTGTATTTTGGGGAATTGTCCCAGTAACGCTGGGTGTGCTCAGGTCTTTTTCTTTAATGCACCTGGTGTTTCCCCATCTCCAATCAGGATAATGTCCCGAGGGACCCAGCTCCCATGCTGCTCCGGCGGAATAGTTATACCCCCCTGTCCAGTCACGACCAGTTCAAGCGGCCCAGGCTCTACAGTGCCGGCAACCGGCCCTGGCTCCCCGAGATGCCAGAGGGGATGCTGCAGCAAAGCCAAGTTAGTGTCAAAAATTGGCGCCCACTTAATGAATCACTCTTAATTCAACTCGGTCACCTCCCTCTTCCCACCTGCCACCCCCACCCCACCCCAAGCCAATCCCTCTTTATCCTTAGCATCCCCTTACCCTTAAATCCCCTTGATAATCCAGACATGTTGTGGTCTTGTTGGTGGCTTCTCCTCTTTATATTATGTCTGTCTCTCCCCCAACATCAGCTGTTTGTCTTGCATGGTCTCCCTTTTTCTTCATAGGCTGTATGTCTCCAGCTTGAATATGCATAGCACTATTCCTATCCCTTACAAACTGCACCACTTACCTCTTATACTCATTTACGTCTTCTGAAAACCATTCCAGAAGATACACAGTTAAAACGTCTTCCAGTAAGCAGGTGTTATACATTAGTCAGTTAAATCCATCTGGTGATCCTAGGAGAAGCATGCTCTGTACAACAATTAGCTTCAGAGCTCAATACCACACAAGGACAGTAAATATAGACATGTTGATGTTTTGAGATGCATATTCAAAGTTTCTTGTTGTGGTGCAAGTGTGTTGGTTCAATTTGGTTTGTTGTGAGTTCAGTACTATAGCTAGTCCCCCCATTTGTGTCTCTTCCTTTTGTCCCTGTCTGTCTGTCATTACAGCCTCGTATAGGAAGCTGTTTTCTGTGAGTATTTTAGATATATTCCTGCAGAAAGTTTCTGTTTAAGCAATAGGGCCCAAGGGGGTGTGGTATATGGCCAATATACCACGATTAAGGGCTGTTCTTATGTACGACGCAACGTAGAGTGCCTGGATATATCCCTTAGCCATATATTGGCCATATACCACAAACCCCAAAGGTGCCTTATTGCTATTATAAACTGGGTAGCAACATAATTATAACAGTAAACAAGTAATTTTGCGCATGGTATATTGTCTGATATACCACAGCTTTTAGCCAATCAGCATTCAGGGTGCTAATTACCCAGTTTATAATTTCATTTATTCACATGAGACGTAATCTCAAACGATGGATTATGTATCACCTTTAAATAATATCGACATACAGTATGATGGAATGCTGTATCATAATTTTCAGTTACTGATAGTACTAATCATTTTGTTCCCTCTTTGTAGTATATTGATGATGGTGTATCATGAGAAACATTTTCCCTAGCAGAGATCTCTGTGCATTGGTTTTTCTGAAGCAAAACACTAGTAGTAATGTAAGACCTGTCTTTTCTTTTTAAGACAATGATTAATCAGACTGCTCTGAAACGTGTTAAGACAGTGATAGAAAAGAGACCAGGAATATTATATGAGTCATGTCTGTTCTGTTTGAAGGACTCCCTGTGTGAAGGAGTCAACTATGACAGCCCAGAAACTAGTGGCTGTTTCCGCTTCTGAGTGACTACGAAGTCACCTTCATGTTCAGCTGGTGCCTCAGTATCTCCCTGTGACCCTGAAGCTCATCATCCTCTCCTCCATTTCTCTGCATGCCAAACCTCTGGAACAACTGGTAGAATACTGTAACAAAAAAAGCAGTTTTAGAAACATCTCAAGGATGATCATTGGAAACAGGATGCACCTGAGCTCAATTTCGATTCTCATAGCAAAAGCTCTGAATACTTATGTAAATAAGGTGTTTCAACCTGTTTTTGCTTTATCATTATGGGTTATTGTGTGTAGACTGCTGAGGATTTTTTTATTGATTTAATTCATTTTAGAATAAGGCTGTAACGTAACAAAATGTGGAAAAAATCTAGTGGGCTGAATACTTTCCGAAGGCACATATATATATATATACTTTTAGATTAGAAGTTAGTCCAGTGCTCTTTAAAAATTGAATTATTGTATACTGAAGTTGTCACATTTTATTAAGGTTGCAAGTTATTTCCTGTGCCTTTTGGGGCATGCTGAAAGCCTTGCTGGAAACTCATCTGTTCTGTGCATAATAAATATGTGTATAATCATACACATGAAGGTTCCAAATAAATGTCAAGAGGTGTGACTATATATTTGATAGTTTTCCAAGGATAGCCTGCTCTGGTCAAGAATGTACTGTATTCAATACACGGTGGCGTGAATTTTAACATGCCAAATGTTGCCTGTTGATATGGACTTCATTTCATCAATCAGCTAGTTTAGCATTGTTGAATTGTATTTAAGACGTTTCTCCAGTAATTGTATTAAAGAGTCAATGAAGATATAAAACAGGTGTAATTGTTCTCTCCTTTTTGTGTGTGAGTTTTGGGGAAGGAGGTATCAGGTTTCAAGTTCATTCCCTACTCTTTGTATGGCTCAAGATAACTATTAAGCACTACACACACAACTCAGGTCATGTCACTTCAAATGCATTATCAGAATATTAACTATATGAGGCTTTAATATTTCACTGTAATTTGTATTTGACAGATGTATGTACTTGACATGCAGACTGTACAGACAGTGAGTCACGTGGCTTGCTGTATAAAGCAAGCAGACAGGCATCGAGGCATACAGTTACTGTTCGATTGAACTTTAGAATGGTCAAAATTAGTGACCTAAGCGATTTTGAGTGTGGTATGAGTGTCGGTGCCAGGTGTCCCGGTTCCAGTATCTCAGAAACGGCCTCCTGGGCTTTTCACGCACGACAGTGTCTAGGGTTTACCGAGAATGTTGTGACAAACAAAAAACATCCAGTCAGCAGCAGTCCTGTGGGCGAAAATGGCTTGATGAGAGGTCCAAGAAGAATGGCAAGATTCGTGCAAGCTAACAGCGGGCTGCAAACAGACAAATAACGTCTCAGTACAACAGTGCTTTGCAGAACGGAATCTCGGAACGCACAACTCGTTGGTCCATGTCACGGGTGGGCTATTGCAGCAAATCAAATAACGTTTTATTTGTCACATGCGCCGAGTACAACACACCTTTCCGTTAAATGCTTACTTACAAGCCCTTAACCAACAACGCAGTTCAAAAAATGACTTAAGAAAATATTTTATAAATAAACTAAAGTCCAAAAATTAAAAAGTTACAAAGTTACATAACAATAACGAGGCTATATAAAGGGAGTACCGGTACCGAGTCAATGTGCAGGGGTACAGGTTAGTTGAGGTCATTTGTAAAGTGACTATGCATATATAATAAACAGCGAGTAGCAGCAGTGTAATAACAAATGTAAATAGTCTGTGTCGCTATTTGATTAATTGTTCAGCAGTCTTATGGCTTGGGGTGGAAGCTGTTAAGGACACTTTTAGGCCAAGACTTGGCGCTACGGTACCGCTTGCCGTGCGGTATCAGAGAGAACAGTGTATGACTTGGGTGACTGGAGTCATTGACAATTTTTGGGGGCCTTCCTCTGACATCGCCTAGTCTATAGGTCCTGGATGTGCTTGGCCCCAGGATGTACTGGGAGGTACGCACTACCCTCTGTAGCGCCTTACGGTCAGATGCGGTGCAGTGGCCATACCAGGCGTGATGCAACCGGTCAGAATGGTTCATCTGTTTGAAACATGTAGGTATTACAGACTCGGTCAGGGAGAGATTGAAAGTGTCATTGAAGACACTTGCTAGTTGGTCCGCGCATGCTTTGAGTACACGTCCTGGTAATCCGTCTGGCCCCGCAGTTTTGTGAATGTTGACCTGTTTAAAGGTCTTGCTCACATCGGCTACGGAGAACGTGATCACTCAGTTGTCCGGAACAGTTGGTGCTCTCATGCATGCTTCACTGTTTCTTGCCTTGAAGTTAGCATGAAAGGCATTTAGCTCGTCTGGTAGGCTCGCGTCACTGGGCAGCTCGTGGCTGAGTTTCCCTTTGTAGTCCGTAAAAATGTTCAAGCCCTGCCACATCCAACGAGCGTCAGAGCCGGGGTAGTAGAATTCAATCTTAGTCCTGTATTGATACTTTGCCTGTTTGATGGTTCGTCTGCGGTCATAGCGGGACTTCTAATAAGCGTTGGATTAGTGTCCCGCTCCTTGAAAGCGGCAGCTCTAGCCTTTAGCTCGGTGCGGCTTTACCTGTAATCCATGATGACCAGTCCTATCAGCTAAAAACAAGAAGTGGTTCCAGTGGGCACGCAATCGAGGAGTGGAAAAACATTGCCTGGTCCGACCAATCCTGGTTCGTGATGCGTAATGCTGATGGCAGAGTCAGGATTTGGCTTAAACAGCACGAGCCCATAGCCCCATCCTGCCCAGTGTCAATGGTACAGGCTGGTGGCAATGGTGTGTGGAATGTTTTCCTGGCACATGTTAAGTCCCTTGATACTAATTGTGCAACGTTTCTATTCCTTGAAAAACTCAGGCTCTTCTGGAGGCGAAGGGGGGTCCGACCTGGTACTAGATGGGTGTACCTAATAAACTGGCCACTGCGTCTATGTCACAGAGTTAACATTTATTTTTAAAAGAGACTTGGAATCATAGCTGGATCCATCCACAATTTCCACAATGGAAATAAGTATCTGACTTTGAAGTGATATTCCTGTCACGTTTTAGAAATGTTAAACTGTGTGAATACTTTTTTTTCTCACTAATTGGTCTTTTGACGAATCAGGTCAGCTCTGAAAAAGTGAAAAGATCTGATATGATTGTTCAAAAGACTAATTAGTGGAACAAATATCAGAATTGGTCTGCCTGTGTAATCGCAGCCTGTGTGTTCTCAATGTCAACAAATCTAAAGAGCTGATCGTGGACTTCAGGAGACAACAGAGAGAGCACGCCCCCGATGGGGCCGCAGTGGAGAAGATGAAAAGTTCCTTGGCGTACACATCACTAACAATCTGAAATGGAACGGGGTCTTATCAACCTCAAGAGGCTGAAGAAATTTGGCTTGGTCCCTAGACCCTCACTTGCTTCTACAGAACCACCATTGAGGGCATCCTGTCAGGCTGTATCACCGCCTGATATGGCAACTGCACTGTCCGCAACGGCAGGGCTCTCCAGAGGGTGGTGCGGTCTGCCCAACGCATCCCCGGGGGCACACTGCCTGCCCTCCAGGACATCTACAACACCTGGTGTCACAGGAAGGCCAAGAAGATCATCAAGGGCCTCAGCCACCCAAGCCACAGCCAATTTACCCCGCTACCATTGAGAAGGCGAGATCAGTACGGATGGATCAAAGCTGGGACCGAGAGACTGAAAAACAGCTTCTATCTCAAGGACATCACACTGTTAAATCGTTACCACTAGCCGGCCTCCGCCCAGTATCCTGCCCTGAACTTTAGTCACCGTCACTAGCCAGCTACCACCCGGTTACTCAACCCTGCACCTTAGAGGCTGCTGCCCTATGAACAAGGTCATGGAACACTTTAATAATGGAACACTGGTGACTTTAGTAATGTTTACATACTGTTTTACCCACTTCATATGTACTGTATGTACTGTATATTCAGATTTCTAGTCGAGGCCTATCCTATTTAACTATTGCTGTATACTATTCTACTCTACGTATTCTTCAGATATACTACATATTCTATCCATATACTGTCTATAATGTCTATTAATCCCATCATATACTGTGTATATATACAGTACCAGTCAAAAGTTTGGACACACCTACTAATTCAAGGGTTTTTCTTTATTTTTACTATTTTCTACATTGTAGAATAATAGTGAAGACATCAAAACTATGAAATATCACATATGGAATCATGTAGTAACCAAAGAAGTGTTAAACAAATCCAAATATACTTTATATTTGAGGTTCTTCAAAGTAGCCACCCTTTGCCTTGATGACAGCTTCACACACTCTTGGCATTCTCTCAACCAGCTTCACCTGGAATGCTTTTCCAACAGTCTTGAAGGAGTTCCCACATATGCTGAGTACTTGTTGGCTGCTTTACCTTCACTCTGCAGTCCAACTCATCCCAAACCATCTCAATTGGGTTGAGGTCAGGTGATTGTGGAGTCCAGGTCATCTGATACAGCACTCCATCACTCTCCTTCTTGGTTAAATAGCCCTTACAGAGCCTGGAGGTGTGTTTTGGGTCATCATCCTGTTGAAAAACAAGTGATAGTTCCACTAAGCGCAAACCAGATGGGATGGCGTATCGCTGCAGAATGCTGTGGTAGCCATGCTGGTTAAGTGTGCCTTGAATTCTAATTAAATCACAGTGTAACCAGCAAAGCACCCCCACACCATCACAACTCCTCCTCCATACTTTACGGTGGGAACCACACATGCGGAGATCATCCGTTCACCTACTCTGCGTCTCACAAAGACATGGCGGTTGGAACCAAAAATCTCAAATTTGGACTCATCAGACCAAAGGACAGTTTTCCACCGGTTTAATGTCTATTGGTCGTGTTTCTTGGCCCAAGCAAGTCTCTTCTTATTATTGGTGTCCTTTAGTAGTTTTTTTTGCAGCAATTCGACTATGAAGGCCTGATTCACGCAGTCTCCTCTGAACAGTTGATGTTGAGATGTGTCTGTTACTTGAACTCTGTGAAGCATTTATTTGGGCTGCAATCTGAGGTGCAGTTGAACTAATGAACGTATCCTCTGCAGCAGAGGTAACTCTGGGTCTTACTTTCCTGTGGCGGTCCTCATGAGAACCAGTTTCATCATAGCGCTTGATGGTTTTTGCGACTGCAATTGAAGAAACTTTCAAAGTTCTTGAAATGTTCCGTATTGACTGACCTTCATGTCTTAAAGTAATGATGGACTGTAATTTCTCTTTGCTTATTTGAGCTGTTCTTGCCATAATATGGACTTGGTATTTGACCAAATAGGGCTATCTTCTGTATAACACCATTACCTTGTCACAACACAACTGATTGGCTCAAACGCATTAAGAAGGAAATAAATTCCACAAATTAACTTTGAACAAGGCACACCTGTTAATTGAAATGCATTCCAGGTGACCACCTCATGAAGCTGGTTGAGAAAATGCCAAGAGTGTGCAAAGCTGTGATCTAGGCAAAGGGTGGCTACTTTGAAGAATCTCAAATATAAAATATATTTTGATTTGTTAAACCCTTTTTTGGTTACATGAGTCCATATGTGTTATTTCATAGTTTTGATGTCTTCACTATTATTCTACAATGTAGAACATAGTACAAATAAAGTAAAACCCTTGAATGAGTAGGTGTGTCCAAGCTTTTTGCTGGTACTCTGCACTATGACATTGCTCATCCAAATATTTCTATATTTCTTAATTCCATTCTTTTACTTTTTAGATTTGTGTGTATTGTGTGTTGTTAGATATGACTACACTGTTGGAGCTAGGAGCACAAGCATGTCCCTACACCCGCAACAACATCTACTAAATACTGTATGTATGTGTATGCGACCAATAGAATTTGATTTGATTATATTTTTAACTGATAATAAAATGAATCAATCCCCTCTTCAGGCCAAAAGAAAACAAGCTTGTGTATACGTCATATTTGTGTATAGTAACAACATTACGAACGACACAGTTGTGACGTTGTACACTTTAGAGACTGTCATTGGATATTGATTGTTCGCGCCGCGGCAGGGTAACACTTTTCATCAGGTAAGCAAATAAATAATGGTCAATTATTAATTAAACAGGTTCATTACGTAGCATTGGTGTCTATGAAGCTAGTTATGTAAAGCAAGGCTGCAGTGTCGTTAGTTAGTGTAAAGTACCATATTTATATATTTCTTAATTCCATTATTTAACTTTTAGACGTGTGTGTATTGTTGTGAATTATAGATACTTCACAGTTGAAGCTAGGAACACAAGCATTTCGCTACACCCGCAATAACATCTGCTAAATATAAGTATGTGACCAATACAATTTGATTTGAACAGTTTAGCCAGCTAGCTTAGTAGCCGTTTGCTAGCCAAGCATTGGCTAGCAAATGGTAGCTAGTTGTCAAGCTAGCTAGCTAACTACCAATCAGTTCATCAATGATATTGTTCATTCATAAATATCTGTGCTTGTGTGTAGCTAGACAGTTTGAGTTTACCATTTTAATTGAAGCCAGATAGCCAGCTCGTCTAGTATTGTAGCTAGCAGAAGAAGAAGGTGTCCATAACATGCTAACTTGCTAACTGGTGACTGTGCTGCTAAAACAAAAATACTCTTGGGAGTGACAGAACAAAGAAATTGTTGCAGTCAGTTGTTTTGCTTGTACTGCTGTGATCAGCAGTTTAGCCACTTGTTTAGCTCCACCAAAGTGTCATCAGCATGATGTGACATGAAACAAATAACTTTTTCATTAGAAATGTAAGTAAGTCTAGCTTCAAGGTTCCTTGGTCTGAATAAACTAGTATACACTTCACAGGCTTGTAGGTGACTTACAACTGAAGATGATCCCTTGTTGAATGGTGTTTTTTCCTCCCACAGTTTAAGGACCCCCAGGATGTTGCGTCTGCGTTGTAAAACCAAAAATGGGAGCCACATAATGCAGGGCCTGACCCACCAGTCCAGTGTGCAAGAGCTGAAGAGCAAGGTAGAGGAGCTGACTGGTATTCCCTGTGATGTACAGAAGATCATGGTTGGCTACCCTCCCTCCAGCTTGGACCTCCGAAACAGAGATGCTCACCTAAGGGACTACCCTATCAAATCAGGTAGGCTATGGTGTCTCTTCTTACTTGAATAAATCAAATGTTACATTCACACAGCTGGATAGACTTCACCCTGCTATGTCATGGCTGCATTTGATTCAGAAAATGACACATTTGTTGCAGGAGACACTCTCATTGTTGAGGAGAAGAACAAGATGAAGACCCAGACCATAAATTCAGCTGTAACCAAGGGACCCCGTCTGGAGTCTCCCCCGGTGCTGGCCAGACGGGTCGTTCCAGCAGACAACTCCTGCCTGTTCACCAGTGTCTCTTACGTGGTAGAGGGGGGGGTATACGACCCAGCTTGTGCCCCCGAGATGCGAGGCCTCATCACCCAGATTGTGTCCAGCAACCCCATGGCTTACTCTGAGGCGGTGTTGGGAAAGACCAACGAGGAGTACTGCACCTGGATCAGACGTGACGACACCTGGGGCGGAGCCATCGAGGTGTCCATCCTGTCTAAGTTCCACCAATGTGAGATCTGTGTAGTGGACACGCAGACGGTGCGTGTGGATCGATTTGGTGAGGACGCTGGCTACCACAAACGCGTGCTGCTCATCTACGACGGCATCCACTACGACCCACTGCAAAAGGAGACGCCAGGCTCCGACGCTCCACCCCAGACCATCTTCTCCACCACAGACGACATCATCCTGGCCCAGGCCCTGGAGCTGGCGGATGAGGCGCGAAGGAAGCGGCAGTTTACGGACGTCAACCGCTTTGCCCTGCGCTGCCTGGTGTGTCAGACAGGCCTAGTAGGACAGAAGGAGGCCCGGGAACATGCCAAGGAGACGGGCCATGCCAACTTTGGAGAGGTGTGAGTCAGAGCACTTCCTCACAACCACCACGAACCACCATGCCCCCACATCTTACAACTCTGTGTGTCTGTATGATCCTCTACCTCACTTGATCCAGCATCAGACACTGTGTTCAGTCTTACCTGTTCAGTATTACAACTACATCTGTCAGCTCACAGGCTACTTTACTGCAAGGTTATGAGCTCATGAAAAATATCCTGTACAATTGTTTTGGGGTCATTTTTAGTCTCACCCAACACATAGTGGGTGATTGTTCGTTGAAGTGTTGTTGCTCAGCAATGTAGCATGTGTTCAGTTTGTCGACACTAATGGAGCAGAAAACTTTCTTAACAGACCTGGAGATGCCTGAAAATGCCTTACTTTGACAGTTGATTTGTGGCATAAAAGGTTTAGTATGGCTAGACTCCAGTACTACCACAGAAATCAGAAAACTTTTTCTGGGGCCATTGTGGCATGATACACGTTTGGTTTTACACATCAATGACAATATTAATTTAAAAGGTTTTGTTTGTAGATGCCTCACCAGTACTTGAAAAAAGTGAAAACTGTTGCAAAATATCAAATATAAACCCAGTTACTTGGTAGAAAAGCTGTTCTTTCATTGTTTTACAGTGGCAATGTCTTTAATATTAGATAATAGCGGAGTTTAGCTAGATTCCTTATAGGTCAATACAACCCTAAATTCTTCAATGGTGCTGTGACAAGCTTATTTTCCAAATGTAGGCTATTACTGAATTAGTTATTTTATGCAGTGTGAGGTGTCTGCACCTTGGTGTGAAACATTAATATTTAATGCGATTATTATTATGCCATGGCACTCTGCCATTAAAAGGCCATAGTGGGATTGGTTTTTCTTAATTTTTTTCTGTTTTCTATATGGTGTCATTTTATTTACTGAACAAAAAATTTGAATTGTTGTATTTTTGAGCTTTTAATCTTGGAATTGATAGATGAATAGACTTTATGATATATAATGTAAATCTAAGGGATGAATCCTCTTACATTTGCAGTTCAGGTACTGTCTACACAATGTGCTTTGCATCTCAACATTCACTTCATGATCGTGTTTTTTGTTTTTATCTCCCATTACCCTCACTCATATTGTTGGACTATTGTGAGGACCACCAAGTGTTGTCATGTTGAACTATGTATGTTACATCTAAATGCATGTCAGAGGAAGACTGCGACTCTTTATTATACTTTCACCAATGAAAGCCACCTCGGCCTTGCTCTTGCCTGGAAACCCGATGTTGAATTGCATTGAATTCTAGGCCGGGCAGAAATGACTGTTTTAATCAGGAACGTTTCTTCCCACGACCTCTACCAGCCAGAATGTTGAATACATTTATATTTTAATGTACTTTACTGGTTGTCCATGCGGTTGGTCCTTTTGGCGGTAGGAATGTGAGACTATATTCCACAGGAAAGTATAATTACATAAGCTTTTCAAAGCACTGGTAGTGGGTTCAGATTTCTATCACCTGAAGCATGCGCACAAAATAGAAATGCATGTACAAGATGCATGCATACTTGCCACGCTTATGCATGTGTTTACATGGTTCTGCGCATGCTTCAGGTGATAGAAATCTGCACCCACTACCAGCGCTTTGAAAAGCTTATGTAATAATATAGTCCTGTGGATATATATTGTCTCACATTCCTACCACCAAAGAACAAATCGCACCGACAACCGGTAAAGTACGTTAAAATGTCATTTTATTCAACATTCTGGCTTGTAGATGTTGTGAGAGGAAACTTTCCTGATTCAAACGCTCATTTTTGCCAGATGTAGAATTCATTGCAATTCAATGTTGAGTTTCTTGGCAACCCTTGCTATTGAAACGGAGTGTAGAAGACATTGATATAGATAGTTGAACCCTTTAAACATGAATTCGGACATTTCTTCAAGTGGTTGGTAATGTTACTGGCAAAAAGATTCCTCCCATTATTTTTGTTGGCAGAGACCAGTCTAATGGTGAAAGGCTGGTGATTTGGGGTTTTTCCCCATCAGACTACTAATACAGTCTAAAAGCTCTCGCACATCTATTCCCATTTTTCTAAACAAAATATATATTTTAGCTTTTGTCAGCTGGTCATAAACAGATACCAAAGTGTCCCTTTCAGAAAACTCGTGACTTGTTATTTATAGAAAATGTATCAGCACTAGAAATCTTGTCTTACAATGAAATACTCTGGGTCAGGGCCGAGTTTGTGTGGTAGCCTATACTGCCCTACAAAGGCAAAATGCCGTAACTACGAAGTTGGTCAAAAATATTTTATCTATTGTAATGGCCAGGTATGTTTTCTGATTAATGTGGTATTTCGTTTCCTGACACAAGAAGTCAATTGATCAGAATATATAATGGTGTATCAGAAATTGCTGTCTCTAGACAGAAAAAGACTGAAGACAGATTTTGATGTTGCCTGTTCTTGCTTGGACTTTCCAAAGCCTTTGACGTGTAAGAGGTATGGGTCTGGGGCATGGTTTTAGTGCAGAGCTCTCCAACCCTGTTCCAGGAGAGCTACCTTCCTGTAGGTTTTCACTCCAACCCCAGTTGTAACTCACCTGATTCAGTTTATCAACCAGCTAATTATTAAAATCAGATTAGGTATGGAGTGAAAACCTACAGGACAGTAATAGCTCTCCATGAACAGGGTTGGAGAGCCCTGTTCTATTGGGTGTTGATGTGATTACATGGATGTTCAAGGACACTTTCAATGAATGTTGCACACAAAGCACTACAGAGAAACTGAGTTTACTTGATTTTTCACAATAAAAGTCACCATTTAGGAGATTATTTGAGTGAATGTGTTTTTGTATTTGGTTTCAGATTCTAATGTGCTTTAAGTCCTGCAAATTGATACCATGTTGTCAACCAATGAATGATCTATCTCTCTTAGCAATCGTACCGCTGCCATTCACTGTTAACCTTTTGCAATGTAGGCTACTCTGTTCTAACAGTGTATGAGGATCTCTGTCAGGCTTTAGTTTCATGTTTTAAAGCATATCTCTCTGATGGGAGAATGTAATGTGGAGCTATATGACAGTAACCCTAGACACCATCAGTAACTGAATACAGTAATGCATATCTGTTTTCCTTATGATAAATTGCACAATACAGATGGGATTCATTTGCAGGATGTCAGCAAAAAAGGCCTAGCCTAGGCCGCCGCTAGTGGGTGTTAGATATCGGAGAACTAGTGGCTGCCTAGGGAACAAAAATGGTAATGCTATTGTAGTATACTTGTATTTAAATATTGTACAATTTAGGGCTCTATTCACGCTGTAAAATTGAAGTGTCACAGATTCTGCGATATAAATTTAAAGGTAATTTCAGATTGAGCCAACATATGCAGTGTTTACCGTGAATACTGTCTCTGCTAAAGCTGAAACATTGCCTTTAAATTTCAATCACGTAAAGCTGAATTTCTGCAATGCGGATTGAATAAAGCCCTAAATCTTGCTCAATTTAGTTAGTAGACTAACTTTATAATTATACAGAACAAAAATATAAATGCAACAATTTCAATGATTTTCATATAAGGAAATCAGTCAATTTAAAAAAATTGTATGGATTTGGGACTTAAGATTCACATGACTGGGCAGGGGCGTGGGCCTGGGAAGGCATAGGCCCACCCACTGGGGAACCAGGCCCAGCCAATTAGAATGAGTTTTTCCCCACAAAAAGGGGCGTTACAGACAGAAATAGTCCTCTTTTTCATCAGCTGTACGGGTGGCTGGTCTCAGACGATCCCGCATGTGATGAAGCCGAATGTGGAGGTCCTGGGCTGGCATGGTTACATGTGGTCTGCGGTTGTGAGGCTGGTTGGACGTACTGCCAAATTCTCTAAAGTGATGTTGAAGGCAGCTTATGGTAGAGAAATTAACATTCGATTATCTGGCAACAGCTCTGGTAGACATTCCTGCAGTCAGCATTCCAATTGCACGCTCCCTCAACCTTGTGTTGTGACAAAACTGCACATTTTAGAGTGGCCTTTTATTGTCCTCAGCACAAGGTGCACCTATGTAATGATCATGTTGTTTAATCAACTTCTTGATATGCCACACCTGTCAGGTGGATTGATTATCTTGGCAAATGAGAAATGCTCACTAACAGGGATGTAAACAAATTTGTACACACCATTTGAGAGAAATAATCTTTTTGTGCCTGTGGAACATTTTGGGGATATTTTATTTCAGCTCATGAAACATGGGACCAGGGTTCAGGGACCAAAGGCAGCTATAATGAATCCCAATCCTGCTAACAGGATTAAATCAATTGAATCATTGCCAATTTGCTGGATTAGACATGTCATTTTAAAAGAACCTTCAACCTCCAATAATAGGATTGGAAACCTGTGCATGACTACAGTGACACACATCTACACTCATTTTCAAACAGGTATTCTGTGAATATAAGACATTAGTGGTAGGCATTATTTTAAATACTGTAACAAAATTGCTTACTGCTTCCAGGATCAAGGTTAGCAGCCCTAAAACATGTAGTACACCCAGTGACGGAAGAGGAAGGGATGCACCCCACTCGCTGTTCAATGAATGTCAATGGGCTTCTTCGTCATTGCAGGCGACTGCCTACTGACTGATCTACAAATAAACTTCCATCATCAATAACTACTCGTTATTATTCGTAGATCAGTCAGTCCTTTACAATTGACCAATAATACATACGGTTTTAATCCTCTCGAATTTGGCCATTGAACTAACTAGACCAGTCTCGATGAGTCTATGGAAGACACACCAATTAAGTAGACCAGAACTGACCATTTTTTTCAACGGTAAACGGCCTCAATGAACTATCTTCATTTATCCACCATCTTTTGTAGACCTACAACTACACTGGCTGCATTTAGACAGGCAGCAACAATTCAGATTTTTTTTTTTTTTACACTAATTGGTCTAAAAGACCAATATCAGAATTGGGTTGCCTGTCTAAACGCAGCCATATATGTGCAGCTTGAACGAAGCCTTAACTGCTAGGTGTACTGTGCTCTGATTGGTTAATAATGTGTTGCACATGGTCTATTATCACCTGTAGTAGCGAGGTTCTGAACAGAAGCCCCGACCGTACAGGCAACAGGTCAGATGACTAAACCTGCGCGATTAACGGAATGTGGTGTTACTAGCACAAAGCCTGTAGAATTACAGGTAAGCGAAATTATAAAACAATAGGGAATAGATTACTTGTATATTTTATTTGATATTAAACTGAATGATTCTTGAAATTAAAACAAATGTATAGTCTTCATATTTTGCTGTAAACTATTTGCATGGCTACTGTATTTTGCCAAGATTGTATGGCTACTGTTAATAAGACACAATACCAGCGTTTACTCATATGAGCTATATCCTCAATACAATTGCCTTTGTTAAAACATAGCTGAAATAGTCCTATGGGAGTGGCAAGATCAGAAAAATACTTTGACCCTGGTGTTGAATATCAGCTAGCAAATCTTAACCTGCCTTATGACAATGAAGTGTTATTGCCCATGTTACTTTAATGCCCCAGCGCATGTGCATGTCTGAACAATTCCTGCAACAATGTTTATAGTGCAGTTTGTCCTAAATGGATGGGGAATGACACATTTGTTTTTCATTGTGTGTCAGGTGACTCACCATCAAAGTCACATATTGGTTAGATTCAATATGCCCAAATGGCTTCAGAGAGCTGAGCCAATTGAGTAAGCCCTTTGATCAGTGGATAATAATATTGTTCTGATTAATAAGTATATGTACTTCTATGTCAGAAGTGGTGAGTTGAAGTAATGATTAACTAGATGATCTGTGGTCTGTCATTCTGAGGAGATGTCAGCAGGTTTTTACCCCACCTGCATAATAGCTATTAAAGCTTTGTACACACAGTAAAGCAACTGAATATACTGTGTGGTGATAACCTTCATGAATTTATTTTCCCTTCTTGTGAACCCTCAAGCAATATTTTCCAAGACTTTGCTTTCAGCCATAGAGCACACATTGGCATGCTAGGGGTATGAGGGTTCAAGTATTTTGTCTCTTGGTTAAACATCTGTGAAATACATAGTACAAGACACAATGGAGGTTATTAATTTAATATATTAAGCGCTTGGGACTGGAAGGTTCTATCTGCAAAAAGCAGATTCTGAGATAAGATAATTGACTTAAAAGTGGCGGCAGGTAG
Source organism: Salvelinus alpinus (assembly GCF_045679555.1). Lineage (NCBI taxonomy): Eukaryota > Metazoa > Chordata > Actinopteri > Salmoniformes > Salmonidae > Salvelinus > Salvelinus alpinus. Next base: position 21,569,661 of record NC_092097.1, read on the forward strand.
CCTAGTGGTTAGAGCCAGTAACCGAATGGTTTCTGGTTCAAATACCCAAGTTGACAAGATGAAAAATCGATCGATGTGCCATTGAGCAAGGCACTTAACAATAATTTGCTCCAGGGGTGCCGTACTACTATGGCTGACCCTGTAAAACAACAAATTTCAGTACACCTATCCAGTGTATGTGACAAAAATATTTTTGCCGGTAAAGTAACCGAGTGGTTAAAAGTGTTGGGCCAGTAACCGCAAGGTTGCTGGTTCAAATTCCCTAGCTGACTAGGTGAAAAAAGTCTGTGCCCTTGAGCAAGGCGCTTAACCCTAATTGCTCCTGTATGTTGCTCTGGATGAGAGCGTCTGCTAAATGACGTAAATGTAAAAGTTTCTGTATCCCCATTGGTTTGAATGGTGTCAGCAATTTCATGTTGTATTCCTTTGAATTTAACATGAATTGGGGTATTTACAGTATCATATAGGTGACAAAAATGCAGATAGAATCTTAAGTCCTAAGCTCTCGATATTGTGCATATCTCACATCTAGTGAAACATACATTGGAACATGCTATACAGTAGGAGACTGATATCCACAGATAAGGCATTTTATTACTTTTCTTTTCTATCCAGTATCGACTGTATTGTTATTCCCCTTTGGAACACTTGTCTTTTGAACCAGAATAGATGATGTCGTGTACTATCCATTGTCTGAATGACCTGCTACTGCCCTGCTATTTGCATGAGATCAGTCTAGATTGTGCCAGGTTGAAAGACAACAAACGTTATCACGAACTTCACATTCAAATTCAGAGCTCAAGAGCTGAAGATTGCAGGTTGGATGTATACTTTACATAAATGCTTGTGGATAGGGGACTTAACCTCCACAGGGAAATGGCCTGGTCAGGCTGGAGCACAGTAACGTGACAAAGCCTCAGCAGTGAACAGAACAGGACTGCTATTGTGTATACTGACCTACTTAGTAGCCCCACTCAGGTGTTGAAACCAGAGTAGAGGCATTTCTTATAAATCAGGTATTACTTTATTATGGTCTCAGTCACAACACCACAAGAGCTACTTCAATATAATATTTGAGGTTTTTATCTCACATTTGTTTGTTAGTTGTGCATTCACACAATATGGAAAAAGGTGTGAAGAGGGATGTTCAACAATAGCTCCATCGTTACCTACATTATTCTACATTTTTCAAAGACATACAGAAGAGGCTACTCTATCTATACCAACAGGTATATGGTTAAGTAGGATGCAGCGTTAAGGAGGGATATCATTTGTATTGTCTTTCATTCTCGCTGAAATTGATCCTGCTGAAGGAGATTAGAGTAGCGTGCTGTAATCTGAGTCACGTGTGGCCAGGAGAGTAGTTAGCTAAGATATCGCACAGAAAAATACTTAGCTATGATACCCTGTTATTCTCCACTAGCTCTGCTACCCATTCATCAGGTCCATGTGAATCTGACTGTTTAGAAATGTGTGTGTGTGTGTGTGTGTGTGTGTGTGTGTGTGTGTGTGTGTGTGTGTGTGTGTGTGTGTGTGTGTGTGTGTGTGTGTGTGTGGGGGGGGGGGGGGGGGGGGGGGAAGTTTTATTTGAGAGAAGTTTTATTTGTGGACAATTAGATAAGAAATAGTAATGAGTGGTATATTCAAAGTTCCAAGTTTAGTTAATGATTTTATTCATACATCAAGTTGTTTTGTATTTCTTTTTGACAGGGAAAGAACGGTTCTCCACTACCAACTTCTATTACTACCTTGGACTTGAGAAACCTTCATCTTTACAATGCCAAAGAGTGACACATGGCCTGGTGGCGTCGCCATAGGGACGATCACTGGCATGGACAGTGCAGGCAGCTGTGACAGTGTTGTCAGAATGAGCTCTGGATTTGTAAGTACATTTGGTCATCCTCACATTTCTCAAGTTGTATTCCTGAACCTGCATAGGAAAGCAAGCTGTCCCAACAAGAAATCGATTTTGTGACAAATGACTGCATTTCACAATTAACTGAATTGACAATAGCTTCAGGGATTTGTGGGGGACAGTTTGACATTTTGGCAATGAAGCCCCTTTTTCTACTCACTCAGTCAGATGAACTCATGGCAACGATTTGTTTGTCTTTTAAGTTGGTCTGGTGTGTCTTACAGAGTGACAATAGCCTCAAGCACCTGTCTGCTGAGGAGAGGGCATGTCTCATGTTCTTGGAGGAGACCATAGAGTCCCTAGAGACTGAGGAGGACAATGGACTGTCCAATGATGAGCCTGACTGCCTGCCCACCACCGGCAACGTGGCCACCAAGATGGCCCACCTCTCTGCCTCCATGGGCCAAAACAAGCTCAACAGTGAGTGACCTGCCCAGGAGGCAATTACATCCTCTTGAATATCAACATACCGTACTTCAGTGGTTTGTATTCATGGATGCCAAAGGAAGCCAGTCTTCCCTAAAAAATTGACCAAGAAAAAGATATACAATTATTTATCTTTCATCTCTGTGTTTTCATAATTTTCCTTCAATTCGGAAGAGGCTGAATGTACACTATATATACAAAAGTATGTGGACACCCCTTCAAATTAGTGGATTCGGCTATTTCAGCCACACCCATTCCTGACAGGTGTAAAAAGTTGAGCACACAGCCATGCAACCTTCATAGGTTGACTTTCAACGTGGCACCGTCATAGGATGCCACCTTTCCAACAAGTCAGTTTGTCAAATTTATGCCCTGCTAGAGCTGCCCCAGTCAACTGTAAGTACTTTTATTGTGAAGTGGAAACGTCTAGGAGCAACAACGGCTCAGCCACGAAGTGGTAGGCCACACAAGCTCACAGAACGGGACCACAGAGCCCATAGCGCGTAAAAATAGTCTGTCCTTGTTTGCAACACTAACTACCGAGTGACAAACTGCCTCTGGAAGCAATGTCAGCACAAGAACTGTTGGTCAGGATGAAATGGGTTTCCATGGTCGAGCAGCCACACACAAGCCTAAGATCACCATGTGCTATGCCAAGCGTCGGCTGGAGTGGTGTACGGCTCGCCGCCATTGGACTCTGGAGCTTCCGACGGACGAATCTGGCTTTGGCGGATGCCAGGAGAGCGCTACCTGCCCCAATGCATAGTGCCATCTGTAAAGTTTGGTGGAGGAGGAATAATGGTCTGGGGCTGTTTTTCCTGATTCGGGTTAGGCCCCTTCGTTCCAGTGAAGGGAAATCTTAATGTTACAGCATACAATGACATTCTAGATTATTCTGTGCTTCCAACTTTGTGGCAACAGTTTGGGGAAGGCCCTTTCCTGTTTCAGCATGACAATGTCCCTGTGCACAAAGCGAGGTCCATACAGGAATGGTTTGTCGAGATCGGTGTGGAAGAACTTGACTGGCCTGCACAGACCCCTGACCTCAACCCCATCGAACACCTTTGGGCTGAATTGGAACACCGACTGCGACCCAGGCCTAATCGCCAAACATCAGAGTCCGACCTTACTAATGCTCTTGTGGCTGAATGGAAGCAAGGTCCCGCAGCAATGTTCCAACATCTAGTGGAAAGCCTTCCCAGAAGAGTGGAGGCTGTTATAGCAGCAAAGGGGGACCAACTCCATATCCGTAATCATGATTTTGGAATGGGATGTTCAACGAGCAGGTGTCCACATACTTTTGGTCATGTAGTGTATCACGGTCGCTAGGCAAATTAACTAACAGGTTATAGAGCAAACAACACATTTATCACAACACACAGGTTGTGATATGGCTTTTTTTCCTGGCTTCCATAGTGATTTTTACCCACGCACCGCTACTGTAGTACATTCATCCATTTCAGCAGGGGAAAAAAGCATCTAATGATCATTTTGTTTGTCTTTTAGATGTATCAAAATATCCCAGTGATGAGTACGGTTACCTGGTTCCTACTCCGTTCATCCTGGCCAACAGCACCTCCTGCATCCTGTCCAAGCCCAGGCCAGGAATACCCCCAAATAATGAGAACTCTCACCCAAAGCCCCAGGTCACTGCCTTGGACAACACGCCATCTCAGAGCCATCACCCTTATGTACCCCCTGAGGTCAATGTTGTGGTGATACCCCCTCCATCAAAGGCCAAAGACTACCCTTGTCAGAGACCACCCCCTTCACCCAGGGGCCCTCTGTCTTATGAGTCCCTAGTGCAGCTGAGGAAGAGTGCGTCCATGAAGAGAACCCTTCAAAGGTCCACGGCTGAGACCAGAGACTGGAACAGGCAGCCCTCTTCATCAGCCGTTCCCATTGACTTGCACCATGGGAGCACACCCAGAGACCCCTCAGTCACCCCAGCCCAGGTCACACTCCTCCAAGAGCCCAGCAAGCAGAATGACAGTCCTCCAGTAGTGTTCCCAAAACCCCCCAAAATACCCTCCCACATTGCCCTGAATACCCAAAAGGGTACAGCCAACCCCACCACAGACTCCAGTGCCCCTTCCTTGAGCTCATCACCCACTGACAGGCATTTGTCGGACCCCCAAAAGGTGAGAAAGGAGGCCCTGCAGAAGCTGGGGCTCCTGAGCGACAATAATGAGTCCCAACCTAAGTCTGTTACGCCACTGTGCTCCTCCAAATTGCACTCCACCTGTGACCTAACTTCAGCTAGTGTGGGAGTTAAATCTCAACCCCACGGTAACTCAACAAGAAGCCAGCCCTCATATACCTCCCAAGGACCCAGAGAACCTAGCAGCAGGCCGGTACAAAGCAGCAGCTTCCTCCATCGCTCTAGGAGTGAGGAGCAGCCCCCCATACCGCCCTCACACCTGACCAAACCCAGTGGGGTCAAAGCTGCCACCCTAGAGCGTTCTGGGGTGGGGCTTGGGACCTACGTGGCCGACCACCGGAAACCTCCCCAGGATGGACGTTGCACCCCACCTGCTCCCATCAAAGCCCCAGAGCAGGAGAAAACAACCCTCGCTGCCCAGCCAGTGTCCACTCACAAGACCCCGCACTGCCCGGGCTTCAGTGTGGTGATGGTGCCCAGCATGGGAGAAGACAGACGAGAGGCTCTTAGGAAGCTGGGGCTGCTGAAAGACTAGGCCTGGAGAGAAGGTAGCCGTATCTCTTCCCAGTGGATAAATGGATATATAAAAGGGGTATCAAATGGAACAGACTTCCACCACCGTAGGCAGAGAAGCAGCATAAAAAGGGAATTGAATGGATTTCTGTAAATATTTTTAGCACTAAATGTGCTGGTTTATCAGGAAAATACCTTCTTTCTTCCTTTTCTGTCTGTAAAACCTCTTACTGCAGTTTAGTTTTCATGTCAGTTGTTTATTAACATGATATTTGCAAAGTGTTTCTAAAGGGTTTTGCTGTTACAGAATCAGTCACTGCACACTTATACAGTAGATCAGAGGAATGAAGGCAACAGGCTTATTCAGAGGGGTTGGGTTAAATGCGGAAGACACATTTCAGTTGAATGCATTCAGTTGTACAACTGACTAGGTATCCCCCTTTCCTATTCATCATATTTTTGGTATAATTGCTGTGTAACAGACTGCGTTCATTGTATGCTTGAGATGAGAACATGTATTTGACCATACACTAAAAAGTTAGCCTATTTTGTGTCAGATTGTGAACATTTCCTTAATTTCCCCCAACCAGACTGAGCTTCTTGTTGTTAAATTACAGCCATGTTTTTCCAACCATCACAGCCCCATCAGAGAATATTTTTTGTAAAAAAAGATAAAGAATTATTTATATTCCCGAGACCCAACAATACATTTTTGTCTTCTCTAATGGACATTTGTTTTTGGTCCATATCTCTAAAGGCCATACATGCCATTGTGTTAGGGCCCATTGTACCTTTGAGAGGACATTCTGGGCTTTTCAATGATATCTCTTGTGGGGGTGTGACTTGATTTTTTTTCTTCCTGGTTCTTAAAAATGGCTAACATCACAATTAGCACATTTTATAGTAAGTTTATAATTGTAAGTAGCATTTTTGTGATTTTGATATTCAAATTGTTTCTAATAGGTAAATCTAATTTCTTCACATTAAATAAGATATTGTTAATAAAGTGGACATCAAGATGTGCTGTTTTTCACGTACTGTCCCCATTTACTGTAATGTTATTTTTTTAAACATTTACTATAAACAAGTCCCAACAAGTCCCAAAGAAACATTTATTCACCCAAAACACAACCTTTCCACCTGCCTTACCTTTCTCCCCCTCGATGCACCCTCCTCTCTTACAGACTACTAATTTTACACATGCCACTTTCGCAATGAGAAAGCCTACTCAGCTGTCTGTGTGTCATCAGATTATCTTGGACTGCACCTCTATGAACTTGTCCTACTGAACAGACCGACCAGTGCTTTCTTTTCTGTGCTGGTCATTGTTGATGTCCAAAGAGCTCTTTCTTTTCATTTAACAGTATAAGAGAAAGGTCAGTATCTTATATATTGTTGGAACATTCTCTGGTAATTGTCATATCATCAGTGTCTCTATAGTACCACTGCAGTTCTCTCTCAGTGAGGTATTATTATAGTGGAGCCGTATCCAAGTCTGAGCAGAGTACTTTGCATACGATGGTGTCACATCTCGCAACTGAAATGACCGCGGTCGGTCAAGTCATATTGAACAATAGATGAAAAAAATCTATCCATTGCCTAAGTGGGAAACACGATACGGAGAAAGAAGAGATGGTTTGATTCATCGATATTCAGATGAAAGGGACACACAACCCTGAATGATTTTCCATTGTGATGGCAATGTATGTGGTTAGGGACATTAACTTAAATGTCATACTCAGAATTGTCAGAGGTATTGTAATTTGTAATTTTCTGGAATGCTAAATACATTTTTCTGCCGAGGAAGCCTGGCTCAGATTGCTTGTAAAAACCAATTCAAGTTGGCTGTGTCACTCAGCTCCCTGGAGATCACAAGGTCGCTCCACACTTGTCTTGTTTGCAGACAACAGGGAGGTTTGTCTTTGACACATCTTTTCAGAGGCCAGGAAACCGGAGGCTAACCTACACGGTCACCTGTGGCCTGTTAACACTCTGCTAATATGACAACACCACCCTGGCCGCAGAGCACTCGTTGAGTCATCCATCTGATGTCACATTGAAACTGGTTTAACATGTTTGTTCATTTCTTCCCTGATGGTGAAGATGACCTTCCTATTACTGATGCTCACAGCTAAATATTTTACAACCAGACGCATTCTGTGAAGTGATTGAGAACTAGACATGAAATGAACAAGATCTACAGAAAATATATTGTATTAACAGTTAATCCAAAAACCACAACAGTGATAAATAGTACATTCAGGGTTGGATAAACCATCATATCACAGCCTTAAGAGTCAGTGCAAGCACTATGGTGTGTGGCATTAGGTAGTAGCATAATGTTAGCTAACATTTAAAAAGGTACTAAAAAACAAACACACCAGTAACATCACATTGCCAGACCAAGTGTCCATGTAAACGTGACATTATATTGCTGGTTAGCAAAAGTTCAATAGTGCACCAACACCACAGGGTCAATCACAGTGGATTAACAAAATACTCTACCTAAACAAGTCAACAAATAGTGAGGTCTCTAGGAGTCAAAAAGGGTGGCAGGTAAAAATTGAGAGGTTGCAGAAGAGTGCCCCTCTAGCCCAGCTCTCTCAGTTCCCCTCATAGGGGATGTGCGTTTTGCTTTTCTTCCTCTTCACCTTGCCATTGGATGGGGTGATCCCCAGTGACTCGAGGCGGAAGGGACGAGGGAGGAGGGATTCAGTGCTGAGTGAGGGGCCGATGTTGGAGCCGCTGGAGGTCAGGTGAGGCGTCCCGTTCCCCTGGGGTGCTGAGTGAACTGCTGCAGGGGAAGAGGTCATCAGTGGGACAACAGCAAATATAGGGCAAAGGATCTGTTGAAGTTAAGTGGATAGCAGGCTAGATCTTTTTAATGTTTCCAGTAACTGACTTGGACCCTTATAAAACAATTGTATACTAGCAAGCAGTACGTTGGTATTATATGTGGTGCTATTCCAAAAGTTCATTCCAAAAGTATCTGAATTGTATTATTTTCTTATAATTTCAGGCACCTCCCCCTTCGGCCTGCACACCTTATTAAATACCGATTCATAGTTTGCCTGTTTTTATGTTAACATTAACTACACCTCAGTCACAGTTGTGCTTCAACATCTGCATTGCTTGCTGTTTGGGGTTTTAGACTGGGTTTCTGTATAAGCACTTTATGACATGTAAAAAGGGCTTTATAAATACATTTGATTTGATTTGAGTTGTAACTCCAGTGACAGTTGAACTCAGATAAGAGTGCCCTCTGCAGTTTTCAGTAAGAAAAAAACCCTATTCATGTACAACATTTACAGTAAGAGCAGTGAAAATGCACTGGGCTGGGCGAGGCTAACATAGTTTATTTGTGTAAATACAGTACATTTTTAGTGAGCAGATCTGCTCTCCCTCCTGTAGCCTGGGCTGTGGGGTCAGGGGAAGGGCCTGTAGCTCCTGGTCTTACCCAGTCCCTTCAGGGGCTCACCGCCCAGCAGCTGGTTGGCTCTCTTAGGCTTGAAGTAGTTGCTGGCGAAGTTCTCGCTGTCGCTGCGATTCAACATCTCCTTATATCGGTCCTCGTCATCCTGCACAAAACATAGGCAACAATGAGGGATCATAGACATTTTATGTTTTAATTCTCATATCCCATAAGGAACGTTTTTAAAAAGATGAGTACACACCGGAAAGGACTCTCCTGTGTCAGCCACTGAGCTCCTGCGTACAGAGAGCCTCTGAGCTGAAGGAGCTACTGCTGAAAGAGAGATGGGACAGAGGATCCACGCAATCTCAACATATAAAATCTACACAAAAAGTCCATCCACAAAAAATGTGAACATTAATCCTATCTTCAAAGAAATCCTCACAACATAATTTCTCCCCGTCCTACACTCACCTGATGGCAGGGCCGTTTTCTGCACCACCACCTCAGGCAGCCTCCAGGTGGTGCCATCTTCATCCCAGGTGGCCTCCTTCCGCAGGCGGTCTAGGTTGCTGTAGTTGCAGTCACGGCGCACCAGAGGGGCCATGCGCTCCAGCAGTGCCTGCAGCAAATGGCCCTCCCTCTCCAGCCTGCGGACGGTGACCAGGTAGTCGTTTCTCTCTAGCTCAAACTCCGCCTGCAGGTCCCGGATCTCCAGCTTGGCCGCCTTCAGCTGTGAAATCACATCAGGAGAACACCACTTAAAACTAGACCATACAGGCTTAGGTTTACTCTTAAATCTTATATCTATATCACAGTTCATAATGTATTCTTAACAGAATCAGCAATCAGAATCAATTTTTAAAAATGTGCGTAAGAAATCTAGTACAGGAACATGCGTGCTAGTAGATAAATCATTCATCTGGCATTTATTTTCCATGAAGATGACCCACCTTGCCCTGGGTGTTCTCTAGGAGCCGACTCTTAGCATGGACCTCCTCCTGGATGGAGTCGTAGACATTGAGCATCACATTGTCACTCTCCTCACGGTTCTCTGCCAGGGCCTCAATCAGCTGCTTCTTCCTCTGGTCTGCCAGGGTCTTCCTCTGTCGGTGTCTCTGCTGTAACTCCTTGTTCCGAGCCTGCTCCCCTCCCACCACTTCCTGCTCCAACTGCTGCAGCCTGGAGACAGGATAGGGCACCAAGTCACACTATCACACCACTGGACATGATGTTATGCAAAGGGTATATTGTGGGTGTGTGGTCACTCACCTCTCGAGGACATGCTTCTGGTCCAGAGGGCCTGGGGTGCCAATGGGAGGGGAGTCTGCATTCTCCTCCCCCTCAGACCCTGTCTGGACACTGGTCACCTGGCGAGATGCCTGTGTCTGTCTCACCTACAAGAAGAGAAGTTACACACGTCATTAAAGGGACCGCTCTATTCTGATGTGTACTACTACAAAATGCATGCATAACCTGTTATCCACAAGTACTGGGAACTTGAGGCATGTGTACCTTGGCCAGGGCTGGTTCCAAATCAGCATGCTCATGTGGGGCAGCAGTGACACAGCATGATTCCTCCTCAAGAGCTTGTTTCATAAGAATGGAGATCTCTGACTCTAGGCAATGAGAAAACAAGGCATAGTATCATGTAAAGTACTAGAGCAACATCTATACACTTGAGTGCTAAAGGTATTTATCTTAATAAAATCTCTTATTAAAATCCTTGGCTATGGTTGTCTAACTGTGTGATAATGAATTGGTTGGTTATTCTAATGTAGACAGGGATGTTGTAATGGTACCAGCCGTGGTGATATAGTGCCCTCTGCTGGCCCTAGACTTCTCCAGACTGGACAGCTTGGTCTCATATGAGGAGCGCAGAACAGCTATGTCCTCCTGTAGCTTGGCCTTGGACTCCTGCTCAGCATTATACTCAGCCTGAAGCCTAGCCAGCTTCTCCTCGTACTCCTGGAGGTCACAAATAGGTCAGTTCATCTACCCCTCCCACTCAACAGCCTCTCAGTCAACTAACCCTGTGGAAGAGTACCCTACCCACCTCTTTAATCTTCTCCTTCTCCTCCAAAGTACTGCTGGACTGTGGCCTTGATGGACCAGCAGAGGGCCCCGCAGACAACTGACCAGCCAGAAGCGCTGATGAAAATGGTACAATTGAGAATAATCAAATTTTAGACAAGACATAATAACCTAGCAGTTTGATCTTCTATGTGAAAACTCTTACTCTCAATGGTAAGACAAAGTGTGGAGAAAAACATGGTTCTCACATGACAGGTTGCCACTGCCCAGCTGGCCAGAGATGAGGGCGCGTAGTTGCTTGATTTCCTCCTGATACTCTCGGAGCAGGGCATCCTTGGGGTCCTCATTGATGCGGGGCCTGTTCTGGATGTTCTTGGCCCTGTTGGCGTAGCGCAGGGTGCTCAGGCTCTCCTCATAGTTGTTGTCTGCAGGTGAGAGGCAGGCCACCATCAGGGTGCGAGTGTTCCCTCCCAGGGAGTCCTGCAGCAGCCGGGTCAGCTTGGAGTCTCGGTAGGGGATGTGTTTGGAGCGGCCATCCACCAGGGCAGAGATGACGTTGCCCAGAGCCGACAGGGACAGATTGATCTTGGTGGCCTCACGGAGCCGCTCCCCGGTGGCACCAGTCTTAGACTGCCTCTCACTGCCTGCCAGGTCAACCAGGTTCAGTTTGCCCGCACGCAGGTGGTCCTCGCCAGCTGAATCTGAGACCACAGGACACAGACAGTGAATGTTTGGCCTCAAAGCCAAGGGCTAACACAGACAAGAACACGCATTATGGTTGAGTTAGCTGTCATAATCTGCCGTACTAGTTTCTCTCCCTTCTTTTGGACCCTGAGATCTAGATACACTGTGTATGCATATACAGTGCATTCGGAAAGTATTCAGACCCCTTCTCCTTTTCCACATTTTGTTACATTACAGCCTTATTCTAAATTTGATTAAATTAACATTTTTTCCTCATCAATCTACACACAATACCCCATAATGACAAAGCGAAAACAGGTTTTTACGAGTTTTTGCAAATGTTAGAAAATAAAAAACAGAAATACCTTTTTTAATTAAGTATTCAGATCCTTTGCTATGAGACTCAAAATTGAGCTCAGGTGCATCCTGTTTCCATTGATCACCCTTGAGATGTTTCCACAACTTGATTGGCAGAATTTGGAATGATTTGGAATGGCACAAACCTGTCTATATACGCTCCCACAGTTGACAGTGCATGTCAAAGCAAAAACCAAGCCATGAGGATGAAGGAATTGTCCAAAGACCCCCGAGACAGGAGTGTGTCAAGGCACAGATCTGGGGAAGGGTACTGGAGCACTGAAGGTCCCCAAGAACACAGTGGCCTCCATCATTCTTAAATGGAAGAAGTTCGGAACCACCGAGACTCTTCCTTGAGCTGGCTGCCCAGCCAAACTGAGCAATCGGGGGAGAAAGGCCTTAGTCAGGGAGGTGACCAAGAACCCGATGGTCACTCTGACAGTGCTTCAGATGGACAACCATCTCTGCAGCAGTTCACCAATCAGGCCTTTATGGAGAGTGGCCAAACGGAAGCCACTCCTCAGTAAAATCACTGCCAAAGGGACTTCAACAAAGCACTGAGTAAAGGGTCTGAATACTTATGTAAATGTGACATTTCAGTTTTGTATTTTTTATAAGTTTGCAAAAATGTCTAAAAACATGTTTTTGCTTTGTCAATACGGGGTATTGTATGTAGATTGACGAGGGGAAAAAATATTTCATCAATTTTAGAATAAGTCTTTAACATAACAAAATGTTGAAAATGTCAAGGGGACTGAATACTTTCCGAATGCACTGTATATAAGGTTGAGCTTGTCAATCATGCTGTACAACATTGGCAGCTAACAGCTGAATTGCAGCCCATACAGTGGAAGTCGAAAGTTTACAAACACTTATTTTGGAGTCATAAAAAAAAAATTCAACCACTCCACAAATTTCTTGTTAACAAACAATAGTTTTTGGCAAGTCGGTAAGGACATCTACTTTGTGCATGACACAAGTAATTTTTCCAACAATTGTTTACAGACAGATTATTTCACTTATAATTCACTGTATCACAATTCCAGTGGGTCAGAAGTTTACATACACTAAGTTGACTGTGCCTTTAAACAGCTTGGAAAATTCCAGAAAATTATGTCATGGCTTTAGAAGCTTCTGATAGGCTAATTGACATCATTTGAGTCAATTGGAGGTGTACCTGTGGATGCATTTCAAGGCCTACCTTCAAACTCTGTGCCTCTTTGCTTGACATCATGGGAAAATCAAAAGAAATCAGCCAAGACCTCAGAAAAAGAATTGTAGACCTCCACAAGTCTGGTTCATCCTTGGGAGCATTTTCCAAATGCCTGAAGGTACCATGTTCATCTGTACAAACAATAGTATGCAAGTATAAACACCATGGGACCACGCAGCCGTCATACCACTCAGGAAGGAGACGCGTTCTGTCTCCAAGAGATTAACGTACTTTGGTGTGAAAAGTGCAAATCAATCCCAGAATAACAGCAAAGAACCTTGTGAAGACGCTGGAGGAAACAGGTACAAAAGTATCTATATCCACAGTAAAACGAGTCCTATATCGACATAATCTGAAAGGCCGCTCAGAAAGGAAGAAGCCACTGCTCCAAAACCGCCATAAAAAAGCCAGACTACGGTTTGCAACAGCACATGGGGACAAAGATCATACTTTTTGGAGAAATATCCTCTGGTCTGATGAAACAAAAATAGAACTGGTTGGCCATAATGACCATCGTTATGTTTGGAGGAAAAGGGGGAGGCTTGCAAGCCGAAGAACACCATCCCAACCGTGAAGCACGGGGGTGGCAGCATCATGTTGTGGGTGTGCTTTGCTGCAGGAGGGATTGGTGCACTTCACAAAATAGATGGCATCATGAGGAAGAAAATTATGTGGATATATTGAAGCAACATCTCAAGACATCAGTCAGGAAGGTAAAGCTTGGTCGCAAATGTGTCTTCCAAATGGACAATGACTACAGGCATACTTCCAAAGTTGTGGCAAAATGGCTTAAGGACAACAAAGTTAAGGTATTGGAGTGGCCATCACAAAGCCCTGACCTCAATCCTATAGAAAATGTGTGGGGAGAACTGAAAAAGCTTGTGCGAGCAAGGAGGCCTACAAACCTGACTCAGTTACACAAGCTCTGTCAGGAGGAATGGGCCAAAATTCACCCAACTTATTGTGGGAAGCTTGTGGAAGGCTACCTGAAACGTTTGATCCAAGTTAAACCATTTAAAGGCAATGCTACCAAATACTAATTGAGTGTATGTAAGCTTCTGACCCACTGGGAATGTGATGACAGAAATAAAGCTGAAATAAATCATTCTCTCTAAAAAAATTCTGACATTTCACATTCTTAAAATAAAGTGGTGATCCTAACTGACCTTGACAGGGACTTTTTACTAGGATTAAATGTCAGGAATTGTGAAAAACTGAGTTTAAATGTATTTGGCTAAGGTGTATGTAAACTTCCGACTTCAACTGTATGTAAATATACCGTACCAGTCAAAAGTTTGGACACACCTACTCATTCCATGGTATTTCTTTATTTTTACTATTTTCTACATTGTAGAATAATAGTGAAGACATCAAAACTATGAAATAACACATTTGGAATCATGTAGTAATTTAAAAAAGTGTTAATCAAATCAAGTCAATCTGGAAAATGTCAAGAACTTTTAAAGTTTCTTCAAGTTCAGTCGCAAAAACCATCAAGTGCTATGATGAAACTGGCTCCCATGAGGACCGCCACAGGAAAGGAAAACCCAGAGTTACCTCTGTCGCATAGGATAAGTTAGAGTTAACTGCACCTCAGACTGCAGCCCAAATAAATGCTTCACAGCGTTCAAGTAACAGACACATCTCAACATCAAGTGTTCAGAGGAGACTGCGTGAATCAGGCCTTCATGGTCAAATTGCTGGAAAGAAACCACTACTAAAGGACAGCAATAATAAGAAGAGACTTGCTTGGGCCAAGAAACACGAGCAATGGACATTAGACCGGTGGAAATCTGTCCTTTGTTCTGATGAGTCTGAATGAGAGATTTTTGGTTCCAACCGCCATGTCTTTGTGAGATGCAGAGTAGGTGAGCGGATGACCTCCGCGTGTGTGGCTCCCACCGTGAACCATGGAGGAGGAGGTGTGATGGTGCTTTGCTGGTGACACTGTCTGTGATGTATTTAGAAGTCAAGGCACACTTAACCAGCATGGCTACCACAGCATTCTGCAGCGATACGTCATCCCATCTGGTTTGCGCTTTGTAGGACTATCATTTGTTTTTCAACAGGACAATGACCCAACACACCTCCAGGCTGTGTAAGGGCTATTTGACCAAGAAGGAGAGTGATGGAGTGCTCCATCAGATGACCTGGTCTCCACAATCACCCAACCTCAACCCAATTGAGATGATGGTTTGGGATGAGTTGGACCGCAGAGTGAAGGAAAAGCAGCCAACATGTGCTCAGCATATGTGGGAACTCCTTCAAGACTGTTGGAAAAGCGTTCCAGGTGAAGCTGGTTGAGAGAATGCCAAAAGTGCAAAGCTGTTATCAGCAAAGGGTGGCTACTTTGAAGAATCTAAAACATAAAATATATTTAGATTTGTTTAACACTTTTTTGGTTAGTACATGATTCCATCTGTGTTATTTTATAGTTTTGATGTCGTCACTATTATTCTACAATGTAGAAAATAGTAAAAATAAAGAAAAACCCTTGAATGAGTAGGTGTGTCCAAACTTTTGACTGGTACTGTAGCTAAATTAACAAATTAAGAAATGCGATAGTCAATAGTCATTGAGGGAGGGAGGGAATATCATGTCACATCCAGGGGGAAGCCTTTGAGCCTAGGTCAGAGTAAAAGACATGTCCTCTGAGAGTAATTGAACAAGGCACCTTGCAGCAACTGGTCTCCATTGGTAGTTCGCTAGCTACTCCTCGACCACAACCAATATGCAGAATATTATGTTATGTACACTGAGTGTACAAAACATTAGGAACCCCTTCCTAATATTGAGTTGCATCCCCTTTTGCACTCAGAACAACCTCAATTCGTCAGGGCATGGACTCTACAAGGTGTCGAAAGAATTCAACATGGATGCTGCCCCATGTTGATGCCAATGCTTCCCACAGTTGTGTCAAGTTGGCTGGCGGTCCTTTGGGTGGTGGACCATTCTTGACACACATGGGAAACTGTTGAGCATGAAAAACCTACCAGCTTTGCAGTTCTTGACACAATGAAACCGGTGTGCCTGGCAGCTGCTACCATACCTGTTCAAAGGTGCTTAAATCTTTTGTCTTTCCCATTCACCCTCTGAATGGCACATATATACAATCCATGTCTCAATTGTCTTAAGACTTATAAATCCTTCTTTAACTGGTCTCCTCCCCTTCATCTACACTGATTGAAGTGGATTTAACAAGTGATTTAAGAGATCATAGGTTTCACCTGTTCAGTCTCATGGAAAGAGCCAATGTTCCTAATGTTTCACTCACCGAACAGTTTATTAGGTACACTAATCTAGTACTGGGTCGGACCCCCCTTAACTCATAACATGATGCAGCCACCACTATGCTTGAAAATATGGAGAGTGGTACTCAGTAATGTGTTGTATTGGAATTGCCCCAAACATAACACTTGTTATATCATGAAATTGTTGAATACTCCTTTCTGATTAGCTTGAAGGGCATTCTAGGGCGTGCATTATTTCCCACAGTAGAATTTAATGGCTATAGTTCATTTTTACATGTTCTGTTTGAGCTGCTTTTGAAAGCAAGTCGGATTGAAAACAGTATTGGTATTGTTGAATTCGATTTTCATAATAGCAAGCTAGGAATGATGGTTTGTTTAGCTAAACTAACAAGTCTGTTTGTTTGGTTACCACAGCAACTAGTACTTTAGCTATCTAGTAAACTTGCTAGCTACTTCAATGGACGTTGAACACATTTCTACAGGCAAATGAACACATTTCTAGTGGCAAATGTGTTAATGGTATAAAAGGGATAATCAACTCAGGGCTCTATGCGTTCCCTGGAAAATAATGCAACTCCGTGGAAGCTCAGTTCCTCTCCGCTAGCGCTTCATGGAACACACCTTCCACGTCGTTCATTATTTTCCATAGAACGCATAGGTTAGTATCGTGGAGTAACTACAATGTAGTTTTCTCCTATCACAGCCATTAAACTCTGTAATGATTTTAAAGTCACCATTGGCCTCATGGTGAAATCCCTTAGAGGTTTTCTTCCTCTCCGGCACCTGAGTTAGGAAGGACGCCTGTATCTTTGTAGTGACTGGGTGTATTGATACAACATCTAAAGTGTAATTAATAACTTCACCATGCTCAAAGGGACATTCAATGTCAGCTTTTTTTTACCCATCTACCAATAGGTGCCCTTCTTTGTGAGGCATTGGAAAACCTCCCTGGTCTTTGTGGTTGAATCTGTGTTTGAAATTCACTGCTTGACTGAGGAACCTTACAGATAATTGTATGTGTGGGGTACAGAGATGAGGTACTCATTAAAAAATCCTGTTAAACACTATTATTGCACACAGAGTGAGTCCATGCAACTTATTGTTACTTGTTTTGCAAATGTTTACTGCTGAACTTATTGAGGCTTGCCATAACAAAGGGGTTGAATACTTATTGACTCAAGACATTTCAGCTTTTCATTTGTTAAAATGTGTGTACATTTTTTTCCCACTATGACATTATGGGGTATTGTGTGTAGGCCAGTGACCAAAAATCTAAATTTGATCCATTTTAAATTCAGGCTGTAACAACAAAATGTGGAAAAAGTCAAGGGGTGTGAATACTTTCTGAAGGCACTGTATATGGTTTTTGAGGTTATTTATGCAGCTGATAGGGCTGTTCTGACAGAAATATGACTCAACATTCCAGCCTCCTCACTAGTTTCTGTTTAACTCACTGAATATGTGTGTATTAGTGACTCATCTGTAGAGGCGGGTTGTGAATGACTGAGTTTGTGTGTGTTGATGCACAGACAGAGGGGTGATCTCACCTGTGTTGCAGATCTCCATGTGAATCGTAAAGATTGAGTGGGAGCGGGAGGAGTCCTTGTTCATCAGGGTGTAGCCCACAGATCGATTCCCCCAGCCCTGCACCATAATGCGCTCACACTCCCCCACGCTGTGCACTGTGTGCAAGGAGAGGTCTCGCACATATACACCATGCTCTGGGTGCTCCTTCAGCTGGCATCCGCCAACAAGCACACGCACACAAACAACAAACCTGTCATCATATGAGGACACCTTAACAAACTCACAAACATGCACACACTTCCCTGTCCTATTCTTCGCCACGGTAACAACCATTGTGCCGGAAATACAAATGCCCACCGCACAATGAAGCGTTTCCTTTCCTATCATCCCATGGCAAGAAACAACCTCTATATCAGAAACATAAATGTGCAGTACTTAAAAAATTAATACCCCTCTAATATTCTGGTACTATGCTTTCTTACCTCCATTTTCTGTTTGGTGTCATTTCCCAAAAGGTCTCGGATTTCTTCATTGTAGATCTCTAAGTAGGAAGCCCTCACCAGGAACTTAGTATTTTCTGCACACTATCTTACACAGAAGACAACTAATGAATAAGAACCTATTCTTGATAGGAAACACTTGATAATGAAGCACATTCATGTGACCTACAGTAATACAACCTGGCCACTCAAATAGGCCCTGCCAGTCAAGGCCTTGTCTGAGGTCAGCTTTTCCAACCACAGCAATTCACCAACTTATCCTTGGTGGCATTACAATATTGAAGGTGAAGACTGTACCTGAATGCTTTCGAAGATGTGCTCAAAGGCCCTTGGGATGACCCCTCTCTGGGCTGCTGGCTCAGATACCCCCTGCATGGTGAAGGACTTGCCACTTCCAGTCTGGCCATATGCAAAAATTGTTCCATTGTACCCTTCAGTCACCCCCTGTCAGTAGAAAGAACAGTCTGTTTGCATCAACCATCACATTTTCAATTGACAGTGCAAGGACAAATTGACATGCTTGTAGATTTTTTTTAAGCAATAGGCCTATATGCGTACAATTAATTTCAGCAGTAGATTGATAGCAGCCTCTTCTCTAAATGATGAGCTCCAAGGTCATTAGCAAGGGGATATACTGTAGCTTAGGTGGCAGTGGCACACTTGTTTTCCTAACTGTGACATGTATTTCATTTCAGATCTCTACTGGAGGTGTCCAATAACCCAAGAGATGGTGCTGCTGCTTGAAATCCACCAAAATCAAGTTGTGGAAATGTAGTAGGATTTATTGTAGGCCTACCTCAACCAAAGGGTAGGCGATCTCGTTGTACATCTGCTCAGTGGTTTGGCCAATGAAGTAGGTTCCATCAAAGGTGAATTGTTTTGGTGGCTCCTCCTTCGCCCCTGGCTTCTTGATCAAACACTGACACCTACTCATCTCTACTGATACTACCATCTTACAATTCAGGATTTGCTCCCTATCATTCATCGGCCGACACCTGACCACTACCTTCACTGACTCTGAAGCCATTTTTGCCTCTGTCTTCTTGGTATGTCTGATATCAGGCAAGCACTGGTGACAAGTTAGCAAGGCAAAGTCTGACACCAATGTTTGCCTATAAGAATGATCTCTTGATATTGGCTACAAAAGTCAATATCATCATTGATATTATTGGCTACCAATGTCAATATCAATCATCAGTTGTTGAATCCATTTCAGGCATTGTGCAAGCTAGCGGCAAGAAACAATACTTGTCGTTACAATAGTTTAGATTACTGTTCATTTGTAGCGAAACAATTAATCTCACTGGCAGCTATGACAGACTTCCTCCAGCTGACATACTATCTAATCAAAATAATAAAGTCTAACATCAACCTGTTGACCTAATCACAGAAGCAGGATAGCAAATCAGCATGATATAACGTTAGTCAGTAGCTAAACTAGCTATTTCACATTGACCAAGTATCAAAGCAAACACAACCTGTAACATTACCGACGTTAGCTAACATATCAGGCCGTATATCGGTTGGATTGGCAGATGACATGTCCTTCAATGAATACAATCCGTGCACAAAAACAAAACAAAACTGCTAAACAAAGACTATCAGATCGCCCGGTCGCTCTGTCTGTCTGTCTTCCCACGGCGTTCCAAGTTGCTAGGCAACCATACACTTCTGCGATCAACCACGTCATGTTATAAGTGCCAAGAAGAATCGTCCGATCTTCCAAAGTCCATTATTTAAAAAAATCTGCCCAAACAACAGATTTAGGTCAAGTTCATAGAAATATGTGTTCATTTATGCATATGTACAGTACCAGTCACAACTACGTTCTACATTGTAAAAAAAATAGTGAAGACATCAAAACTATAAAATAACACATATGGAATCATGTACCAACCAAAAAAGTGTTAAACAAATCATAATATATTTTAGATTTTATATTCTTCTAAGTAGCCGCCCTTTGCCTTGATGACAGCTTTGCACACTCTTGGCATTCTCCCAACCAGCTCCATGAGGAATGCTTTTCCAACAGTCTTGAAGGAGTTCCCACATATGCTGAGCACTTGTTGGCTGCTTTTCCTTCATTCTGCGGTCCAACTCATCCCAAACAATCTCAACTGGGTTGAGGTTGGGTGATTGTGGAGGCCAGGTCATCTGATGCAGCACTCCATCAGTCTCCTTCTTGGGTCAAATAGCCCTTACACAGCCTGGAGGTGTGTTGGGTCATTGTCCTGTTGAAAACAAATGATAGTCCCACTAAGAGCAAACCAGATGGGATGGCGTATCGCTGCAGATTGCTGTGGTAACCATACTGGTTAAGTGTGCCTTGAATTCTAAGTAAATCACTGACAGTGTCACCGCCACACCATAGTAGTGGTTTCTTTGCAGCAATTCGACCATGAAGGCCTGATTCACTCGGTCTCCTCTGAACAGTTGATGTTGAGATGTGTCTGTTACTTGAACTCTGTGAAGTATATATTTGGGCTGTAATCTGAGGTGCAGTTAACTCTAATGATATCCTCTGCTGCGGGAGGTAACTCTGGGTCTTCCTTTTCTGTGGCGGGCCTCATGAGAGCCAGTTTCATCATAAACCTTGATGGTTTTTGCGACTGCACTTGAAGAAACTTTAAAAGTACTTGACATTTTCCGGATTGACTGACCTTCATGTCTTAAAGTAATGATGGGCTGTCGTTTCTCTTTGCTTATTTGAGCTTTTCTTGCCATAATATGGTCTTGGTCTTTTCCCAAATAGGGCTATCTTCTGTATACCACCCCGTCCTTGTCACAACACAACTAATTGGCTCAAACGTATTAAGAAGGAAAGAAATTCCACAAATGTACTTTTAACAGGGCACAACTGTTAATTGAAATGCATTCCAGATGACTACCTCATGATAGCTGTTTGAGAAAATGCCAAGAATGTGCAAAGCTGTCATCAAGGCAAAGGGTGGCGACTTTGAATAATCTCAAATCTAAAATAGATTTTGGATTTGTTTAACACTTTTTTCATTACTATATGATTCCATATGTTATTTCATAGTTTTGATGTCTTCACTATTATTCTACAGTGTAGAAAATAGTAAAAATAAAGAAAAACCCTTGAATGAGTGGTACTGTATACAATAGTGGTTCCCAAACTTTTTATAGTCCCGTACCCCTTCAAACATTCAACCTCCAGCTGCGTACCCCCTCTTGCACCAGTGTCAGCGCACTCTCAAATTTAGTTTTTTACCACCGTTGTAAGCCTGCCACACACACACTATACGACACCTTTATTAAACATAAGAATGTGTGTGTTTTTTTCACAACCCGGCCCGTGGGAAGTGGCTCTTATTGGACCAGGGCACAAATAATAATATAATAATAATCAATCATTTTGCTCTTTATTTAACAATCTTACATATAAAACCTTATTTGTTCATCAAAAATTGTGAATAGCTCACCACAGGTTAATGAGAAGGGTGTGCTTGAAAGGATGCACATAACTCTGCAATGTTGGGTTGTATTGGAGAGAGTCTCACACTTAAATCATTTTCCACACACAGTCTGTGCCTGTATTTAGTTTTCATGCTAGTGAGGGCCGAGAATCCACTCTCACATAGGTACATGGTTGCAAAGGGAATTAGTGTCTTAACAGCGCGGTTTTCCAAAGCAGGATACTCTGAGCACAGCCCGATCCATAAATCTGGCAGTGGCTTCTGATTAAATTCAATTTTCACAGAACCGCTTGTTGCAATTTTGATGAGGCTCTCTTGTTCAGATATCGGTAAGTGTACTGGAGGCAGGGCATGAAAGGGATAACGAATCCAGTTGTTTGTGTAATTAACTCACTCAGGTGCATCGCTATATCATATTTGACATTGTCTGTAAGCTTGAGTTCATTTGCGCACAACAAATCATACAATGATGGAAAGACCTGTGTGCTCTGCAGACAGAGAACAGCTTCAACTTCTTAATCATAGCCTCAGTTTTGTCCCGCACATTGAATATAGTTGCGGAGAGTCACTGTAATCCTAGATTCAGATCCTTCAAGTGAGAAAGAACATCTCCCAGATAGGCCAGTCGTGTGAGAAACTCGTCATCTTGCAAGCGGTCAGACAAGTGAAAATGATGGTCAGTAAAGAAAACTTTAAGCTTGTCTCTCAATTAAAAAAAAAAAGTGTCAATACTTTGCCCCTTGACAACCAGCGCCCTTCTGTATGTTGTAAAAGCGTTACATGGTCGCTGCCCATATCATTGCATACTGCAGAAAATACACGAGAGTTCAGGGGCCTTGCTTTAACAAAGTTAACCATTTTCACTGTAGTGTCCAAGACGTCTTTCAAGCTGTCAGGTCATTCCCTTGGCAGCAAGAGCCTCTTGGTGGATGCTGCAGTGTACCCAAGTGGTGTCGGGAGCAACTGCTTGCACGCACATTACCACTCAACTATGTCTCCCTGTCATGGCTTTTGCGCCATCAGTACAGATACCCAACACATCTTGACCACCAAAGTCCATTTGATGTCACAAAGCTGTCCAGTAATTAAAAAATATCCTCTCCTGTTGTCCTGGTTTCCAGTGGTTTGCAGAAGAGGATGTCTTCCTTAATTGACCCCCCATAAACATAACGGACATATACCAGGAGCTGTGCCAGGCCCGACACGTCTGTTGACTCATCCGGCTATAATGCATAGAATTCACTGGCTTGTATGTGAAGCAGTAATTGTTTCAAAACATCTCCTGCCATGTCACTGATGCGTCGTGAAACAGTGTTGTTTGATGAAAACATCATCTGTATAGTTTTTTTTGCATTTTCCAACCAGCATTGTCCCAGCCATATCCGCAGCAACAGTAGGAATTAAGTCCTCCATAATAGTATGGGGTTTGCCTGTCCTAGCCACTCGGTAGCTCACCATTAATGGTATCTGTTATTTATATACATGTCTTACTACTCTAAAGTCGTCTTAATTCTCTCTCAAAAAACTCCCGTGGCTTATTTTTCAAATTGGCATGTTTTGTTTCTAAATATCTGCACAAGAGTGAAGGTTTCATTGAGTTGTGAGATAGTACTTTTGCACATATAACACACTGTGGCTGAGGAAAGGCACAACTCCCAATATAAATTAACCCCAAATCAATGTAGTTCTCATCATATTTGTGCCTCTTCAATGGTCCAACGTCCCTGTCTGTTGTTTGATGCTTTCCCGGGTAAGGGGGCAGTAGCTCTTCGGCTGCATCAGATTCACAACTGTAAGTGTCCATGCTAGCTGGGCTAACAACAAATGTAGAATTACTGATGCTAGCATTGGAGGTGCTCGTGGAAGCAGAACAACTTGTGTAGTCGACTTTTGCAGGTGTAGTACTGCTGGTAGTAGCAGTACTACCTGTAGAGTCTCTATGGACGTGGGCCTTAGTTTTTTATTTTGACCATTTATCAATTTTCAAGCAAACGGAATGAGCAGCAGATACTGTTATGGGTGTAAGATGGCACAGTGATGCCATCTGTTGGTAAATGTTCATTACTGCAACTCATGTGTTTTACCGGGGTGCTTGAGATACCCGGAGGTATTGTGATGTACGGAACAAGACTGGTTACTCGCATCAATGGCTCTGTCTCGTCATTTAACATTCAAACAGATACGTTTGGTTAGCTGGAATTCCCGCGAGAGAGTAACGGTTAATGTGATTGGATGCTAATTATTTGACTTGACTACCTGTATTTGACATTGTGTTGTTATTTCGCTGAACACTAAATGGTTTAATTTTATTTTTGGCAGTGAAACGAGGCTACTCAGGCGAGAAAAAGAGCTCACCCAAATGTATAGCCCCGTTGGAAAATATAAATGGACTGTTTGAAAATTTGAAGATTTATATTTTATTTTTTTAAATATGTGAATCACATTTTATTTGGTGTACCCCAGTTTGGGAATACCTGGTATACAGTATACAATATGGTAATGAATTATGCATAAAAATTTAAAACACAACAATACACTTTCGTTCAGCAAGTACATTTATCTGTAATCAAAATGAAGAAATGCTGCTAGTTCTCACAGAACACTTTAAAAGACGGCAGTGAAAAACACAAATTCAAAAAGACAGCTGAACATGAGTCAGAGTTAATGTACAAAAAAACCTTAGTCTGCAAAATCTATAAAAAATGTCCCTATATAGTCTATACAAACACACACATAATATTCCTACGTTTTAAAATATTGTAATTAAAATGTATTAAAATAATATAATTCAAACGTAGGTGAAGTAAAGTAGGTGCAGCTAAAAAACAGAAGAATATACTCAAACACACATAGCTTTTTGACATTAAAACATCCCTACATCCCAGAGCCTAAGTATCAAAATGCTACTCTACTTATCACAATTCACCTGCTGGAAGTAAATTTGATAGTTAGAGTTGTGTTTCTATCAGAAATCTGAAAACAATAACAAAAGTGAAGCATGCAAGTTAATTAATTATATTATATTTAAGGTGTCAGTGTAACATATGGTCAGTGTCTTTTAGAGAATGAGATACATCGATCAATCCAATGATCAGAAATTACTTTTAAACCCATTGTTTCCTCTGGGTATATTTTGCATTCTTTCTTTTGAGGCCTTGGTGTAAGGCTAAAGGCAGTGCCTTAGCAACGTTCTCCTCCCACTCATAGCAGTGGTTCACACGGGCACAACTCAGCAGACAGTCCAGCTCCCCCTTGATATCGGTGCAGTGCTCTATCAAGGCAGCAATGGTGCTAAATTCTGTGGCAGTTCTAGTATAACAACATAAAAAATACTAATTACTACATTGCTAGAGGAAAATACATTAAACTTAAAAGCAAGTCAAATATGAATAATTGACAAGACCGCTCACCTCGAGCAGGTATTTGCCGTTGGAGGTGTTGTCTATTAGGTGGGTGACCAGTCCAGAAGAGAAACGAATTATGAGAGAGCCACAGCCAGGTCTCTTAGGATGGGGGCACAGCAGGTACGACCCCAGGACATCCTCTGCAAGCAGGGAGGAGTTGCTGTCACTGCAACACATGATAAGGATTTAGACCCTTATCTCCCGGGTGGCGCAGTGGTCTAGGGCACTGCATCGCAGTGCTAGCTGCGCCACCAGAGTCTCTGGGTTCGCGCCCAGGCTGGGCTGGGTTCGCGCCCAGGCTCTGTCGCAGCCGGCCGCAACCGGGAGATCCGTGGGGCGACGCACAATTGGCATAGCGTCGTCCGGGTTAGGGAGGGTTTGGCCGGTAGGGATATCCTTGTCTCAGTATGTAAAAAAAAAAATATATATATATATATAGAAAAAATGTTATAAAATGTATGCACTCCACTGTAAGTCGCTCTAGATAAGAGCGTCTGCTAAATGACTAAAATGTAAATGTAGAGACCACTGACAGTTCAGATGAGTTCTCATCAAGTGACAGTGGTGGAAAAAGTACTCAATTGTCATATTTGAGTAAAAGTAAAGATACCTTAATAGACAATGACTCAAAAAGTGAGTCACCCAGTAAAATACTACTTACAGTGGCAAGAAAAAGTATGTAAACCATTTGGAATTACCTGGATTTTTGCATAAATTGGTTATAGCATTTGGTCATAGCATTTCATCTGATCTTCATCTTCATCTGATCTTCAACAGACAAACACAGTGTGCTTAAACTAATAGCACACAAATTATTGTATTTTTCTTGTCTATATTGAATACATCATTTAAACATTCACAGTGTAGGTTGGAAAAAGTATGTGAACCCCTAGGCAAATGACCTCCAAAAGCGAATTGGAGTCAGGAGTCAGCTAACCTGGAGTCCAATCAACGAGACGAGATTGGAGATGTTGGTTAGAGCTGCCTTGCCCTATAAAAAACACTCACAAAATGTAAGTTTGCTATTCACAAGAAGCATTGCCTGATGTGAATCATGCCTTGAACAAAAGAGATCTCAGAAGACCTAAGATTAAGAATTGTTGACTTGCATTAAGCTGGAAAGGGTTATAAAAGTATCTCTAAAGCCTTGATGTTCATCAGTCCACAGTAAGACAAATTGTCTATAAATGGAGAAAGTTCAGTACTGTTGCTACTCTCCCTAGGAGTGGCCGTCCTGCAAAAATGACTGCAAGATCCCAGCATATCATTCTCAATGAGGTTAAAATAAATCTTAGAGTGTCAGCTAAAGACTTACAGAAATCTCTGGAACATGCTAACATCTCTGTTGACGAGTCTACGACATGTAAAACACTAAACAAGAATGGTGTTCATGGGACGAAGTTCGCAAAAGAGCACCTGGATGTTCCACAGCGCTACTGGCTAAATATTCTGTGGACAGATGAAACTACAGTTGAGTTATTTGGAAGGAACACACAAAACTGTGTGGACAAAAAAGCCACAGCACACCAACATCAAAACCTCATCCCAACTGTAAAGTATGGTGGAGGGAGCATCATGGTTTGGGGCTGCTTTGCTGCCTCAGGGCCTGTACAGCTTGCTATCATTGATGGAAAAATGAATTCCCAAGTTTATCAATACATTTTGCAGGAGAATGTAAGGCTATCTGTCTGCCAATTGAAGCTCAACAGAAGTTGGGTGATGCAGGACAGGACAACGACCCAAAACACAGAGGTAAATCAACAACAGAATGACTTCAACAGAAGAAAATACACCTCCTAGAGTAGCCCAGTCAGAGTCCTGACCTCAACCAGATTGGGATGCTGTGGCATGACCTCAAGAGAATGGTTCACACCAGACATCCCAAGAATATTGCTGAACTGAAACAGTTTTGTAAAGAGGAATGGTCCAAAATTCCTCCTGACCATTGTGCAGGTCTGATCCGCAACTACAGAAAACGTTTGGTTGAAGTTATTGCTGCCAAAGGAGGGTCAACCAGTTATTAAATCCAAGGATTCACATACTTTTCCCACCTTGCACTGTGAATGTTTACACGGTGTGTTCAATGAAGACATGAAAAAGCATAATTGTTTGTGTGTTATTAGTTTAAGCAGACTGTTTGTCTATTGTTGTGACTGAAGATCAGATCAGATTTGATGACCAATTCATACAGAAATCCAGGTAATTCCAAAGGGTTCACATACTTTTTCTTGCCACTGTAAGTAAAAGTCTAAAAGTATTTTGTTTTAAACATACTTAAGTATCAAAAGTAAATGGAATTGCTCAAATATAAAAGTATAAATCATTTCAAATTCCTTATTTTAAGCAAACCAGAAGGCCCAATAATAATTATATATATTTAAATTTACATATAGCCAGGGGCACACTCCAACACTCAGACATAATTTACAAACAAAGCATTTGTGTTTAGTGAGTCCACCAGATCAAAAGCAGTAGGGATGACCAGGGATGTTCTCCTGATAAGTGCGTGAATTGGACCATTTTCCTGTCAAAATGTAACGTGTACTTTTGGGTGTCAGGGAAAATGGAGTAAACTGTACATTATTTTCTTTAGGAATGTAGTGAAGTAAAAGTTGGCAATAAAATAAATAGTAAAGTACAGATACCCCCCCAAAAATACTTTAGTAGTACTTTAAAGTATTTTTACTTAAGTACTTTACACCACTGTCAAGTGAACACTCCATAAAATACACTAGAGACTAGCATCAGTGTGAGTGAGGTAAATGCAAGAGAGAGGACTCACGTGGCAATGCCAGCCCAACACCACACTGCTTGAGCCAGAGCTTCTTCTGTTTCAGCAAGGCTCGGGGCCCGGGCTCTCCTCACTGGCATTTTGTCCTGCCCCTTTCCTGTTTCACACACAAGAAGAGAGATTCCTTAGCATCTTGTGATGATCCCATTCCAAGTGGTCCCTCTAGGGAATTATTTCAACATTACCTAATGAATTGTTTCACTCTTGAAAGTGCTCTCTGCACACTTGGCCCACCTTCTGGAGAGTTTAGCTGATCCTGGAGGTGACGTTGTTTGTGAGGGCTGTAAGTGAAGGAGCGATAGGCCCCTGAGCGCAGTACTTTGTTGCGGATGGCTCTCTTGCGCACCAGGGAAGGAGAGGAAGTGAAGACCTCCTCTTGGCTGCTTGGTTGTTCCTCAGTTGTTGTTCCATTGTTCTTCAATGGGAAGACCTACAATAAAGACCCATAGAAAGTATTAACTGGCCAACTGCTAGGCCAGCAAAATGTACGGGCTCAGCAAAGCAAATAAAAATAGCACAGTGAAATAATACTTTCACAATTCAGTTAAAACTTAAACACAAGTTTGTCCTGACCTTTTCCCCTGGGAGTAAGCCCTGAGTGGGGGCCCTTCGGAATGACACAAGGGCACTGACACTGAGAGGGAAGCCCTGGTTGAGGAGGGAGGGGGCACGGCTGGGCAGTGGGCCGACAGACTCATCCTGCGCCTCCTCTGGGTGCTTTGCCAGGTAGGACAGCTGGAAACAGCGGCACAGCAACAGGTTCAGGAACTGGGCCTGGGAGAAAACAACATACCAACAGAGAGACAAATCAGACACAAGAAACTGCAGCTTAACAGACACACAGAGGAAATTTGTTGACAATCATCTTGGGAGATAAAGATCCAATACAGGTTCTTACTGCTCTGGCATGCCTAGCCTTGAAAAGGTGGCAGTATAGCTGGGCATCAGGGCTGCCGGGGTTGTGGGAAACAAAGGCGAACTGGGCTTCCAAGGGGTGGGCAGTGGAAAGGGAGACCCTTCGTAGAGCATGGGCCATGAGGAGGGTCTACAGACAAGGAAGGGGAAAGTAATTCACAAAAGGAAAGAAATTATGTTGTTGACTTTTAAGACTGGGAATTTAAACTCTTACCGTCTCATCTTCATCATACATCTTCACCCCTTTGATGGAAAATTTAAGGGACACAGACCTCCTTTTCTTGCATGTCTGTGAAAAAGACATTTCAACACCTCAGGCAAAGCTTTTTGTGTTTGCCTTCTTTGACTTTGGACTGTCTAGAAATTCCACATCTCCACCATAATAAGTTGTGAACAGTCAAAATCTGTTTTAATGTACTGCTGCTGCTTTCTAACCTGTCATTACCAGCACCTACTTTGAGAGACTTTAGCTGTGTGTGCAACTGCTGCATCTGATCGTCCAAACAGCAGTCGTCCACGTGAAAAGAGCCAACATACTATATAAACAAGAAAGACTATGTTACACATACTATAAATTGTTGATTATAGATAAACACATAATGTAACCAATTAACAAGGTCTTAAAAGGGGCAGATTATAAGGGAAGTAAAGTCCACACAGATTTCATCCTCTTAGGACACACTTTTTTTTTTCAAACTAATATACTGAACAAAAATATAAACGCAACACGCAACAATTTCAAAGATTTTACTGAGTTACAGTTCATATACGGAAATCAGACAATTTAAATAAATCTAATCTAATCTATGGATTTCACATGACTTGGAACACAGATGTGTTGGTCACGGATAACTTTTTTTTTTAAAGGTAGGGGCATGGATCAGAAAACCAGTCAGCATATGGTGTGACATCTCCTTCGCATAGAGTTTATCAGGCTGTTGTTTGTGGCCTGTGAAATGTTGTCCCACTCCTCTTCAATGGCTGTGAGAAGTTGCTGGATATTTTCAGGAACTGGAACACGATGTCATACACATCGATCCAGAGCATCCCAAACATGCTCAATGGGAGACATGTCTGGTGAGTATGCAGGGCATGGAAAAACTGGGACATTTTCAACTTCCAGGAATTGTGTATATATCCTTGCGACATGTGGCTGTGCATTACCATGCTGAAACATGAAGTGATGGTGGCGGATGAATGGCACGACAATGGGCCTCAGGATCTCGTCACGGTATCTCTGTGCATTCAAATTGCCATCGATAAAATGCAATTGTGTTCGTTGTCCGTAGCTTATACCTGCCCATACCATAATCCCACCACCATGGGCACTCTGTTCACAACGTTGAAGTCAGCAAATTGCTCGCCCACACGATACCAATCACGTGGGCTGTGGTTGTGAGGCTGGATGGACGTACTGCCAAATTCTCTGAAACAACGTTGGAGGCGGCTTATGGTACAAAGTGGCCTACAAAGTACATTATTTTAGAGTGCACATTACACAGGTGCACCACATTTTAGAGTGGTGCATCTGTGTAATGATCATGCTGTGTAATCAGCTTCCTGTCAGGTGAATGAATTATCTTGGCAAAGGAGAAATGCACACTAATAGGGATTTAAATAAATGTGTGCACAGAATTTGAGAGAAATAAGCTTTTTGTGCGTATGGAACATTTCTGGGGTCTTTTCTTTCAGCTCATGAAACACAGGACCAGCACTTTACATGTGTTTATATTTTTGTTCAGTGTAGTAACCAACTCCTATATGGGGAGGAAGATGTGTTTTGCTCTGTCAGTGGATATGGCTTACCTCAGCTGACCTTGTAACTGTGCCATCCTCCCTGACTGGTGTCTCACCCATCATTCTCACTCCTGAGTTAGCCTACTTCTTTATGCTGCTGTTTCTGGAGGAGTTCCCCTGAGTTCTGCAGAATCAGAATATAGCAGAGAGCTTTACAGCACCCAGCATGATCAACATTAGACATGTGAATGATGTGTCATATGCACTGGCCGGAAGTGTTATTTTCCCCATGTGAAAAAATGCTTTTGTAGGCAGGTAGAAGTGATAAAATGAGCTGTGAACAATTCAAACCTTTTCATTTTAAGCTAGAAACAGGTATGTTTGGTGAAATGGTGTAAGGTACTTAAGGAAAAATACTTTAAAGTACTATTTAAGTCATTTTACTTCACTACAATCCTAAAGAAAATAATATACAGGACTTTTTACTCCATACATTTTCCCCTCACACCCAAAAGTATTTCTTACATTTTGAATGCTTAGCAGGACTGGAATATTGGAGGAGTCCTGCTGCAACATCATCTATCAGAGCAGTCATCCCTCAGGGTCTACAATGTCATCTCTCAGAGCAGTCATCCCTCAGGGTCTACAATGTCATCTCTCAGAGCAGTCATCCCTCAGGGTCTACAATGTCATCTCTCAGGAAAAGTGGGGGTTTCGAAAGGAGTGGACGTTTTGAAAGGAACCATATAAGGAGAGGTGTGGGTTTCGAAAGGTGCCACTCAAGATGTCAGTCATGGTCTGCAGAGATGACAGTAAGGAATTTTAGTTATCCCCCCAAAAATGTCTATTCACTCATTGTGAGCTGTGTCTTTGAACGTTACCTACTGGTGACCATGTATGTAACGTTACGTTTTTCGTAAATGTAAATACTAGCTAATGTTAGATACCTGAACTTGAACAATGCATTATTTATTATTGAATATTTTAAATAATAATAATAATAATTGAAATATCAAGTCATTGCGGTTCTAGCAGTTATGGAATTCCAGCACTTCTAGTGTTAAAAGACTCCTTTGAATCGGCACTTCTCCTTATATGGTTCCTTTCAAAATCCCCACTTCTCCTTATATGGTTCCTTTCAAAATCGCCACTTCTCCTTATATGGTTCCTTTCAAAATCCCCACTTCTCCTTATATGGTTCCTTTCAAAATCCGCACTTCTCCTTATATGGTTCCTTTCAAAATCTCCACTTCTCCTTATATGGTTCCTTTCGACACCTCCACTTTTCCTGAGAGATTCACTGCACTGAGAGATGACATATCAGTAGGTGGCAGCATAGAGACCCTGAGGGATGACTGCACTAAGAGATGATGTCGCAGCTGGATCCTATTGGAAAATTGTCCAATTCATGCACTTATCAAGAGAATATCCCTGGTCTTCCCTACTACCTCTGATCTGGCAGTGTCACTAAACACAAATTATGTCTGAGTGTTGAAGTGTGCCCTTGGCTATCCATTAAAAAAAAATCAAAAAGGAAATTGTGCCGTCTGATTTGCTTAATATAAGGATTTTGAAATTATTTATACTTTTGATACTTAAGTATATTTGAGCAATTACATTTACTTTGATACTTAAGTACATTTAAAACCAAACTCTTTTAGACTTTACTCAAGTGGTATTTTACTAGGTGACTTTCACTTTTACTTGAGTCATTTTCTATAAAAGGTATCTTTACTTTTACTCAAGTATGCAATTGGGTACTTTTTCCACCACTGGTATGGTGGTAGATGTCTTCAGCAATTTCCAAAATTCGAGACTGTCAGGTCATTATCTGCCCCTTCTCCTCTTGGCCATATTATGAAAAGGTTATGTGCACCTGCAATCTAATAGGTTGTTGCGTTGTTGTGTTTGAATCTTCTAATTAATTACATGCCACACATTTTCAGTAGCATACAAATCACTATTACTGGTGTGGATTTAACCAGATGTAAAAATGTATTCCATAGTCTACATCATTCAGAGCATGCAGGTATCACCCATTAGTCTGCAGGGTTGGGTAGGTTACTTTCTAAATGTAATCAGTTACAGTTACTAGTTAGCTTTCCAAAATTGTAATCGGTAAAGTAACTTTTGGATTAACCGAACTCAGTAACGTAATCTGATTACATGCAGTTACTTTTAGATTACTTTCCCCTTAAAAGGCATTAGAAGAAGACAAAAATGTATGTTACCAATTGAACTACATCTATTGCAGGATAAATCAATGTTAAAGTTTACATAGCTGGCCATATATGGATGTTAAATGTTACTTTATGGGTTGGTTATGTAGGCTTCTTCTAACCCATCTCTTCCCCACTACATATAATAATACGATTAAATTATATATTTACATTAAAAACCAAAGTCTATCAGAATTCCAGTCATTCCAATAAATGTTATACCCCTTGATCTTCAAGAATAGGATTTGGAAATATGGAAGTATAGATTAGCCAAATTGTTTTGCTTGAGCCTAATCCCAAAACGAAGGATTTATTAGCCAGCCCTACTCTGTTGTTAATGATTTTGTTGTCATGGAGGACTGATTGGGCTCATTGATTCGAGTTGAAAAATAAATGCTGCGCTCATGGAATGGCGTGCTTTGAGCACTACTGAAAAGTACTATTTACATGTGAAAAATGAATACCATATGCTGCATTTGCTATTGGCCTATTGTTTACCTTTTTGTTGGTGACACTTTGATATCTTGATAGCAGTTTAAAGGGCAAATCCACCGATGAAACAATAACAAAATCGTTTCGCCGCCTCTGTTTTGGTAGGCTGAGGGATGGGCCTGGAGAAATGTAACCACTCTCAGATTAATAGACAGAGATATGGATGCAAGGACTGACCATCCATGATATCAAAATGATTGTTTTAACCATATTATGAGGCTATACGTGTTTGTTTACATTTACAATGTTTACAAACATTGGATAAAAACAAGGTTATATTTTGGGTTCTCATGGAGTGTGAAAGTTGAACTAAGCTCATGAGTTCATCATTTATAAGTCAAAAATTGGATGTAGCAGCAACAGATTTCCCCTTTAAGTCTATCAAAAGTGTGCGAGTAGGAACGTGTCCATTACGCCTATGGGTCCATTTGTATTCCATAGGCTGGGATCCGCACCATGCAGCTGTTGCAAGAGCGCATTTTTCACTGGCTGTCCACTGGTTTCAAAAACAATGATTGATAGGCAGCTTAAACTTCTTGAATGCAACCATTATCGGGTTCAAATACACGTTAAGATTTGTGAACAGCCATCCACAACAACCACAATCCGTAAAGTGCAAATAGCTAAATGAGAGAGCAGCAGTGTGATTCACATCAATGCGCTATGTAGATATCAATAATAAGTGATATCCGTATCGCCGTAGACTACACTGCTGTCATCCTTACCTCCAAGCGTTTATTCAAATTGGATAATCTTTGGATGCTGACAACAGTCGCACCATTGGAAGACATACATTGGATTGTAGCCCACAAAAGCCTATTCCTGCTCTTCTCCCGCGATCGATCAAACACATTTCGTGTGTCATCATAGTGGTCTCTGATTTGTGGTCAGACTCGCTCAGGTGGAACAAACTTAAATGTGTGCCTTTTTTCAATGCTGATTTGAATGTCATTGAGAAAACAGAGAAGTGTCAAAGATTGTTTTTTGCAAACATCCTTTCTGAATTTAAAAGTAATCCTTGAAGTAATCATCTAGTTTTTCAAAAGTATCTAATCTGGTTACAATATTTTTGCTGGTAACAGATAAGGACCGTTTTTGTAATCTTACATGTAACGGATTACATGTAATCCGTTAGTCCCCAAACCTGTTAGTCTGTTCTATGAGCGCAAACATTTATGCAAGGATTCAGTTAAACGCAGGTACAGCTTTGGCAAAGTAAACATGTCAATAAATCAATGCTAATCAAATCTCTTACTTTAGGGCCACAACAACGCTCTTTTCACTTCCGCACTCTTGTACTCCGGACCCCGTTCCACTGTTCCAAACTCTGATTTCCCCTCCCAGTCAAAGGTATCTCATGTCAAATTGACGCCCGCCCCGACTCATTTCAGAGTTGGCTATTCACCGGTGTGTTTGGGCGGGACTAGAAACGTTTACCTTTCGAGACATATTTGAGATTATGAAAACACGTTTTTACGCACGATGCGGCGATATAAATCAGCCCATACGCAAAGGCATTTCTGTAGCCCATATTGATGGTCCATACACTCATTGCGTAACATAGGTGTAGACCTAGATATTCTGTTGCAAAAGGTTTTTTAAACGGAACGAAATGACATACCTGCATTTGTCTGAAAGACACTAGTTTTAACTAATGATTTGCACAGGATTTGAGATGCATAACATGTTTACTTATGCCAATGTTGAGCATGTTGATGAACAAGGGGGAAATTATGAAATTAACATACATTTAAATTCAGGATGGATGGGCTGCTGCAAATCAGTGAAGGGTATACATGTTATGCATCTCACCCTTCACTGATTTGCAGCAGCCCATCCATCCTGAATGTAAATGTATGTTAATTTCATAATTTCCCCCTGTTGCATCTCACCCTTCACTGATTTGCAGCAGCCCATCCATCCTGAATGTAAATGTATGTTAATTTCATAATTTCCCCCTTGTTCATCAACATGCTCAACATTGGCATAAGTAAACATGTTATGCATCTCTCTGAATGAGAGGATTTACTTAATGCACCAAATAATGATTTACAAGCTGTATGGCCATGGGCCTAATAAATTGTAAAGTTATGGTCTATTTAATAACCCTTTACTCAAACTCTCCAGCACTTTATTCATGAGTGAACCAAATTGACATCTATGGATTTGTATTGTGTAGTATTTAAAATGTATACTTCAGCTCCAACAGCAGACACTATTTAGTGTTTGTCTCCCCTTGAGACCATGACAGAATGAAGGAAGTACAAATATAGCTATTTTAATAATGACTTGGGAAAAAGCATAACATAAAAGGGTACACACATGCATGCAGGGTATGAGCTACGCTCCTTCAAAACAAAGTGTCTTATTCCCAATCTTTCACTATTACACAGAATGTAGAAGAATGTATTGGTCTGTTTTCTTTTCACTTTATAGGACACAACCAATTCACTTTGATTAGCTTGTTTGTTTACACACACACTAAATAAATCCCCTAATACTATGCAGTAGTACCGAAAATCACAATGACAAACAGTGCTTCCTGATCAGTTAGTCTGCAATCAAATGAAGTATTTTAACCACAGGCCCAGCGATGGATATGTTTCACTCATACAATCATTTAAATAACAGAATTTGTAATAAACAATAATTCATTACATGAAAAGTTGGCTGTCATTATGCTCTCAAATTCACTTAACAACATAAGTCTCAATATCCTTTAAGATTTGAGTTCACTCCAGATTAAATGTAGAGAAATCAAAAATGTTGTAGAGGAAGAAAGTTTCCAAAATGCTAAACAAATTATTTGATAAAAGGAATGTGTCCAGGTAAAACATGGTAGAGTGGACTGGGATGAAATGCAAAAAGTAAAAGACAAGTCACTGATTCTGGATGTCTGCCTATACATTATCAAAATTAAGTGTGTGAGGGAAATAAAAGTAGTGATGGAAATTTCACAATTCTTTACCTAGGCAGTTTTACATATTTTAAGAGGCCATTCTACACAATGGAGATTAAAAGTTGGGTTCACAGAAATTGAACAGTTCCCAAGTACAGTAAATTGACATTAACTAATAACTGCCACATCCCAATCCTACAGAGAAAATAATTCTATAGCCCCAAACTGGAGGAAAACAATGATGCGAAAGAGAGCATGGATAGAGGCAGAGCACCGCTGTCTTCAGAGCTACACTTAAACTTCCGCTGCTGGGCAATAGTAAACTCACTTCTTCCCCCTCAGGGACTTGCGAGCTGCTGGCTTGGCCTTCACTGCAGAATTGGCTGCTGCCTTCTTTGCAGGAGGTGACTTTTTGGGTGTTGGCCGCTTCGATGCCTTGCTCATCAGCTTTTTGACAATGGGTGTTTTGGGCTTGCTCGCAGGAGCAGCTTTCTTGACTGGTGGGGGTGCCTTGACTGGTGGGGGTGCCTTGACTGGTGGGGGTGCAGACCTCTTTGCTGGGGGTGCAGACCTCTTTGCTGGGGGTGCAGACCTCTTTGCTGGGGGTGCAGACCTCTTTGCTGGGGGTGCAGACCTCTTTGCTGGGGGTGCAGACCTCTTTGCTGGGGGTGCAGACCTCTTTGCTGGGGGTGCAGACCTCTTTGCTGGGGCAGCTCTTTTTTTGCCCTTAGCCCTTGACTGACTTGCCGACCGAGACTTCTTGCTGGGGGGGGGGCGACGCGCTTTAGGTGGTGGCCTCTTCCCAGCTTTCCTAAGGATCGTATTGAACAAATACACCGATAGTGAGTTTCAAATGGTTCACTGCTATGTATGACAATATCAATCAAAATATTCTCATTGGATTAATTCCACTTGACCTTGGACTCACCTCTTAGGAGGGGGTTCATCATCTGAGTCCTCTTCCTCGGACGAGTCCTCTTCCTCATCAGAGTCCTCATCAGACAAGTCAACCCTCTTTCTGCGTTTGTCCTTCTCCGCCACTTTCTGCTCTTTCACTTTTTCAGGGAACAGAATGGCTGGGCTGTGGAATAAGAAGAGACAGTCTGATCTTTAACCTTTCTGTTCCAGGTGAGTGAACTTCAGGAAATACTGTTCCTGGTATAGCACATGCAATGCAATGATGTAGAGGGCAGCAATATACGTCACACAGTAGCAATGTAATGATGTACAGAGGGCAGCAATATACATCACATAGTAACCTTCCTATAGTAGTGTTCTACCTGGGGTAGTAAGGGTAGCAGAGCTGGTAGGTTCCGTTTAGCCCATTCCCAGTGATCTGATCCATCCAGCCCATCATTTTGCACTTCTGCAGGGTCCTCTTCAGGTTGTTCACTGAGGGAAGAGAAGTGCCCAGGGTCAAATAAGCATCTTTACATCTCTGATTTAACCTAGCTAATGAGAGCGCTCCTGCAGTTGCAGGTAGATAATGAGTTAGATGCACTATTGTAAAGTGGTTGTTCCACTGGATATCATAAGGTGAATGCACCAATTTGTAAGTCGCTCTGGATAAGAGCGTCTGCTAAATGACTTAAATGTAAATGTAGATATTTACATCTTGCCAAAGCAGTGTTTCTCTTAGGAGAGTCAGGGAGCAGGTCTTACCCACACGGTACTCCATGCTGTCCTGGTTTGTCTCTAACAGGAATTTGCGGAGTGTGGTGGTGCTGCAAGTCTTGGGTTCGTTCATTGCCACAATGGCTGTCATGATAGCGTCCTCCAGGGGCCCGCCTTTAAGCAGGAACTTGCCCCCTTCCCGCTTCAGCTGTGAGAGAGTAAGAGGGGGTGAGATAAACACCTCATACAACAGAGATCCAACATCAGACTTCATGAAGTACACCGAATTGTGCATTCCTTTAGTATAAGGCTAACCTGAAATGTTCCAGAGGCACCTTTTCCAGTGATCTGCTCAAGGTGACCCTTGTCCACAGCTCTCACCAGGGCACTCTTTAGGATATCTGGCCTAGGAATGAAATAGTGACTGCATTGGAAATTCTATTTTTACCTCCACCAATACACACCACTAATGGACATGCCATAGTTCAAAGGTACTGCATTAAACATTCTGTAGATTTGGGTTGTGCAGAGGGTTGCATTGCTATGTCAAGTAATACTGTAAGTTAGCATGTGTTTACAAACTCCAAACAGAGAATAAGAGACCCCACCCATCCCAATATAACAGTAAAACAGGTATTTACCTATGCTCCACGTTGAGCTGAGGGAAGTGCTGCTCCACATACTTCTTGATCAGGATATAAGACGCCTCTTTGGGCTCACATAGCCGTGTGATGATCAGGGGCAGAGCATCCCCAAGGGTCTCTGCCTTCAACCCAGGTGCCACGATGATCGGCTTCTAGCACCAAACCATCACAATCAGAATCACTGTCAAACAAAGTGGTGCTCTGTAGCTCAGTTGGTAGAGCATGGCGCTGGCAATGCCAGGATAGTGGGTTCAGTTCCAGTACAAAAAATGTACGCAAGCATGATTTCAGATAAAAGTGTCTGCTAAATGGCATATATTATCTAATTTCCAAACTCTGCCTGCTCAAAGCCAATGGAACAATCACATAATAGTCAATTGTAATTGTTAGTGTTGAAGTTTGTAGATAGGCAACTGAAAATGACCTACCCCTTTAGCAGTTGGTTTATTAGGGGACTGCTTCCCAATGGTAAAGCTCCCAGAAAGGCCTTTACCCTTTAGCTGTGAGAGTGAATAAAATGGTAAAGCAACAGGAGTACGCAGGCAGATAAAACACCAGACACACAGGATATAGGGCACCACAACAAGTAACCCACAGATCAAAAACACTAAAACTTCTGCCTACCATTTGCAATTCATGTTAATACATGGTAAGCTTTGGTCAGTGATAAGGACTCCTCACCTGTTTGACGGTGCCCTTCTCCAGCTGCCTCTTGAGAGCCTTCTTAAGGAGGAATTTCCTCTTCTCTAGGTTAGGGTATTTCTTCACAATGTACTTCATGACAGAATGGGCTGAGGCCCCAGTCTTCTCCTTGCAGGACTGCAGAGGAAATATGATGAGTTGCAGGTGTTGCATTCGTGGGGAATAAGGGAGAACTACATAATACAAAGGTAAGTGTGTTGTTGTGTACAGACCTCAATGGCCTCGATGAGGATGTCGTCCATCTTAGGCAGCTGCATGGTGGAGGTGCTCTTATTAGTGAGCGTTGCACGTTTGCTGGCAGACATGGTTGCCCAGGCGGGAATGGCCCTTTTCACTGGCTTCTTGACTTTCTCTTTCACTCCATCCTTCTCTCTGCAACCAACCAACAAAACAAAGAGCAATTAAACATTCATCTACACCAATATGGAAGCAATAACCACAGGGTATGTGCACAAGCAACTCACTCTTTCTTCTCAGACTCTTCCCCCTCAGCAGTCTTCTCTCCAGTCGATTCATCAGCTTTCTCTCCCTCAGGTTTCTCACCATTCTCTTTTGTCTCGCCTTCACCTGTGCCCTCCCCCTCCTTGGCTACTATGGCAGCAGGTGCCATCTCTTGCTCCTCCTCAACAGAGGCAGACTCCTCAGAACTGGCATCAGGCTCTGGAGAGAGATGTGGGGGGAGGGAGAACGACAAGAGATTGAAAACGTAAATTCAGCAAGCAGATGTCATGCTTTATTCACATACCACTCAACATGAACTCAGAACAATGTCAAATATTTGGGAAGTCCAATTCCACTCTTAAACCACTAATATGAAAGGATTCGATAAGTGACTATGACATATGGGACTCAATTGGGGCAAGAATCAAGTCCTGCCAAGTGGCTACCATATTCACTCCTAGCCTGTCAATGCTGGGTACATATGAACCAATGATTGATAAATAAATAGATCTATCTATTACACACACTAGATGACACATGGGGGCGCTGTGTTGAAGCCACCTTGACTCCATCATCTTGGCACTCCCCCACAATTGTAAAAAATAGTTTGGAAGCCATAGAAATAAAATGTTATATTGTCATCGTTTTTCATTTTTGCCAAATTTATTCTATTACAGACATCGCCAATCCCCAGTAGTGGGGACAGTAACATTAGTAATCTTAAAACATATATACTTTTTTTGTTGTTGTATGTTTAGCTCACATAATATAACTTTTAAGTAAGCATTATGGTGTATGTGAGCTAAACATAGAACAAATATATAAAGTATATATTTTTATTTTATTTTTTAGAGATGACTAATTGTACTGTTTCCACTACTGTGGAGTCCCAATATGGTCCACAATTTGCTTCAAACCTCTCAAATGCCAATACATAGCATCAGCAATCTAGGGTTTATATACATCATTGATATGAACACCATAGCCTTCCTGTTCATGTTGAGATTCTTGAACTCACCTCCCTCTGGTGCAGCCGAGG
The DNA here is from genome assembly GCF_045679555.1 of Salvelinus alpinus. Lineage (NCBI taxonomy): Eukaryota > Metazoa > Chordata > Actinopteri > Salmoniformes > Salmonidae > Salvelinus > Salvelinus alpinus. The sequence goes on from NC_092097.1 coordinate 21,609,988, forward strand.
GGGGCATCTCCTGGGGTGGTGTCCTAGCTGCACGACGTATAGGCATGACTCCAAACTGGTGACCAGAGATACAGAGGATGAATTAAAACATTTCCTTTGCATGGTTAAATAAGTGATTAACTGTATTATTAAAATCACAATACAGTTTGATACAAAGCAACTTAGCAAGACCCAATGGTAACCTCATGCAGTCGTAAAAGTCACCCACTGCTTCTGCTATCCATGTGCGAGGCAACGTTAATCATGGCCTGTGCACTCATCAAATGCAAGTTACTGCCCTTTGCAAAAGTACATTATCGACCAAAATAAATAAAACCAAAATAAATAAGGAGTGTGCAATATTCTATGAAGTTTTGGAATGGTGGGGGGCATGGAAATAGTTAGCAAAAAATCATAACGAGAAGATGCACGTCCTCAGTAATAATATGGCCATTTTGTTCATTTACCCTACACAGTAATGGCGCTGCATAGAGCTGATGGTAAATGCATCGAAATTGCATTGGCAAAGGAAAAAACGGTGCATGCATTTTTGCCAGAGCTCTATCGTCAAACACTTTTTGCAGTTACTAATCATGTACAATGATTAAAATTCTTACCTTTCGACTCTACAAAGATGTTGAAATAAAAACTGATTCGCTCTCCTTTGTTTAGAATTCTGTTTACGTGCCCCTCCCCCTTGAACGTACACGTAGCGTCGTGGTAAGGTATTGGGCACGTTCCAAAATAAGTGCAGTCGTCCTGCGCAGATTTTGGGCGCGTTCCTCTGCCCAGGCGTTGCTGACTGACGCCTGACAGATCTTACAACGCATCCATAGGTATTTTACGTATCAGCTAAAGGCTCGGACACACCGGTACGTTTGACGTTCACGGGTACATCGAACGTTTGCCAGCCGAGAATATTTAGCACATCTGAACAGTGTTGGCAGTCAATCTTTTTTTCTTCTTCTTCAGACGGCAGATCACCGTCCGTCAGCCTTGTTAAAATAGTCCAAACCAGAAGGTGGCAGTAGCGTCGCTTTCTTAAGCTTTATTGTGAATGTCCCTCGGCGTTACGCTAGTGGTAGCCAGAAGAATGGGCATTCTGAGCACAGATAGAACAATGAGCCAATGTATAAAAGTGTGAAGCATCCGGTTGGCGGATCCACTCATGACCAAATGTGGTCAGCCCAGTGGCCAGCAGCGGGAGTAGATGAAGCTAGTTGGATTTTGGCCAACATTATGCTAACTTTCTCATCGATGAAACGTTTGATCTCAATAGAGTTTTCGGTTACCAAAACTAAAATCTGTTACAAACATTGGACAAAGTTTCGTAGATTTTACCCTGCGTTGTTTAGGAGCGCAAGGGTGAATTGAGTTATTGCACACTTCAGGTTAGGCGTTCTCTAAAGAAAATATGCAAATACGTGATACATCGCGCCAATAGGATCTCACTGGCTCATGCTTGCCTCTGCCCCCTCCTTGCTTGTTCTGCCCACTATGACTGATTTGATCCCATTGGAAACGACAGGCTGTGGTCTATCTTGGGTTAGTTATAAATATATTTGTTCTGAGTTTTTTCGGTCAGCCACATCTGTAGCCGCATCATTTGGCTTTGTTCACCTAAAATAGTTCCTCATTCGAAATGCTTGAAAATCGACCTAGAATGAAGAAAATGCATATATCTAATGTAAAGCCCGAACAGTAGGCTACCAGTATGTCAGCTTGTGATATGCACCTTAAAATAAAATGTTTATTAGATCGCCAGCAAAATGTATTATTTACTGTCTTCAGAGAATGATTTTGTAATTTATTTGCAGATAATTGTTGTTTGAAGCTCAAAAAGTAGTAGCAGCAGTTTCTAAACCCAGAGGCGAGACTTCCTGGAACGCTTGCGAAACAGACCATGCCGGGGTTTGAGGAGTCAATAATGAGAAGTGAAAAATAGTTCCCTTAGTTGTTAATTTTCTCGAAATCCAACGACACAACCTGGATTCGAGCCAATGTCTTAAGTAGTTGAATATGTTATTACTCCAACCTCATGAGTGACAAGCTAACGCGTTTTTATTTTCATCAAAACAACTATATCGGAGTGCTTTTGAATTGACACATGCGCAGTTCGGCGCGAGATGACCGTTAGACCTAATTACGTATTACTGCACATGAGTTTAGCTAGCCAACGTCTTCATGACATCGTCTACAAGCGTTATCTGCGATTTATATCGGGAGAAGCAGTTTCTGCATATCTTCATACTGTACTGTCTTTGGTAGCAGTATGCAAATCATGAAGGCAAATAAATGGATCGTTCACCGATGCGATTCCCAACATTCACCAAATTCGCGAAAGACTTATCACTAGTAGCCAGCCAATGTTAACAAACTAGCTGCGCCAATGCGGCTACTGTTGTACAAAGCACTTTTGGTAACTAGCCACATTGTATTTCTATTAATTTAACATGCATTTTATCAGGGAGTCATACTGAGACCAAGGTCTACTTTACAGATAAGCCCTGAATTACATAAATTACAGAAAATACACACATCAATATATAAATACAGAATGCAAGCAGAAACAATAACATGGTCATAAAAAACTAACATCAGTAATAAGATCCTTAATCAGCTTTCTTAATTATCCTAGAGGCACCAGAACATCAAATTTAAGAACATGTTGAAGATTGTTCCACAAATAAGGTGAAAGAAAACTAAAAGCTGGTTTACCTAACAGTAGAGACCAAATACGTTTCCAGTGTTAGCCATCCCTGCGACCGGTTGTGGTAACTCATATGTCTAAAGTTTAGTAATGATGTTAAGTATAGTGGGACTTTTTGTTAAAGGGCTTTACAAATTAAAACAAAGCAATGTGTCAACCCATGTAACATGGAAGAGGGACAACAAACCTGGTAGAGAATGCAGTGATGAGTACTACAATTGTCACAGTAATAAAACGTAGTGTACTATGACTAACTGAATCTAACGGCTAAATGAATGCAGCTACCACTTCATTATACAGTGCATTCGGAAAGTATTCAGACTCCTTGACTTTTCCCACATTTTGTTACGTTACAGCCTTATTTAAAAATCGATTAAAACAAAAACAAATCCCTCAATCTAGACACACAACGTCAAAGCAAAAACAGGTAATTTTTTGGTGCAAATTTATTAAAATTAAAAACTTAATCACATTTACATAAGTATTCAGACCTATTACTCAGTACTTTGTTGAAGCACCTTTGGCAGCAATTACAGCATAGTGTCTTCTTGGATATGACGCTACAAGCTTGGCACACCTGTATTTGGGGAGTTTCTCCCATTCGTCTCGGCAGATCCTCTCAAACTCTGTCTGGTTGGATGGGGAGCGTCGCTGCAAAACTATTTTCAGGTCTCTCCAGAGATGTTTGATCGGGTTCATGTCCGGGCCACTCAAGGGCATTCAGAGACTTGTCCCGAAGCCACTCATGCATTGTCTTGGCTATGTGCTTAGGGTCGTTTTCCTGTTGGAAGGTGAACCAGTCTGAGGTCCTGAGTGCACTGGAGCAGGTTTTCATCAAGGATCTCTCTGTACTTTGCTCTGTTCATCTTTCCTTTAAAAAAAAAAAATCCCCACAGCATGATGCTGCCACCACCATGCTTCACCGTAGGGTTGGTGCCAGGTTTCCTCCAGATGTGACACTTGGCATTCAGGCCAAAGAGTTCAATCTTGGTTTCATCAGACCAGAGAATCTTGTTTCTCATGGTCTGAAAGTCTTTGGGTGCCCTTTTGAAAACTCCAAGCGGGCTGTTATGTGCCTTTTACTGAGGAGTGGCTTCCATCTGGCCACTCTACCATTAAGGCCTGATTGGTGGAGTGCTGCAGAGATGGTTGTCCTTATGAAAGGTTATCCCATCTATACAGAGGAACTCTGGAGCTCTGTCAGAGTGACCATCGGTTTCTTGGTCACCTCCCTGACCAAGGCCCTTCTCCCCCGATTGCTCAGTTTGGCCGGGTGGCCAGCTCTAGTAAGAATCTTGGGTGGTTCCAAACTTCTTCCATTTAAGAATGGAGGCCACTGTGTTCTTGGGGACCTTCAATGCTGCATACATTTTTTGGTACCCTTCCCCAGATCTGTGGCTCGACACAATCCTGTCTCAGAGCTCTACGGACAATTCCTTCGACCTCATGGCTTGGTTTTTGCTCTGACATGCACTGTCAACTGTGGAATCTTATATAGAAAGGTGTGGGCCTTTCCAAATCATGTCCAAACAATTGAATTTACCACAGGTGGACTCCAATCAAGTTGTAGAAACAATGATCGATGGAAACAGGATGCACCCGAGCGCAATTTCGCGTCTCATAGCAAAGGGTCTGAATACTTGTGTAAATAAGGTATCTTTATTTTTTATAAAATGACCAACATTTCAAAAAAAAAATTCACTGTCATTATGGGGTACTGTGTGTAGATTGATGAGGGAAAAAAAGCTATTTAATCAATTTTAGAATAAGGCTGTAATGTAACAAAATGTGGAAAAAGTCAAGGGGTCTAAATACTCTCGGGAATGTACTGTAGATGGTTGCCATAGGACCAATAGGAATGTCGATTGAATAATCTGCTTTCTACCATTTAGCGAGAGGCAGGACCTATTTCTATAGAATAAGCCGATTTGTATTAACTAATGAATATATGCTTTTAAGTAGTTGAACATATTACTCCAACTTCGTGAAAGTGACACACCGACACATTTACAATTTGATTATATGGCCTCACATGCGCAGTTCGGCGCGAGACGACCTAGACTCAATGACCTGTTTCTACGCATGAGTTTAGCCACAGATAGAACAATGAGCGGTTTTGTTGTAAAACTCTTTGGTTTAGCTAGCCTGTGTCGCCATGACATCGCCTACAAGCGTCACCAGGAATTTCTATTGAAGAAGCAGTTTATGCCCATCTTCATATTGTACTGTTTTTGCTAATTCCTGATGATTTAATAATGTTACTAGCTGCAGCTAGCGAACTAATGTGCAAGTGCCCATTATCAAACCAAACAAAAATGCTTCTTGAAGCACGAAACTCCATTATCTAACAGATGTAAAAGTTGTAAAGACTTGCTCTACAAAAAAAGATGTAGCTATTATCCAGTTTAATTGTTTTAGTTAGCAATTCAGATGAAAAGGGAGTGGATTACACAGTGAAAAGGCCCTATTTTTTGTTGTTGTTTTGCTCCCCTTTTGCAGAGGTCTGTGCTCTCTGATTGGCCAATCTCTACTGACAACCGAGTGGACCAAAACATTCTATGAGTAGAATCGGCCAGAATGGTCGGTAGGTAGACAGTAGTCATGTCAAACGGTACTGGCGGGGTTGTGAAAAACACAACAGGCATTGAGCGCATTTGAGTGCTAAGGCTAAAGCAACCAACTGTAGACGAAAGTCGAGAATTGAAGTCAGGGGAGGTAGGTGCAACTTCGACAACCGAAAGTCAGACGCTAACTGTGGTTTTGTAAAAAGCAAGGTTGAGATCAACATGGCAGTGTTGTTTATTAACTTTTTGGGGGTGGGGTTTCCAACCCCAATATCATTAACGCTCAAACTAAAATCCTGTGTGTACATTGTAAAATCAATGAATGAGAGAGCCTCATATCGCATCCATTTGTTTTTATCCACTAGCCTGCTATATATGAATCACAGCAAAGTTGGTTCCTGTTTCAGTAATGTTCCAGTGGGTCAAACAAAAACACCCTGATTGGGTGACAACAGAGCCTCCCACAATGCAGGCGATGGCTGCAGGATGAAGTTGGCAAAGAGCAATTGCAGAAACTTGCAGTTGACTGCAGTCAAAACTTCATGACCTTTGATCACATGATTTTGTAAAGTTCATGCAAGGCGCAAGTCGGACAATTTGAAAGGCAAAGATGGGCCCTGACTTGACAACAGTGATCCACTTGAACGCACCCATTCTTACCAGTGTGTTTTCACCTTAACCACATATGTTATAGCAATCTGCCAGTCGATGACGTGGCATGCAACATTGGTTGATGTATGCAACATCAGAGCAGGGGAACGAGACCCACCAGGAATGACATTGAGACGCTATAGCAATCTTCTACAAGTGAACACAAAACAAGATTACTTGGAACTCAAATGTGGTGGCATTTAAGCCATTTAGCAGTTGCACTCTGCAACTCAAAAGATTGCTATATTGTTGATAAGATGTTACACTTCTCCAGGCATTAAATCAGATTATCTGTAAAAAAAATGTAAAAAAAGACAACCTGGAACACCACTTGTGGATCTGCAAAGCATCTACAAATGTTCCAGGTAGTCATCATTGCAGTCACACTGTACAGATGAGCAGATCTCAAAAGGCCTGGAGAAGTGTGTAACATCTCAGGAACTAGGGATGCACGATATCAGAAATGGCCGATATCAGCTAAAAATGCCAACATCGGTATCAGCCTGATGTCTTGTTTAACGCTGATGTGCAATACCGATGTCAAAGCTGACGTGCATACCTATATAACACAGATAGATGAGAACATCTTGCATATAACGTAGGTACATGACGTAATGACGGCACGTAAAATTTTGCGCTACACGTGCAACACAGCATTCCTAACCTAGCCCACAATGTCTGCTGTGTGGATCGAGCAGTCAACAAGTCGAGCAGTCATTTGAAAGAGTAGGGAAAGTTCAGCGAGACAACTCAAAGGCAAAATCCTTTAACTCCAAGATAATGTAATTCATTGCCCTTGACAATCAACCGTTCTCTGTCGTGGGTGATGTTGGCTTTTGCCAACTGCTCGAGTACTGGTACACTTTTTTTGACGGGGGGGGGGGGGGGGGGGGACGACTATTTTTCAGATTTTGCCATATCGGAGTTACAAAGTAGTAGCATCACATTTGGACCAGCAATATCAACCCCATAAGGATGCTGAGTCTGACAGCAAAGTGGGTCGTCAAGGATTTCATACTGAGGAAAGTCAAATTGCATGCTCATGAATATGCTGGTTGTCATTCCGCTGCTGCCATTTGAGAACATGTTTGAAACTTGAACACACTAGCTAGCTCCATTTGAACAACTGACTCTAGAAATAAGATCATCAACTGCGCCTGCAGTAGACGTGATACCCTCTGTCATGGTATTGAAACACCTGCTCAACAAAACTGGCAGGGACGTCAACAAATGTGCACAAAATTTGAGATAAGCTTTATGTGCGTATGGAACATTTCTGGGATCTTTTTTTTCAGCTCATGGAACATGGCACAAACACTTTATATGTTGGGTTTATATTTTTGTTCAGTGTATTATTCGTATTCTAATTCCTAATTCTAAAGCCATCGATTCTGTCACAACAATGGAGTGTGCATGCCCATTCTGACTTCGTCAATGCTAAGCTAACCAGTTAGCTAGCAGCTAGTGTGTGACGTAAGAGCTGACTAGTTTATATCAAGTGAAGATGGCCCCTTTTCCCGACGAGGTGGATCTTTTTACTGGCCCACATTGGCGAATGAAACAGTTTCCCCCGGCAACAAAACTGCCCACACAGGCAGTATTACCCGTTTCTGCTCCATTTCTTGTGTCAGTTTCCGTGTCCATATCAGTGGATGCGACATCTGGTAGGTTTGTGTCTGTTAATGTGTCCTTTTTGTCATTTGTAGTCGGAGGCTGATTCCCAGCAACAGCCGCTCCATCTTTTTTGATCATTTACTTTCACCCATCTTGAGTGTTGCACCCTGACAATGGTGCCTCCGTGCCTCACAAATATTACCACACCATCTTGGCCAATGACTACTCCCGGTCCTTTACACTCTTGACAGTCAACTCGTTTGTAGTACACTTTGTTTCCAGTCTCGTACTTCTCATCGGTGGGTCAAAGCTGTTTACGCAGAGCCCTGCGAATTCTCTCTGAACACTCTGCTTCAGTGAACGCTTTTCTTGCCGCATCTCAAATCAAATGTCAACAAGTACAGAGGGAAAATTAGGGTTCGGCCCAAAACGTAGTTGGTATGGGGTGTAGCCATGAACACTGTGCATTGAGTTTTTTGCCATCAAAGCCCACTTTAGGGCTGTTTTCCAGTCACATTGTCTTGCTTCACTTCTTGCTTCACTTTCAGCATAATCTCTGTGAGTGTTCGATTATGTCTCTCCAGAAGTCCATTGCTCCATGGACTGTATGCAGCAGTTGTCTTTACATCCATGTTGTAATTTCTCCAGCCATTTTTCTTATTTAATTATTATTGAATTCTCCTCCATTGTCACTGTACAATTTCTGGGGTGGGCCATGCACACTTATCCAAGAATGAAGTGCTTGACAATTTCACTGGGTTTCTTTATATTCACAAATGCTTCCAGCACTGAAGTGGTTGATTATGTGAAGGTACCAAAGACTTGGTCCTAGCTCGTGTAGATCTACAGACACGGTTTCATTGTACTTGGAAGCCAGTGGCAAACCAACAGCTGGTCTGGGCTTAGGTTTGCTGTATTCTGGCATGTCTCACAACTGAACTATCTGCCGTAGAATGGAAATACTTACATCATTATTCCCAGAACTGCTGAGTAATTTCTGAAGTCTGTCAACTGTAGCATGTCAAAACTGTTTGTAAAGTTTTAACAATACTAGTTTTTCCTGTTCTCTGTGACTGTTAGAATCTCCATGAGCTCGGTGTCTGTAAGAATTTCATTTTTACATGGACTCTGTATGATGTCATTGTCTAAAATGTTTACACAACAGTGGTCTGAGGTAGTAAGTTCAAGGGTCACTGGTTGTTTAAACATCACTGCCATGTCATTTTTATGTCTAGTACAGCCCCTGCCTTCTTGAGGGAAGCTTTGCTTAATAGTAAGGGGATATCTGTAGGGACCACCTCTGTTTCAATGTGACACTTAGTCTGACCAATTTTTGCTGGTATCTTGACTCTCTTGGTAGGATAGACGATTCTCCAAATTTGAAAGCTCTGTTGCTTGGTGTCAATCATATTTCGTATGAGATAGCCATCAAGGCATTTTGCACCACACACTGTGCGTGTACATGCAGTATCAATCACAGCAGATCCTAAGGATTCAACTATAAAGATCTCAGAAGCAGATTTGTTTGAAAGCAGTGTAATGTTACACTGCTCTCTCTGTGTTTACATTTTCCTCTGTTAGTTAAACGTGCTCATTTTTATGAGGAGTCTTTAACCCAATGGTAAGTGCTTTGACAAATAGCACATTTTGATCTCCATCCATACCTGTCCAGTGGATTTGTGCCGGGCAATGGCGCCCTCGTCTGGTTATCTTGAGAACGTGACTTGTTGGCGCCCTTTCTCTGACGCTCAGTGTAATATGCAGCGTCACTCACTTGCATTCCATCTGTTATTGGCGCAAGACGACTTTTCACCAAAGTATTTTTAGTGCGGACTTCATTGACTCAAGTCAGCACAGTACAAGCAGTCAAAGCCAACCGTATCTCCCTACCATCCAGACAGGCAGTATCTAGCAACTTGAAAGCTGCATCCAGGAAAACCATGTCGTACTTGCGCATCCTACCTATTGTACCGCTGTTCGAAATCAATTATGTAGTCCGTCAACGCAGCCGAAATGTCTCTAGTAACTGTCAGTTTGAATATGCCTTGTAGGCACCGTCTTTCTCTTTAAAACAAATCCTCAAAGGAGGGATAATACCACAAGTGCTTGCTTTTTCTCGTCCAGATAGTAAATAGTAAATAACCAGTGTCCAGATTCCAAGTTCATTTTCCCAACTTTCATACGACCACTCCTCGTTGAAGCGAGGTGGCACATTGTAGTTATTAGCCATCTTCTGCTACCAACGTTAACTTAAAATGACAACGACTCGGTTCCAGTTTAACAACGTTCACTAAACCATATTTCCACAGTACATGGTTGCCATTGCACTCGGGCCAGGTCCATCAGCAGACTTCCGCGCATGCGTACTAATAACAGAGTATAGGGATAGTTAAAACATTAATTTATCAGTTATTTGGGATGCAAGATGATTTTTAAACCAGTGATTTTGCACTGCGATGTGCTTAACCGGTTCCCATAGAATGCCAAATGTTGAAAATTCTTCTGAACTCCTGAAAGTGACAACGTAGCAATTCTAATTGAAATGCTGCAGTATAGTATCTGGGATATGGCGCTCCCAGATATGCTTACCAGTCACCAACCTTTGTCCTGCAGAAGCAAGACACTGTAGACTACAGCTCCAATACCATACTGGTTTCCGGTCTGTCAGAAGGTGAAATTGTCTGAAATGTGATCAAAGAATGGTGTGATACAGGCTCTCTTACCCACCTACATTTCTGCAGGCTGTATGCGAATGCTTTTTGCAGATGTTTGTGCTCATCCACTACAGTTGACAGTCACTTCATTGACTCTACACCTGAATCACAGGTCAAAGATACAAGAGCATTACATAGGAATTCTGGCAAACATCCTAAGGCAATTTAAGACATGCAAGATATGACTTGTCCTACATCATTCATGCCTCATCAGGCTCAGCTATTTCGTTACAATATTTCCTCACTCGTCTAAGGGGTATAAAATAAGATGTAGGGTCAATTCCTGTGGAGGAAAAGGTACTGTCGATACTTAACTTTTCAATCAAAAAGCATTAATAAAAAGGAACAAACCGGCAACTCTTGGAAGACAATGGAAGTTGACTCAAATTCTTTGTATTTATGAGAAAATAATTGTTCTAGTTAACTTCCATTGTCCTACAAGAGTTACTCAATATCTTTCAGAATCCCTATACTGTAGCCTCATTTTAGAGATAAATGCTTGACACTGCCACACTTTCATCTTCAGACTGTATCGCCAGCAATGTTAAAACACAGTAACAAATCTTCACATTGCAGTGCAGACATCACACTCCACAAAATCACCATTGCATTTGCAATATTTTTTAAATACCTTTTGTCTTTAATGTATTTACAAGCTTTTCATTTGCTCGGTAGGTCTTAAGTATTACAAGCACTTCATGTTCAGCAACCTTGGCATTTTCTTTGTAATCTTGCATTTTATCCATTGTTCATTGTTGTTTATTCACGTTCATTTAAGTGTTATTTTGTGGACTGATTTGCATTGCTTCTTGAATGCATATCTCTTCCTCTTGGGAGGTTTATGTACATATCACAGAGTGCACTTCCTGTGGTTATTTACTGATAACCTTTGACCCCTGATGTCTTACAATGTCAATTGTCTCTGTGCATCCACCCTTTCTCTGCCTTCCCCTTCATCCCAAAATAACTTTTTACCCTGTTTTCAACCAAACACGGAATCCAGGGAGGCTATTTATTTCACAATTATTATTATTATTGTTATTATAATTAATAATATTATTTCTATTCGTCATCAATGTTTTCCTCATTATGAGCATCTGCAAATGTTAAATAAACTTCCATATTTGCAGTCCTTTAAAAAAATAATAAATTAAAGAGTCTGGAACCTATGTATCTTTAAGTCTCTTCTTAAAAAGTAACAAAAGAAAAGTTAAAATTTAAAACAAAAATATTTTCTATGTATAATACAGGTATTTAGTGCTTCAGCCGTTGGAATTCAAACTCAAAATGGTCTCAGAACCGTACCGCAGAAAAAATTCCAGCCGTAAACATGTCGTCCTGCCCGCGCTCATTTTGTAGGTTTGTCTGTTTGTTTTGCTATGAAGATGCAGTTATTCTATGTAGCAACAGCTGGCCTCTTGTCCTGGGGGCTTACAGCGGCCGCCTGCTCCCTTGTCAATTATCCTCCGACTCCTCCTCGGCTTCCCTCAGCCAGGTGAAGAAAGCCGTTACAGACTTGAGAGCCACACCCTTGCCCAGCTCCTCTGCTGGGTCTTTGCTGGTCTCCCACTTGTAAAAAGCGTCCTCCGAGATCACGTCCTCATCATACAGACAATCGAAGAACATCCGGAGCAGGTCTGGAGAAAGAGAGACAAGAGGGGAAAAGTGCTATGATAACCATCAAATCCCATGGTTTAAATTAGTCTCCGCTTTCAGTGTGTGTGAGGGTATAGATATGCATGTAGGTTAATGAATACACTTCAAATAATAGCAATGGCTGCATGAGATAAAACCATGAAAGGATGTCTGCTGTCAAGAATAAAAAAGTAAAAGTAAAATGCAGTGCAGGAGACAGAACCGTGCTTATATCTTTATAGTGAATATTGAGGTTGAAGGGTCTGATTGGGATGCTACTTACTAGGAGGCTGATCCAAAGTGACTATCAGCGCCTGCAGTGCATAAAGTGCTTGAAGCTGTCGCTCAGTGTCTGAGTTAAGGTACTTGAGTAATACGGGCAATCTCCTCTGAATGATGGCTACGTCCACTCGACAGGAAGCACTTTCATCTACACAAGAAACAAAAGATGCAAAGCATTGTTGAATTCCTTTAGCTATATAATATATATAAAACAACATTGATCTGTTCCTAGCTAAAGGAATGGAGAGCTTACCTTTCACCGCTGCCTTACACACAGCCGTCATCAGAGCTCTCAGGAACGGAGAGGAGCTCATCTGAGATTCATCTAGATTTGCCTGGGATGTGGATGATAACAGAGGAGCACAAAGGAGCTCCGCTTAGACAGAGGTGAAAGCTTCTCGATATCACTGCCTGCATCTGTGACACTTCACTTGAAATATGCAACACTATGCATGTATAAACACAACATGCGTATGACATGAAGTCAAACGTGGCTGTGCTGAGCTGTGGCGGGCGTAATACTACAGTCCGTACCTCTACCCAGTCAAAGATCTGCTCATCACTGGCCATGTCCTCCAGCAGCAGTCTCTCTAGCTGCTGGTTGAGCACCACAAGGGACAGTGCTGTCGTGGCGAGGGCTGCCTCATGGCTGGAGCAGTCCGCCTCAGTGAACTGGAGCTTCTGACAGGAGGACATGGAGAGGAGGGGAAATGAAGAGGGTTAGGTTGCTGTGAACCTGTTTCTGTTGGGATGCCTCCATGCCGTAATACAGAGGGTTTATCTCACTAACCTGCTCTGAGATGAAATCCTGGACATCCTCTCCCTCTGGCAAGAAGTCACTCCAGCTGAGGCCCGACTCTCTCCACAAGGTGCCCACTTTCCTATGGCTCTGTGTAGGAGACAGACAGGAAAACATGTCAGAAACCTGGCATCCAATAGTTAATGACTTGTTTACTTGATATGCACTATAACGCACTCACACCCGTCTCGTTTACACCTCTCGTCTAAATCATACAAAAATATCTGACAGCTATGTTAACTGTTCTCTGTGAGGGAAATGTTGTTTGAAAGTGGTAAAGGGGCTAGGAGTAAACTAGGAGTAAAACCGACAAAATGTCACTTACCATTTGTTTGCATAGTATGTGCAGTATTTCAGAAAATAAGATCCCAGCTCTTCCCACAGGAAGTAAAGGTTTGCTTAATTCACTGTGGACAAACAGAGAAAACGATTAGATGTCTCCGGCGGTTCCATCCCGCCCAACTGTTTTTCTTCATATCTCAGTTTACAGAAAGCCACAGCAGGGAATGGAGGTGTGAGAGCCAACATCAACACTCCATAATCAGTGAACTGAGATAGCCACAGTCAGTAATATTTGACAGAGGCAACAAAATGGAGTACATTTGTCATCCTGCAGACTGTGAGATCTTAATAAAATGTGGGTTGCATGTGGACTGATCTGATAAGCTCTGTTGATGCAATAGTAACCCCCTCTTGATCTCCATAACTTTACAGGGAGATAACAATACAATATTGTGGTGCTGTAGAGTAGCGGTGTTACCTAAAGAGCTCTCTCATAGAGAAGCCCCTGTCTCTCAGCACAGGGCTGAGCAGCTCGGCCAGATACAGCCAGATATGGGGAATGTCAATGGCCATGTCATCCGCCAGCTCAAGGGTGTCAGCAAACCTGGGAAAGATAATCTGATGAGACGGCCATTTTAGATACAGCACAGTTGTTAGATGACACATGTTGAATGAGAGCAGATGGATATGTAGGCAGGCTGACCCTTTGAAGAACTGGGGCTTGGCCAGGATGTCCTGCTGCACCAACTGGAAGAGGAGCTTGCCCATGTGGTCCCGTGTGATCTGACTGCGCTCCAGAGTGGACTCCACCCCCACACGCACAAACACATGGAGCTGAGAGGACATGTCCAGCTCATCCACACACTGCACAGCCTCCTACAGAGAACACAACAAACACATATCTTTGTTTTACAAACTTCCTTTCGAGAGTAAAACACAAAGGCATTCACATACAGTATGCAATATAATAGCATTATTAAATTATTCCACCTTATAATCGTTGATGTGCAAGAACTCGTCAATGATAGCTCTGGACTTCCTCTCCATCTCCTCCTCAGAGAGGGCAGGTCTGTCTGGAGACTGGGCCACCACAGGCTCTGCTTTCACTGTAGGGAAAAGAACACCGTTACAAGAGTGCTCCCCTTATAGAGTGTGTGAGTGAGTGTCCACTGACTCCATATGTTTAGTCAGTCTAGAACTGTCCTCCTGTTCCCTCACCAGGCTCCCTGGCACTGCTGCGCTCTGGCTCAGTCTTGTCCTCGCTTACGCTGGGCCTCCTGGGGCTCTCCAGCTCTCTGCGGGGCTCCTCAGGACTCAGGGCCGGGCTCTCCGGAAGCTCCTTGGCACTCCCGCCTCGGACGAAGGAACCGGGCCTCGACGGAGCTGGGCTCAGGGGCTTCTCACTTCGCTCTCTCCCTGCACTGCTTCGACTGGGAGAACACACACACACACACATACACCATGAGTGAATGTTTTGCCCTAAAATGGGACGTTCAGAGTTTGAGACCAAATCCATAAGTTTCAAAATGTGATCATTACCTGCCCAAGGTTCTTCTAGTGTCATACTCTAGGTTCTGTGCCAGTGGGGTGGTTTGATGAGATTGGGTGGACTGGAGTGCAGAGTACCGGTTTAAACTGGCACCACCACCACCAGACCGGGATAATTCTGATAGGAGACAAAATGAAGCAGCAGAAATTACATTTCAACCAGGACACAAGTATGACTAGTTCACCTGCATCACCAGTGTGTGTGTGACGGTTAGCCAAGCAGTCTTGAACCTCTGTGGCATATCTAAAGCTATAGCTTGTGTCTGAGGTCGAGCAGATGGTACATAGACAATACAGTACAACATTCAACCGACCTTTACTTGGCGGTGTCTTAAGAATTCCTGTTACTAGTTGCAGGTGGAACTCCAAAAACCAGAGAATATTCAGAAAAATATCAAATCCACTTTTTTGCACCGAGTGAGGAGTTCCCTTGCAATTTTAGCTGCTGAACTTCTCCCATTTCCCGACATCTTTGCAGGAAATATTTAATTTTAAGCGACGCAGCTGCAGCCACATATAGAAGATGACAGTGCGTCACACAGGACCACCCAAACAAAGATCTACACAAATGCAAGAATTCTCTTGAGTATTTCCTCGTTATCGAAGTTCCACATACAACTGGAAACAGACGTTTATAAGACGCTGGTGCTTTCCAAATAGAGAATGAAGGAAGTGTCGTCAAGTAAAGGTAGGTTGAAAGAACGTCCCCAATCCATAACCCATCCTATGCTATAACCCTGTACAGAGTAAATGGATATAACGAGAGCTATCTAACAGTATGTCTCATAGGACAAGGTGTGGATGCTTACAGACGGTAGGCAATTAAGGTCACAGTTATGAAAACTTAGGACACTAAAGAGGCCTTTCTACTGACTCTGAAAAACACCAAAAGAAAGATGCCCATGGTCCCTGCTCATCTGCATGAACGTTCCTTAGGCATACTGCAAGGAGGCATGAGGACTGCAGATGTGGCCGGGGCAATAAATTGCAATGTCCATAATGTGAGACGCCTAAGACAGCACTCCAGGGAGACAGGACGGACCGCTGATCGTCCTCGCAGTGGCAGACCACGTGTAAAAACACCCGCACAAGATCGGTACATCCGAACATCACACCTGCGGGACAAGTACAGGATGGCAACAACAACTGCCCGAGTTACACCAGGAACACATAATCCCTCGATCAGTGCTCAGACGGTCCATAATAGGCTGAGAAAGGCTGGACAGGGCTTGTAGGCCTGTTGTAAGGCAGGTCCTCACCAGACATCACCGGCAACAACGTCGCCTATGGGCACAAACCCACCTTTGCTGGACCAGACAGGACTGGAAAAAAGTGCTCTTCACTGACGAGTCGCGGTTTTGTCTCACCAGGGGTGATGGTCGGATTTGCGTTTATCGTCAAAGGAATGAGCGTTACACCGAGGCCTGTACTCTGGAGCGGGATCTATTTGGAGGTGGAGGGTCCATCATGGTCTGGGGCGGTGTGTCACAGCATCATCGGACTGAGCTTGTTGTCATTGCAGGCAATCTCAACACTGTGCGTTACAGGGAAGACAACCTCCTCCCTCATGTGGTACCCTTCCTGCAGGCTCATCCTGACATGACCCTCCAGCATGACAATGCCAACAGCCATACTGCTCGTTCTGTGCGTGATTTCCTGCAAGACAGGAATGTCCGTGTTCTGCCATGGCCAGCGAAGAGTCCGGATCTCCATCCCATTGAGAACATCTGGGACCTGTTGGATCGGAGGGTGAGGGCTAGGCCCATTCCCCCCAGAAATGTCCGTCAACTTGCAGGTGTCTTGGTGACTGAGTGGGGTAACATCTCACAGCAAGAACTGGCAAATCTGGTGCAGTCCATGAGGAGGAGATGCACTGCAGTACTTAATGCAGCTGGTGGCCACACCAGATACTGACTGTTACTTTTGATTTTGAACCCCCCTTTGTTCATGGACACATTATTCCATTTCTGTTAGTAACATGTCTGTGGAACTTGTTCAGTTTATGTCTTATGTTTATATAAAATTTACACATGTTAAGTTTGCTGAAAGTAAACGCAGCTGACAGTGAGAGGACATTTCTTTTTTTGCTGAGTTTGTAATTTTTTTTCTCTAAATAAGCTTTGTAAAATTCTAGGGATGCATGATATAATCGGTGAACATATCGGAATCGGTCGATATTAGATAAAAATGGCAACATCGGTATCAGCCTGATGTCATTGTTTAACGCCAATGTCAAAGCTGACGTGTATACAGTTGAAATCGGAAGTTTACATACACTTAGGTTGGAGTTATTAAAACTCATTTTTCAACCACTCCACAAATTTCTTGTTAACAAACTATAGTTTTGGCAAGGCGGTTTGGACATCTACTTTGTGCATGACAAGCAATTTTTCCAACAATTGTTTACAGACAGATTATTTCACTTATAATTCACTGTATCACAATTCCAGTGGGTCAGAAGTTTACATGCACTAAGTTGACTGTGCCTTCAAACAGCTTGGAAAATTCCAGAAAATTATGTCATGGCGTTAGAAGCTTCTGATAGGCTAATTGACATCATTTGAGTCAATTGGAGGTGTACCTGTGGATTCATTTCAAGGCCTACCTTCAAACTCTGTGCCTCTTTGCTTGACATCATGGGAAAATCAAAATAAATAAGCCAAGACCTGAGAAGAAATAAATGTGTAGACCTCCACAAGTCTGGTTCATCCTTGGGAGCAATTTCCAAATGCCTTAAGGTACCACGTTCATCTGTACAAACAATAGTATGCAAGTATAAACACCATGGGTCCACGCAGCCGTCATACCGCTCAGGAAGGAGACGCGTTCTGTCTCCTAGAGATGAACGTACTTTGGTGCGAAAAGTGCAAATCAATCTATATCCACAGTAAAACGAGTCCTATATCGACATAACCTGAAAGGCCGCTCAGCAAGGAAGAAGCCACTGCTCCAAAACCACCATAAAAAAGCAAGAATACGGTTTGCAACTGCACATGGGCACAAAGAGTGTACTTTTTGGAGAAATGTCCTCTGGTCTGATGAAACAAAAATAGAACTGTTTGGCCATAATGACCATTGTTATGTTTGGAGGAAAAAGGGGGAGGCTTGCAAGCCGAAGAACACCATCCCAACCGTTAAGCACGGGGGTGGCAGCATCATATTGTGGGGGTAATTTGCTGCAGGAGGGACTGGTGCACTTCACAAAATAGATGGCATCATGAGGAAGAAAATTATGTGGATATATTGAAGCAACATCTCAAGATATCAGTCAGGAAGTTAAAGCTTGGTCGCAAAAGGGTCTTCCAAATGGACAATGACCCCAAGCATACTTCCAAAGTTGTGGCAAAATGGCTTAAGGACAACAAAGTCAAGGTATTGGAGTGGCCATCACAAAGCCCTGACCTCAATCCTATAGAACATTTGTGGCCAGAACTGAAAAAGCTTGTGCGAGCAAGGAGGCCTACAAACCTGACTCAGTTACACCAGCTCTGTCAGGAGGAATGGGCCAAAATTCACCCAACTTATTGTGGAAAGGTTGTGGAAGGCTACCTGAAACGTTTGACCAAGTTAAACAATTTAAAGGCCAAATACTAATTGAGTGTATGTAAGCTTCTGACCCACTGGGAATGTGATGAAAGAAATAAAAGCTGAAATATCTCACTCTGCTATTATTCTGACAAGTGGTGATCCTAACTGACCTAAAACAGGGAATTTTTTACTACGATTCAATTTCAGGAATTGTGAAAAACTGAGTTTAAATGTATTTGGCTAAGGTGTATGTAACTTCCGACTTCAAATGTAGGTACATGACATAATGACGGCATGTAAAATTTTGCGCTACACAGCACTCCTAACCTAGCCCACAATGTCTGCTGTGTGGATCGAACAGTCAACAAGTCGAGCAGTCATTTGAAAAAGTAAGAACATTTCAGCGAGACAACTCAAAGGAAAAATCCATTAACGTCAAGATAATGAAATTCATTGCCCTTGACAATCAACCGTTCTCTGTCGTGTGTGATGTATGCTTTGTGACTGGTCGAGCACCGGTACACACTACCAAGTGCGCTATTTTTCAGATGTTGCCCTACCAGAGTTACACAGTAATAGTACCACTGCTATTAGATTCACGACATACTATGAGCCAAGACCTGAGAAAAAAAATGTGTAGACCTCCACAAGTCTGGTTCATCCTTGGGAGCAATTTCCAAATGCCTGAAGGTACCACGTGCATCTGTACAAACAAGAATGCCGTTTGGATCTTTGCGTGTCCATAAAGATACACGGCAAATAACACTATTTGACAATAACACTATTTGATGCGTTAAATAACACAGTTCTATTATAGAATGTTGTGTGTTCTGAATTTGCACGTGCAAGAAAAGCGCCACCACTACTATCAGTAGCACTCTCAAAGCTGTACAAAAAAGTCTGCAAACAAGCAAACACCGGCCACGAACGATGTGTTTACAATACCGCGTTGGTATTAAAGCATTATTTGTTCGACCGCAGCTTCTGGGGTAGCTAGCTAGCTTTAGCTCGGTACCTAGCTAGCACCTATACAATCGGCCTGAAAACAAAGACCAGTGGAAACTGCAGTCATTTTCATTATTCTTAGCAATGATTTAGAAATCCTTGTAAGTATTAGCTAGGTAGCCACTCGTTGTTTGCCTCTTGAAATTGAACTTCAGTTCAAGAAAATAAATAGCTATTGCACAAAGCTAGCTTCATCTGGCTAATGAGTCTCGACCAGACCAGGTTATGTTTTTATTTATTTACCTTTAACTAGGCAAGTCAGTTAAGAACAAATTCTTATTTTCAATGACGGCCTAGGAACAGTGGGTTAACTGCCTTGTTCAGGGGCAGAACGACAGATTTTTTCCTTTGTCAGATCGGGGATTCAATCTTGCAACCTTTCGGTTACAAGTCCAACACTCTAAACACTAGGCTACCTGCCGCCCCAACCACTAGGCTACCTGCCGTTGTGAAGCAAGCCACATTAAGGATTAGGCACAATAGTGGAATTTGTGGTTTGCCTTCAAAATAAAAGTATATCTACATCTTTGTGATGTAGAAGGTTACAATTGGTGCAATCATGCCATATTTAGACTAGATAATGTTAAACAAGGTTGGAATGTGAAGCAATGAAATGGGGTATCAGTCTACTCAGTGACACCCACAGAACACAACTGTGAGAAGTTTACGCAAATATTAGCATTCTAGCTTTTATCGCGGGACTGTGACTGTGTGAAATCACCTCCCCAGTCAGCCTAGTGTGTGTATTGACATTCATATTGCACTGTACAGCTTTACCTAAGGATTGGGGATCAGTCTACTCAATAGCCAAGATATGTTATAGCTAGCTAACTATAGCTACTGAAACAGATGTTGTTTTGCTATGTTTTTAGGGAAGAACAATGTTTGCATCCATGAGCTAGCTAGCTTTTTTATGACCAGCACTAGGTGCGCAAGACAACTTTACCAGCATCATAGCATACGTATCGATGAATTGTTGTGACATATGAAATACGAGTGATAGTGTAATCAATGTGTAATAACTACATAAAAAAATGTATGAACGCGTAAAATTATTATGTGACGTGCAGTCATATTCAGGTCCTGCTTGGTCAACAAAGTGTTATTTGACGTGTATCATTTTTGACACGCAAAGACCCAAAAGGAGTTCCATAGAAATCCTGGTTGAGAATGAAACAACTGAACAAATGAACAACGAAACAGCACAGCAAGTGAAAGAAATAGGTTTTGATTATGTGTTACTGGTAATGGGGACATACGTAAATGCCAACAAAATAACTTTTTGGTCAGTGGTGTGTGTGTGTAACCTTTATTTAACTAGGCAAGTCAGTTAAGAACAAATTGTTATTTACAATGACTGCCTACCCCGGCCAAACCCGGACGATGCTGGGCCAATTGTGCGGCGCCCTACGGGACTCTCATTCACGGCCGGATGTGATACAGCCTGGATTCGAACCAGGGACTGTAGTGACGCCTCTTGCACTGAGATGCAGTGCCTTATACCGCTGCATCCATGTGTGTGTGTTAACTATATAACTGTACTAGAATGCTTAAAGGCCGCATTTAAAAAAAATATTGGTTATCGTATCGGCCAAAAATGTGACATCAGTATCATTATAAAATACACTGCATTTCAAACAGTCAGCAATAATCTAATGAATTCAGGTATTGTCAGAAAGGTTAAGTTCTCATCTATTACAGGTTAAGCTCTCATCTATTACAGTTAAATAATGTCTTAATGTGTTTCGGAGTCCATTTGACCGATTCTGTTGGACCAAACCTCAAATGCAAATAGCGAGTTGAAACCACCGGTTGTCAGAGAGGAAACAGTTATTTTCCATCTTTGTTGTTGTGAGTGGCAGGGGGAGGGCTTAGTGTGCATAAATGGGAAGGTGCACAGTCACAGCAGAACGAGCGAAGGAGACGAGACCAAAAGACAACATGAGAACAGGATGTGCAGTACAGAAGTGCTCATAAAAAATAAAAAAATAAATGCGATTATTGCGATACAGGCATTTGGAATATCGCGCTAAAACAAATAAAAAAATATTCTATATGTCGCCCAGCCCTAATGTCTCCTCACCGGAGTCACTGGCCTTGGCCCCTCCGCTGCTGCCCTTCATCCAGTTGAGTGAGGCTCGTGGTCCTAGTTGGATCTTCTCATCCATCTGAGGCTAAACAGGATAACAGACAAAAACAGTTCACCTTCACCAGTTCACCTCATATCATGTGATCTGGGCCTACAACGCTATAATTACCAACAGTCTCTGAGGAGAATGGAGAGCTGCCTAATACATCATTGGTACTGACACACAGATGTGGGTTTATAGCAGCTCTGTATGGCATGGGGAGCCATGCGCCAGTATGCAAGGATGGGTGTGCTTGTACCCCAACTATCTGGCATTTGGACCCGTATCATTTCACCACTACATTTACATTTTAGTCATTTAGCAGAAGCTCTTATCCAGAGTGACTGACAGTTTCTGCATTCATCTTAAGATAGCCATGTGAGACAACCACATATCACAGTCATAGGAAGCAAATGGGAGTGTTAGGCTTTTTGTGTGTTTGGGGGGGGGGGGGGGGTGCAGTGGGATTATTTAAAATACTCTTTGAAGAGGTAGGGATTGGGACTATCAGTATCATTTGAGGACAGGGATGAAGAACCACAGGAATCCTGTGCGTGATAAGATGCCTAATGCAGTATATACATTACAACACAGTAGTTTCATCTACTATACTGAGCTGAAATAAAATATACTAGAAATGTTCTATACGCACAAGGGTGGGCCTGGCCTATTAAATCTATTTCAATTGACCGATTTCCTTATATGAACTATAACTCAGTAAAACTTTGAATGTTAAGTTAATATTTGTCCATAAAGACTTGTGCTTGTAGACCAATGAGAACATAACTCTTCATTGATGAGGTAAACATAATTCATATCATCCAACTTCTACAGACTTGAAGGAACCAAACAAATTATTGACAGATGCCATTTTGTAATTAAAATTGAGTACACTTAAAACCCCAGTGAACCTCCATGGTAAACGAGTCAGTCAAAAGATGAGGTCTACAGGTGCTTTAGTGGCTGACCTTGGAGATCTTGGGGATCTTGGTGGGGTCGATTGTCCTGCTGTTCTTGGTCATAGGCACAGTGTTCCATGTCTCGTCTCTCTGTTGCACACGCTGCTCCCTTTGCTGTTCTCTCTGCTGCTGTTGTTGCTCTGGAGGACAGAGGAAACACACACAGGAAGGATAATATGTCAACAGGTTTATTAAAGACAAATCAAATAGTGCCCCAGGTTTGAGAGAATGCTGTGGGGTGAGTTGACAGATGGGATAGTAGGGGAACTTTCTGACCACTGTGGGCCACTGTAGTGTCTCCGTCTGCAGGCTATGGGGAGGCTATGGGGAGGGAATGCCAGTGTAGCTCTAAGCCTTAGAGGATGTAGCCCATGGGCCTGGCTGACCTGGCCTTCTCTTGGTGTCCTTGGAAAGCAGCTGCTGGTGCACCTTCCTCTGCTCCTCCTGCTCCTCGATCTTGGCCTCTTTGTGGATCTGCTCGATGGTCTTGGGGCCCTGGTCAGCTCTCCTGGACACCCAGTTGTGCTGTTGGAAAGAGCAGTGTTAGACTTGCGCAAGGAGTTCCCTCAGAGAGACAATCTGGTGTTTTTAATTACTGAACTGCGTACAACTCAATTAGCCTACAGTCAAGGAGCCCCAACGGCACAGCAGTATTTTGTTGATGGCTATGCATGCAGAATTTTTTATTCTATGCTCAAATCTAACTGATTACAGTCTGTAGTTTTCTTCCTCAGAGTGAATTACTGGTCTGCTCAGGGAGCCCGTGTGAAGAACTGAAAATTAGAATTTGTTTTCTCCTATTTATTGTAATACATTTTTTTTTTTTACCCTCACTGGTGGGCTGAGCTGCACAGACAGCACACAGCCACAAGGCTCGAGTATGCACACACACACACACACACACACACACACACACACACACACACACACACACACACTCACCAATCGGAGGTCTATCACGTCCTGCAGCATAAACCGTATCCGAGATGATGTCTTCCGCTCCTTAACAATTTTCTCCATCTGATTGAAATACTGATCCATGCGAGGCTATGACAAGAAAGAGAGAGATAAAGGGTCATTGCAAAGTGATGTATGAATACAATATTCTCACTATTCACTCCAGTGGACAGCCAGACACTCATGTCATTTCATTCCACTCCATTTTACAATTCAGTGTGATATAGTATTGCCTCAAAGTAAACTGAGCAGTTTGGGAGCAGGTACAACAAAAGCCTTTTTTCTTAGCCTATAAAACACAGACTACTAAATGTGATTTCCTGTCTCAGTGTTAAATGTGCCAGATATACACCATTACAGCATTTGTAAATATGAGGACCACAGAGAGTCTTAAAACTCTGGTAGAGCCCAAAGAGGGTGAACACTGGTACGTGTGTAGGAGTCTTTCCTTTGGCCAGCAGCAGGTTAAAACAGGTCAGACAACAGCAGGTGCGAGGGAGCAGTGAGATGTCTCCTCACCAACGTCCCCCCAGGCCTCAGGGGCTTCCTCATATGACCAGCTGGAAGTCATTTAAGCTCCCTCCCCATGGCTCACCTTGGCCTTCTCAAAGTCCAGGTCCTTGCCGATGGTGGTGAGCAGCCTGCAAAGGCACTCCAGCGATTCCTCGTCATGGTTCTTCAGCAGCTTGACCACGCAGTCGTGCATGATGGCCTCTGTCAGCATCTTGAGCTTGAACAGCTCCCCGATGAACTTGATGTTCCCTATGGAGCGCCGGCGGGCCTTGTCCTTGGCCTCCTCCAGCTCTAACCGTAGTCTCTCTTGATCACTGGACTAGAGAGGAAATGGAGAGTAGATTGTCAGAACTAAGTAACTAGCAACAGCTAACAATGAGCCCCCACTAACTCTCCACAATACATCAGTCCCATACAATTCTCTCCTCTATATTCCCCTACTACAAGGTGACAGACAGATTAGTGATCTGGGTAGTGTGTGTGGGGTTTAGGTACCTGTGCAGAGTCAAGTTCCTTCTGTTTCCTTTCAAACACCACGTCATCCACCTTGTCCCGCTCAAACTCCTTCTGACAACGGTTGAGCAGCAGTTTGCGGAAGTTCACTGTGGTTCCGGGTTTGTCCGTCATGGGCACTTTGAGCTGGAGAATAACAGAGGTAACAAGCTATTTGGTTAGAGGTACAGAGATATAGGGGAAAGAGCAGAGTAAAGAAAAACTGAGAATTGAACGGGAGATGAGGTCTAGAAAGAGTGAAAGGGGGCAGAAATATACCTTTAGGGACATTTTGCTGAATGTTTATGGGGCTTAAGAGGCCCCATGTACAGTTTATATTTTGATGTTGACTAGCAGCATTCAGAGGAACCACAGATAATCATGTCTGAACAATAGTGAGCTGAGCTTAACATACCGTGGTGAGGCAGCGACACATGTTCCCGTAGGCCACAGAGAAGCCGGGCTCGTCGATGGCCTTCTCAAAGACCAGGTCGATGACGCCCTTGAGGCGCTCCTCCGTGTCGATGGTGAGGTCCGTCACCTGCTTCATCAGCTGGTTGAACATCTGAGGCGTCAGTTTGTTGAGGATACTGCGCACCTTCCGGAAGAGCTCCTGGCAGGGCAACAACATCCTCATCATTTATTGATGTGAGAATTCACTCACTTCATTTGATCTTCGGTCTCTTGACAACTCCTTGGTCACAATATCTCTTTCCTGTGTGGAGTCACTGCTGAAGAAACTCAACATCTTGTGGTTGAGTAGGGTGTGCGTTTTTGATTTGACTGTGTGGGTGTGTCTGGGTGTAAGATGAAAGGTTTGGCTCCTACCTGTGTTGTAATGACCTCAGGGTCATCTGATGGCCCCGCCCTCTTCATGCCGGGTTTCCAGGCATTCTCAGCCTTCTTCAGTTGCACCTCTTCATTCGCCGACACGTTCAGGATAATCTTCCTGGGCGGGGGCCGCCGGGCACCACTCCCCATGTTCATCATCTGCTGGAGAGAGAAGAGAACAACATGTCACTTCTACAGCTCGCCACCAACACCACACACATAACCAAGACTTGTTGGCTGAAGTCTAATTCACAACTTCCCTTGAATGAGTATGACTTTGGGAAATGAGTAATCCCTAGTAAACAAACGAGATGCAAATAATTCCCCATGATTCATTTATCTCACTATGATACCAGCCCAGCGATGATGTTGTTCATTACTATACCAGAAGTAATATTCTGTGAGTGTGTGTGCGAGCGACAGCCAGAGAGAGAGCGCGAGTCAGTGAGCGAGAGAGAAGTAACAAAAAGAAGAGACATTATTTGAGAAAGAGATTGGTGTTTGTGTCGGGCGGAGGGGTAGTAATTACGTGAGCCTGGGAGTGAGTGTGACTCACTGCAGCTCCGCCGCGTCCTCCACTCATCTGTCTGCCAAAGTCAGCAAAGGCCGGTGTGAAGTCAGGGCCTCGGGAGATCACCCTGGATTCTACCGCCCGGGTTGGCAGCTTGTTTTGGTTTATCTGCAGAGACACACAGGGAGAGAGCGCGATGGACAGTGAGACAGCTGACCAGCAGGGAGAGCAGTGATCCTTTAACACTGTGGGCCTAGCCATATGGGGAGAGCAGTGGCTGTGGCCTGGTCCAGAAACAACACCCTACTAGCCCTGATTCCCTAAGCACTTCTGGAGATCTGAAAGGACGATAGGTATAATCAATCAAACTACCATATTGCGTAGATCTATCACCTCCTTTCAGATCTACATGAAGTGCCTGAGGTAGGGGCTGGAATCGGGCCTACCACTGGGGCGAAAGAGACAGGTCAGACCCAGCTACTTTCAGGTCCATCCCACTGTTGTCCACTGAGAGGTGGTGGATTCCCAATCCTAGTCTTAGTTCGCCACTGTGTATGCTGTTTTATGTGTATCAGCTATGCATTTGATAAATTCTGTTTAACAAATTTTGTGACTGGCGCAGTGAGTGAAGTCAGAACCACATGTGGAAGGAGGACTGAAGGGAACATTGTGAGGAAAGGGGGATAACAACTCCAGCGCTCTCAGCTGTCATTGACTTCCCTTAGTACTCAACTCCAGTGAACATTTTCTCAGGGAGAAAAATATGACTCCCAGGGACTGTACATCAATCGTTGCCAGTCTATTGCTCCTTTTCTGGGGCTGAATTATCAACACTGCCAAGTGTGACATAATAGCTATGTGATTTTAAACAAAACAGGATGTCTATGGGCTAGCCGCTATTGGCTCGGTCAGAGTGCAGCAGAGGGAGATGAACTTACCAGAAGCATATCATTTCATAATGAATAGTTAAAAAAATGACATTGGGCCATGTATTTACTAAAGGGATCAAATAAGGCTACTCACACCGTTTGCTCCATACAAATAACCCCTTCACTTGAGAGCTTTTTTCAAAAGCAACTTACTTTGCTAACATCTTACACTATCCATTTATAGTCCTGAATATTTTTTTGTGGGGTTTAGGGCCTTGCTCACAGCTAACTCATTCTGACCACTAGGTTGAAGCTCTGCTCAGCCCACTCTTCACACACCTTGTCCAGCACAACGTCACTGATCTGAGGCAGCCCATCTGGCTTCTGTGTACAGGCAGCCATGAACTGAAAGCCCAGCAGGAAGTCCCGTTTGTACTGACGCTTCCCATTAGTCTCCAGATCTGAGGAAACAACAAGATAGAGGTGAGGAAAACAGCCCTGCTCATCTCATACTGTGCAAAGGTTGTATGACTGTTGATAGTGAAAACTAAGCGAGAGACACTAATGAATAATAACCGCCCCCTACCTTCATGGAAGAGGTCTGGGGGTGCTCCAGTGGAGCCCTCATTGTCCCCAGGGGTGGCCCCGCTGTCACTGCTCTCCGTCTCCGAGGTGTGTCCTGCTCCGTTCCTCATGGGCTCAGCCTCCCCGTTTTCCTCAGGGGCTGGGGGCCTCTCCTCTGCCTCCAGGGCTGAGGGCGCTGTTGAGGGAGGGGGAGAGGTGCTGCAGCTCCTGGCGGGTGGCAGGGCCTGGTCTCCAGCAGCCTCTTCCAAAGGCTTGAGCTCCTCCTGGGGGATGGAGGGGAAGCAGAGGGGGTGAGATTGTGAAGGCAGCTCTGTCCCTCTGAGTCGGCTGGGAACACTGATCATGATGGATAACTCCTTGCCAACGTACTCTGACGATAACACCACTTCAAGTCATTCATGTCTGTGTTCCACCGCCACACATGTGGAAACATTTTCCATTTGAACTATTCCCCATATAATCGCTCTCCGTCTACTCTGTTTATGCTTCCCCTCCTCCTCCCCCGCAGTGAGTGAATAAGAAGGGTTGTTGCTTACCTCAGTCTCCCTCTGTTGGGCATCTCCAACAGGACTCTCTTCATTTGGTTTCTTCCAGGTCTTTGGTGCATCAGGAGCAGTCTGACATCCTGCAGCGAAAACAACAGCAAAGACATTTTAAAGTTGGCTATAGGCTAACGATTTACCCAAAATTGCACCCACTAAAAATCTATGACTAGATACTTTTACTAGCGGAAAATAGTGGCCTTCCTCTCAGAATAATCATGGTCACTCCAATCACTCCAGCTGTTAGTGTAAGCACTGTGATGAGCTCAGCACTGATCCTGTTTGAAACAGATTCTATAAACGTGGACAGTCTTAGTTGTGTCCAGCAGCAACATTTAACAGTTTATATATAGTATACACACAGGCATCCATGTGACATTCACACGGTCATCTGTACTCATGGTTATGTACATACCTGTAGTGGGACTCTTTCTGGAAAGGGCTTGTAGCTGTGGTTCAGGCTTGTTGTCTGGTGTTATGAATGCCTCTGTCCCTGCTTTGAGAGGGACGTCTTTAGTGTCGGCAGGCTTGCTGGCCTCCGCTGTGGCCTGCACTAGTGGTGGAAGGCCAGGGGGAGGTGCTGGAAAAGCAGGCGCAGGTTTGGAGGTCAGAGTGACTGGCACTACAGCGATGGGTGCGATAGAGTCCGTGACAGCAGGGGGGATCTCTGCTCTCACCTCACTGGGCACAGCCTCACTACAGTCTTCTCTGGAGGCCGGGGTTGAAGCCTGGGGCTGGGGTGGGGAGGGAGAGGAATCTAGGGGGGAGGGCTCCTGGGCCTGGGTGTCCAGCTCAGCCCCAGTGTCAGCATGGCCATTCAAAGCTTTTGGGGTTAGGGTGGGGGAAGCAGCCAGGGTGTGTGGGGCTTCTGGAAGAGGCTCCACTGTGTTTTGGATCTGGGAATGAGTCGTGGGAGGCAGGGTCTTGGGCTCAGCTGCAGAGGGAGTGGGAGTAGCAGGCTCCACTGCAGAGGGCTGCTCAATGGGGTTGGGGCTGGCAACAGGACGAGGGGCAGGGATGGGCGCCACCATCACTGGGGCAGGAGAGGGAAGCTCTGTTTCTACAGGGGGAGATGGGGCAGTTACAGGTGCACTGGCCTCTCGCCACGCCATAGAAGGTTCTGGTTGTCCAATCCCGGGAGAGGAAGGCTTCCGGATAACCTGCTCCAATTTTGGCTTATCATATACTGGAAAAGCGAAGAGATAACACTGACATTAAACACAAAAGAGAAAATTATTTGTGCTATCTCTTTACTGAGTCAACGTCTTGCTCAGGCCTCTGCTCTCAGAGCAGAGATGTATTGTGCCTGGAGGGTGGAGGGGTGAGGGTCAGACCTGGCCCTGGTTTGCTGTCTGCAGCCCCAGGCGTGGGCTGCTGCTGCTTGGAGGGCTCCAGGCTGTAGGCTGGGTGGGCCTGGCCTTGGCCCTGCTCCGGAGTCTGGCTGCCGCTCGACTGCTGCTGCTGCTGCGATTTGAGGTAGAAAATGTGAGGATAATGAGGGTGCGGCCATAAAAACTAGCAACATGGAAAGACAGCCAAATAAGCACAAACGAGCACAAAAATAGAATTAAGCGGAAACAAGGAAACCAGTGGGTATGGTTAGAAATATTGGCAACGGAAAAGACGGGGGAAGACAAGAAGAGACGGCAGCCAAGGAAAGCAGGAAAAAGGGGAAAAAAGGAGGAGATGAAGACGCAAAAAAATAAAGAGTGCAAGAGTAGGAGAGAATGACAGGGAAATGGAGGCACATAAGGTAAAACAAAGCAACAAAAAAAGGGAGTGTAAAAAGGACAAAAGACAGAAAGAGAGGAAAGACACACTGTTAACGTCCAAGGAGAGGACAAGGAGGAAGTGTCACAACAAAAGACTTCCCTCCACAAAATCCAGAACAAGAATTGTCAATTAAGATGATTGCCCTTTTCTATTAGAATGCATTCAGCAATGACTCCTTTTGTTTGAATAAATAAGAAAATCTTATTTCTGGATTCTTCATAGAGGGACAAAAAGCAGAAACGACATGTTCCATAACAACATTTACTGTACTAGAAGAGAGGGAGGAGATGCACTGATACATGTAGGTAGGTACTAGTAGGTATAGATGTGTAAGCCATAGATCTGTGTGTCCAAGATTAACATGATAACCAACTATGACCAATGAAATACAGTGTGTTTAGGTCACTGTTGTAAAATAGTGTCCTGTTACTCAAATTGAATAGCAAAGATTGTGAACCTAAGGCCAGGTAAGTGTGTTAGGTGCAGATCAGTGGGTCAGGGACAGTGGCTGAAGTCTATGTGGCTGGCTGTGTCTAATGCAGTATGGCAGAGGATGGATTAGACACAGACTGAGGAAAATGTTTCTGGTCTGGTGCATGGCTCTCTGTATGTCGTGGTGTCAAAGCCCTGGTGGCCTGGCCTAATTGCCCGCTCCTTCCTAACACCCAGCAGTTTGCCCTAAGCACAGGTTTTACACAGCCATGGATGAGAGGCTAATAGCTCAGCTCAGTTCAGTGGGTCAGTGTGTGTGTGTATGTGAGTGAGTGAGAGAGCATTAAGCCTAAGAGCAGGTAGCATGAGAGTAGATGTGTACTTACCTGCGGAGGGGTGGGGGTGGAGGAGGGTCGTCCGACAGGGGGAGTTGGATTCCGGCTCCCTGTGCCCCCTGCCATGATCTCCTCTGTGATGTCCCTGCCTCCCTGATTGGGGTCACGGATACGGATCTGGGAGGACAATGACACAAAAGGAACGCCGTCTCACTAAAGCACCAGTGTCTCAGAGCAACCCTCCCCAGCCATTTAAAACAGTGGAGCGTGTAATGTACAGGAGTACTGACTGAGTCTAAAGAAGCATTAATATATCTGTGACCAAACGTTTCAGACATTCTTATTAATCTTGTGCAAATGGAGAGAAAAAGCTTAACACTTGACTTTTTACGATATCTCATATTTCAGTAGAGGCATTTAAAAGGGTTTCTGGAAAGATAATGTATTTTCATGTGGGTCCTCAAACTGAACAGCAAAATATATCCCCCGACTCCGGATTGAGGCCATTTTTAAAGTCATCACCCTTCCTTCCTTGACTTTTCAAAAATAAGTATATTTAACACACGTATGTTAGAATTTCAATATCACAAACATAATTTGTGTATTAAGCAGCTTTATGAAGCCATTTTCCCCCTCATTCATCGCCAGTCAGCCTGCGCAGCTGATGGCACATCAAACTACAGTTAACTGCCAAAATAAAGAAAACACCAACAAAAGTGTCTTAATTAACAGCCACTAGAACAGCTTCAATGCACCTTGGCATAGATTCTACAAGTGTCGGGAACTCTATTGGAGGGATGCAACACCATTCTTGCGCGAGAAATTCGATCATTTGGTGTTTTGTTGAAAGTGGTGGAAAACGCAGACCTAGCCACTGCTCCAGAATCTCCCATAAGTGTTCAATCCTCCAACTGTCACATGCAGGTAAGACGTTTTGATTTATATAAAATGTGCAACCCAAGCAGGGATGGTGTTAGACGGGTGATGAGCTGTGCCTGGTTTTCTCCAGACATAGAGCATTGCATTCAGACCAAAGAGTTAAATTTTTGTCTCATCAGACCACAGAATGTTGTGGTCATTGGGTTCTTGGTCACCTCCCTGATCAAGGTCCTTCTTGCCAGGTTGCTCAGTTTGGTCGGACGGCCAGCTCTAGATAGAGTATGGGTAGTTACACTTTTTGTTCATTTCCCAATGATTGAGACCACTGTGCTCTTGGAAACTTTCAACACTCTCAAAATGGTTTTACACCCTTCCCAAGATATGCCTCGTCAATTCTCTCTCCCAAATCTACGAACAGTTCCTTGGGCTTCATGGTATAGTTTCTGCTCTGACATGCACTGTCAACTGTGGCACCTTATATAGACAGGTGGGTTTCTCTCTAAATCATGTCCAAACAGTTGAATTGGCCATATGGGCTCAAAATGGGGTCCCTTGAAACAAGCCCAGCTTTCTGGTGTTAAAGAGCTAGATTAAGGCCTGGCATATATTAAGGCTAAGGCGCCCAAGTGGCGCAGCAGTCTAAGGCACTGCAACTTAGTACTACAGTCCCTGGTTCGAATCCAGGCTGAATCACATCCGACCGTGATTGGGAGTCCCATAGGGAGGCACACAATTGGCCCAGCGTCGTCCGGGTTTGGCCAGGGTAGGCCATCACTGTAAATAAGAATTTGTTCTTAACCGACTTGCCTAGTTAAATAAAACTATGAAGATAAACCCTGCTTCTACACAGAAAAACTATACTGGCAGCCTAGATCTATATTAACCCATGTCATCCCTCATATACCTTCTCTGTAAAATAAATATTCTGTTTCAAAATGCAAGTTAAAAGGGCTGATGGATCCAGATATGTCTCTTCATCAGGGATCATTTCTCATATCCTCTCACAGAATGCATGTGGAAACAGAAGATCTGGTGCCTAACTGAGCACAGATGGCCTACGCTAGTGTGTGTATCCGTATGTGGAATGCTTACATACATAGGGAGCGTGTGATGTCTGTGTTGAGATGGCAGCTTGCTGA
Organism: Salvelinus alpinus; assembly: GCF_045679555.1. Lineage (NCBI taxonomy): Eukaryota > Metazoa > Chordata > Actinopteri > Salmoniformes > Salmonidae > Salvelinus > Salvelinus alpinus. Next base: position 21,642,245 of record NC_092097.1, read on the forward strand.
GATACTCACTGTTTTTTTCTCACGCTTGGCTGGTGGAGGTTGCTGCGGTGTAGGCACTATGATGGGGGGTGAGGGGGGGTACACCTGCTGTCCTGGATAGAATTGAGGTCCGGGAGCTGTGTCAGGAAGGAGGAAGAAAAGCTGAGTATAGTGTGTGTCACTCGCTGTGTGTGTAGCTGAGGAACAAACTGAGTTGATGGGGTCTGTACAAGAAGATAATTGCACTAGAAAGGACAGATGTGTGCTTTGTGGAGGGAGACAGCTATTTTAAAATCAGACTGGTGGGGTGTGTGTGAGATATACATACATACATACATATATACATATATACATATATACATACACACACACACACACACACACACATATATATATACATATATATATATATATACATATATATATATATATACATACATGTGTGTGTATGTGTGTGTGTGCTTGGCGGAGACTCACCATACTGAGCAGGGTACTCCCCCGGCCCAGGGCCAGGATAGAATGTGCCAGACCCAGGCGGCTGCACTGAAAACGGCTGGGGCGGCCCCACATAGGGCGTACTGTGGCGATACTGTAGAGGGAGAAATGGAGGGCATAGAAGAATGGGTTAAAAGCCGCGTGGGGGAATAGGTAGAGGAATGCCTACTGGAGAGCAGCAGCAGCCTGGTCAGTCAGTCCCACCTGTGGGATGTAGTACTGGGCAGCCTGTGGGGAGGGGAAGGGCATGGGGGCCATCATCATCATGGTGGGCTGGTTGGGGGGGTATACCGCCGCTGTGGGGTTCTGAGAGCCGGGCCGCAGAGATGGAGCGTTGGTGGGGATGGTTGGCCGCGCTGTCTGCATCTGAGCCCTCTGGAAAAACTGAGAGGCGAGAGACACACACACAGAGACCGATATTACATGTGCGAGAACTTAGTCCCAGAGAAGCAAGAGAGGATCCACAACTTTCCCAACAGCAGTCTCATCATGCGTGTCCTGTGCAGTCTCTCATTTCAGCTTTGTGGACTCAGGGGCTCAGAGAGATGAAGCCAAGGAGACCTCAGAGACAGAGAGCATTATCTCTGAGGACCAGGTGTATGGCACTTCCACTTCAGCACACATTTCCCCAAGCAGCATAAACAAACCCACAGGACACGGGCCTGCAGGGTGAGTCCTGACTCCTCCAGCTGGGTTCCCTCTGCCCTCATCAGAGAGAGATCAAGGTTGTGAAAGGTCTCAGAACACAGCGGTCTACCAGCGGCCTCCGCCTCCCAACCTGCTGTGCTGTTACAACAGGGCTTAGAGAGCACGGTTCCATGCTGCCAGAGTCAACCACCAACCATCCGCACAGCAACACCCTGTACCTACCACACATGCTGTTACACGCCACACACGCTGACCTTATATGCAGCCACATTAGTTTACAATGCAGTATCCACAACTTTGAAATTTGCATAAATTGTTCATGTTCATGCTATATAGCAGCGGTTCCCAAACTATGGGTCACTAGTAATTGTGTCTCCCTCTGCCATATGGACACATTGTATCATATACAGAAAGCAACTGGCAGCAAAAGAGATCCACAAAGACATACTGCAGCAACTTTGATTGTAAAGTACATCAAACCACATCGACTGCGTGCACGCCTGTTCGCAAACTGTGTGGAGATATGGGATCAGAGCATGACAACTTGCTATTTCACACCGAGGCCTGGTGGTTATCAACGGGGAGAATATTGGAAAGATTTTTTAGAAATGAGAAACGAACTGGATGTTAAAAAAAAACAGACTTGACTTGCCGATGTAACAGACATAGGCTATTTTGAGAACTGAATGCAAGCATGCAGGGGAAATACAAAAACGTTCTACAGATGTGTATTCAGAGGAAATATTTCTTATACATACGCAAAACCATGCCCCCTTTCCTTGGCTGTGGAAGTTTCTAACAGACAACAGCAGAAGTGAGTGTCCCACAGGAGTGGCGACTGGTCACCTCCAACGCTTTGAAGAGCACTTTGGGACCTACTTCCCGGACTTGGACATGACATTTGACTGGGTGCAAAATCCGTTTGACTGTGATCCTGGCTCAGTTGGCATGCCAGCAAGGGAAATCACAGCTGATTGAGCTGTCATGTGACTGAATGCTGCAGACAACGCATTCACAGGTCATTACGGAGAAGTTTTGGTTCCTGACTCAAAGGGAATACCTTGCCATTTCCCCCCGAGCATTAAAACTCATGGTACCCTTCGCCAGCTCATATCTGCGTGAAGCTGGATTCTGTGATCTCGTCTGAATTAAAACCAAATATTGATCCAGGTTGGACGTGACAGCAGATATGAGGTGCGCACTGTCGACCACGTACCCTGACTTTGAGAAGCTCCGACGTGACATGCATCAAGCACACCCATCTCATTAGTGGTGGTGAAATAAGAGAATCAGAAATTATGTCAGACTGATTTGCAATTGACTGCCATAGCCAGCCCCCCCCCCCCCAAAAAAAAAGTTAACATTGGCTGTTAATTTCAACAACAAAAAATTCACATGGTTGGTGTCATGAGTATTTTCAAATTGGGTCATGGGCCAAAAAAGTTTGGTAACTCCTGCTACATAGCTAATGTAGACATAACTGGGGCCACAATGTATTATAGGGCTGTTTTGTGTTGTTCTGTTAAATGAGGTGAGGTTTTATTTACAGTGTGGAAACAGAGCTCTTCTTCATGCATCATAAAACACAGAATCATAAAAAATGTTCTCATGACTGCAGAAGTTATGTTTGCAGGAAACTAAATATCACAATCAATGGGCTGCTCAGTGCTCCCAAGCTTTTTCTGGGGAGCTCATAAAATGTTATGCAGCAATCAATGTACTCCTAGCAAGATGAAAGACTCCACACAACAGCTGTGGCCTACATCCTAATGACTAGAGCTCAAGGTTACCACAACCAGTTGACTCGGGTTCAATAATTCTTCAGCGATCAGATACCCTGAAGTATACACAATCGTTCTTTAAAATGCGGCTCCTTTCATAAAAATTAAACACTTTTGGAAAGAAGAAGTTAACAGTTCTAATATTCTGCATGCTGTTCATCTCAACTAAGCAAACATGGGAGACTAAGAATGGGGAAGAAGAATGAAGGGAAATGATTGAATGATTACAAAAAGACGTAGGAGAAAATGAGTGAGTGTGGTGTTCAGGCAGTATTATATTGTTATGTTGGGGGGAGAGAGAGGGGTTTTCTACTGAGCATACTTTAGTTAAGATGATGGCCACTGGAGGGCTCGGGGGTTAGAGGTAAGGGGTTAGGACCGGTAGGTAGGGGTGTTCCTCATGCCATGCATTTGCAGAGAGTACTGACAATAGTCATTATTACCTGGATGGGCCTGAATCCTCCCTTGAGTATTGAAGCAGGAAAGAGAAAAAAGCCAAATGGGAGACTGCACTGATGAGTGTGGAGCCCAACACAAACACAGTGAGCGGGCAATCATTCACAACACACTCGGGTTGGGTGATATTTGAGGAGACCTCTTCTACGATATGCTACTCCAAATATCGCAATATTCTATATAGTTTTGCACAGTTAATGACTAGATAATTCTAGACTATGCAATTGTTGTGCTTATTTAGATATTATAGTCGCAGTGTAATTAAATAACCTTAGTATGGTGAAACGTCATTTTCAACTGCTCCGTTTTGATTTGTAAAGTTCACATAGAGTATTGTCTTGCACATCACGACATATCGTCTTGCACGTCACAATATATCGTCAATATCAAATATCACGATATTCGATCTATACAGAGCTCTGTCTATCTAGCTGCTACCATTCACCAAGGACTAAACTCAGCCAGGCTCACTGGTGGTGTCATCACAGTGGTATTCCCAACACCTCGGGGTACAGACAGAGGGCGGGAGTCTGAGTCAGTCCTGATTGGAACGCTCTTCTCTTCCCTTTCACTTTGCTCTGGCAACATGCACGGTAGAATAACTAAGACTTTGCTCCACTTTGGCAGTCAGACATGAGCTTGTTGTTAGTATCAGGGAACACCAACAATGCTAGCTCTGCTCATTTCAAACAGAGTATCATGTTATGGAATCAACTGCTTAAGTTAAATCTTAACTCAAAATGTTAATATGATGCTTATATCTGACCTTTCCATGGCTGTCATTTGAACTCTTACTGGAAAACTGGAAGAAAACTGCTCACAGTAAACATCAGCTCAAAAACAAAATTATTTTTGATGTCTCTACACTGGACGTAAAGGCTACAACTAATGTTGTCAAATCAAAAAACAACTGTATCCTTTGTCTGACCTCTTGGTTTGCAGCCCTAAACAATAAAAGACTGAAATTGCTTTCGCAATGAGAAATCAAGAGTAACACGGAGAGGTCGGATGACGTCAGCAGGCTGAATAAAGAGAGGTTTTCGGCAGATGAATGAATTTCCAGATCACTATGTTGCGCTCATTGTGTGGGGGGGATTGCAACTTATGTCAGAGACGAGGCTCATTTTCTCTGGATGTATAATAGCCTTTTTGTTCTGCTTCATCTGCTTTCCAACTCCACTTCCGTGGCGGCACAAGAGAGGCCAGCACAGAGCAGAGCCAGTATGTGACAGTGCATGTACTGTGTACTCTGTGCCAGTAAACAGTTCAGATTCTGACACACTGAGCCTGACTGACCTAGGAGGCTGCCTATTAATAGTCTGTCAAAATGGTCAACACAGAATCATCCAGAAGGATGTTGGACAACAAGTTATGGATGGGGTGGGGGGTGCCTGTCTGCCTGTGTGACCCAGTGTCTTCAAAGGGCATCTGACTCATTACGACAGAGAAATAAACAATTACAACAGGAAGGCACTAGGGGATTCTCGTCTCTGTGCCCAGGCTCACCTCAGCAGTCACATAGTTATGTTCAATCACACACAATCAAAAACACAAACAATTCAAACAAAACAACATGCAATCATATTTATACAAAACAATTATTCATCAGATAATCTAAAACACATATTGACTCGGAATAACCCTTTCAAAAGGAGAAGGATCGAGAACATAGTGCATGCCAATGTCCGATAAACATCTGAGCAACAGGGCATTAGATGTTCCTAAAATGCTGGAGCAGTGCCATCAGCACCACACTTGTTAACACCAAGTCTGACCAACAGTTTGACAAGCAAGTCCACAACAATGCAACATGAGAAGAGAGTCATCACTATAGTATGGCAAACATCTAGCATCGTTGTCTGACTGGCAGTCAGGCAACTGTCATCTTAGATATGCCTTTAACGACTATGTGGAAAAAATCTCAGAGAATGGCTGTTGACAAACAAATCAGACTGTTGTGTGCCTGGGTGGAAAGCAGGCAGAAGGGGAGACATTCTCATTAACTTAGGGGACACATTTCTGTATAAACGGGGCCAATTTCCACTGAGAGCAGAAGCTCTTTGCCGACCAATAACAGTGGTGTGATGATGTGCACGAAGCAGCTCTAGCTGAGGGAGCAGAAGGGAGAGGACAGAGGAAATGGGGGAAATTACCTGATGGTGGGTTGGTCGAGGGCCCGTCGCAAACTGATTGGGGAGAGAGTGTGAGGTCCGGCAGAAAGAGATAGGATAGCGATGCCAAAGCAGAGAGAGGAAGAGAGTGATAGAGAGAGAGAGATACAGAGAGACAAGATGAGCAATGAGGGGCACACTGAGGCATGGTAATACAAAACCACAGAGAGAGCAGTGGAGCTGCCACGTTGTCATGTTTACTGCCATTAGAGGAGATGATGCAGACCTGGTGGTTCCATATGACAGGGGGGCTGGGGCTGGGGCTGGGCATGGATGACTACATTGAAAGTGCAGATAGAACAGTAAAGTACTTTAAGTATATCATATTAAAGTCATGGGCATACTGAATCCACACATTATGACTGGGTGACATTTTAACATTAGGTAACACAAAATTATCACACTTAACTTGAACGGCTATCTACAACTTTTAGATAACTCAAGACTGGAAAGCATCACAGACGTCCAAGTGTGTACATGACTACCTGGCAGACACATCAGGGCTAATCATTACTGAACAATCATTACCTCAGATGACATCGTACCCCTCTAGGCCAATCAAAATGTCTGGATTTCCAAAAGCACAGCAGTCATAATACATACGCATGACACAGAGAAAGCGGGCACTTACCGGGCGACTCTGTGGCTGTGCATTCATTTGCTGGGTCTGAGGAGAATACACTAGAGGTGTGGAGCCAGCATTCTGTCCAGTGGTGTATGGAGACTGTCATAGGGGGACGGACAGCGGCGTGAACGTAGGAGAGAGAGGGATAGAGAGAGGGGGATGATAAACGGAAATGGTAGTTAAGAACAAGTTTAGGAGAGATTTGATGAATTACAACGGTTTGAACATTTTACCTGTGTCAAAATAATTTAGACCAACCAAACTGTTGCTCTCCTCACCAATTAAGAATAATGGGCAGCATGTGTGTTAGCATGGTAATCTAGTGTAGTAGTTTAGTGAAACACCATTGTCTTACGTCAGATAGATTGGTGCAGAAGGCCATTGGGCTATCTGATGACTTGCAAACACTCATGGGATAGATTTTTTTAAGTATTTTGTCTACAATACGCAGTCATAACATTCAAAAATGTTACCAAGGTGACATTGTCTACTGAACCTCCATCCTCAGAGTCAAAAAACAAATCTGCAGCTAATTTTGATGTTTTCATCACGAGCAAGTCTTAACTACCTAATTATATATCTAGCTAATAAGTATTGTGGTTGTAGAATCAGTATTATAAAATTTGAAATGTGCACGAAAATTTGCTAGCTAGCTAGTTTGCTTGCTAGCTAAGCCAGTGAGTCTCATCAATCCATATAAAACGAAAGCGATGTTAACCCAACGCCAGTAAACACACTCAATGCTTAATAAACATTCCCTTAAGGTAGCTAGCTAGTGTAGTACAATTATATCTAATAGCACAATTAATGTGTTTTCATGATAAGACAGTGTTCTGCCGTGTTTAGTGCACCGAGTTTTGTAGCAGCTGACTACAACTTCAGCAGCAAGCTGGTAAACTAGCTACAGTAATGGCCATTCCAACTAGCACTAGCTAGCTGCTAACAAGTTTGCTCCGCTGATTGACCACAGCTCAGCGTTCAACTGCTCTCAAAGCTCATCACTAAGCTAAGAACCCTGGGACAAATACACCTCCCTCTGCAACTGGATCCTGGACAGGCCACCCCCAGGTGGTAAGGGTAGGCAACAACACATCTGCCAGGCTGATCCTCAACACAGGGGGGCCTCAGGGGCCCCCTCCTGTACTCCCTGTTCACCCATGACTCTATGGCCAAGCAAGACTCCAACACCATCATTAAGTTTGCCAACTACACAACGGTGAAAGGCCTGATCACCAACAACGATGAGACAGCCTATAGGGAGGAGGTCAGAGAGCTGTCAGTGTGGTGCCAGGACAACAACCTCTCCCTCAACATGATCAAGACAAAGGAGATGGTCGTGGACTACAGGAAAAGGAGGGCCGAGCACGCATTCATTGTCATCGACGGGGCTGTAGTGGAGCAGGTTGAGAGCTTCAAGTTCCTTGGTGTCCACATCACCAACAAACTATCATGGTCCAAACACACACCAAGACAGTCATGAAGAGGGCACGACAATGCCTATTCCCCCCCCAGAGCGCCAAGTCTAGGTCCAAAAGGCTCCTTAACAGCTTCTACCCCCAAGCCATATGACTATTTGCATTGACGCTAAAAAGTGATAAAACATTTTTTTTTTTTTGCTACTCGCTGTTTATCATCTATGCATAGTCACTTTACCCCTACCTACATGTACAAATTACCTCGACTAACCTGTACCCCCGCACATGGACTCGGAACCGGTACCGCCTGTAAATATAGCCTCGTTACTGTTATTTTACTGTGCTACTTTTTCCCCCTTTATTTAGAAAATATAATTTTTCTTAACTGCATTACGGGTTAAGGGCTCGTAAGTAAGCATCTCACGCTAAGGTTGTATTCGGCGCATGTGAGAAATAAAAATGTCATGAATATTCATGAGTCTCGACATAATCCGTTGGGTGATTGTTTGAGCCTTCTTGAGTGTGTGTGACGTCACACAGATGCTTTACAAAGAGCCGTCTGACTGCAGCCCACGTCCAGGGAGACTCCAGGGAAGAACCGCCATTTCTATTGACTCCTGGCTACTTCCTTGTTCTACGGCTCGACTGTAGCATTGTAGCTAAGCCTAACTATTTTCCTAACCGTGTTCTTCTAACCTGCTAAGATAATTCACCTAACCTTCTGCGTTAGTACTCCTAACCTGCTACGCTAGTTCTCCTAACCTGCTACGCTAGTTAACCTGCTATGTAAACAAACCATCGGTCGCGACAAAGAGAGGGCTTGGTTTCCCTGGAGTTTCCCTAGACGCAGGCCACAGTCAGATAAGCCGCCTCCGACATCATTTTATAGAATTTGGCAGTGCGTCTAACCGGCCTCTCAACCACGTGTAACCACACCAGGACAGGACCTCCACATCCGGTTTCTTCATCTGCGGGATTATCTGAGACTAGCCACCTGGACAGCTGCTGAAACTGTGGATTTGCACAACCAATCACCACACAGATATTAATGACCTTGCCTGTGGGTATCCTACGAAAGGAAATTTTGCCTGCTGGAGACACTTACAATGATGTGTTAGAATGACACCATCTGAAGGAAGACAATGGTGAAAAAGACTAATGTTGTCTCAACCTGTCTGGTACTTTCTGTAGGGGTTACGCCTGAGAGCTAAATATGGGATATCTTGTGCTTGACTTCATCTCCCAGGAGCTTCAATAATACCAGCTCCTGTGTTGCATCACTTCATGTGTGCAGTGGAAGGATTTAATCAGCTCTGCATGCTCTTATAAAGGAGGCTGGTGGTGTGGAAATATAGCTGGGATAATTGAAGTTGTGCCACCGGCTGCAGACACTATTAATAGGCCAGAAAGAGCAGCTGAACACAGAGGGATATGGGAACCCTTTCATCACACACACACCGTAAGCAAAGGCTGACTCATCCTGGAATCGCCAATAAGTGTTTTTGTGCGTGCTTTCAAGGCAGTAGGAGAAACTAGCAAATCCCAGGAGCAGCAATGTAATTGACTTGCTGTACCAGTGACTAATTCATTAACCCTTTAGCAGGCTCTTATGGAGGGCAGAGGGAACGCGCCGCAGCAGTTTAGAAGTTGCTGATGTCCTGTGGAACTCTATCATTAAAACAAATGTCCTTCTCTTGGACTATTGACAGGCAGCACACAGGACATAGAGAAATACAAAAACACAATATTTGACCAATCAACAGGCCACTGTGCATTTCATTCATTAAGAAAGGAATGCAAACATAGCATGCAGCAACAGGCATTTTGATAAAGATGTTATCTAAAAACAGGAGGAAAGAATGAGAGATAGAAAGAGAGCGAGAGACAAAAATAAACAGACAGAAACACATAGGCAGACAGACCGACCAAAGGTCATACGCAGAGAGGATGGCGGTAGAGACTCACCCCTCCGCCTGCCTCCCAGCCCTTAGGGTAGCGATATGGGGAAGCTGTGGGTACTGATACCTGAGAGAGCGCCGGTGAGTGGGCATGTCCTGGCGGCGTGCCCGCCAAGTTAGGGTGTCCCTTTGTGATATCATGAGCCGTGTAGGGAGGACCAGGGTGCCTCGGTACCTACAGCACACAAAGAGAAAAAGATAAGAGGACATCAGATAATTACAACATGAAGGACAAAGAGGCAGTAGGGTACAGTGCATTCAAAAAGTATTCAGACCCCTTAACTTTTTCCACAATGTTACGTTAGAGCCTTATTCTAAAATTGATAAAAGTTTTTTCCTCAATCTACACACAATACCCCATAATGACAAAGCAAAAACAGGTCTAGACATTTTTGCAAATTTATAAAACAAAATAATTTAAATATCATATTTACAAAAGTATTCAGACCCTTTACTCAGTGCTTTACTGATGCACCTTTGGCAGCGATTACAGCCTTGAGTCTTCTTGGGTATGACGTTACAAGTTCGGCACACCTGTATTTGGGGAGTTTCTCCCATTCTTCTCTGTAAATCCTCTCAAGCTCTGTCAGGTTGGATGGGGAGGGGCACTGCACAACTATTTTCATGTTTGATCGGGTTCACTCAAGGACATTCAGAGACCTGTCCCGAAGCCACTCCTGCGTTGTCTTGGCTGTGTGCTTAGGGTTGTTGTCCTGTTGGAAGGTGAACCTTCGCCACAGTCTGCAGGCCTGAGCGCTCTGGAGCAGGTTCTTTAAGGATCTCTGTACTTTGCTCTGTTCATCTTTCCCTCGATCATGACTGGTCTCCCAGTCACTGCCGCTGTAAAACATCCCCACACCATGATGATGCCACCCCCATGCTTCACCGTAGGGATGGTGCCAGGTTTCCTCCAGACGTGACGCTTGGCATCCAGGCCAAAGAGTTCAATCTTGGATTTATCAGACCAGAGAATCTTGTTTCTCATGGTGGCTTTTGGCAAACTCCAAGCTGGCTGTCATGTGCCTTTTACTGAGTGGTTCTCTCATCTCCACAGAGGAACTCTGGAGCTCTGTCAGAGTGACCATCAGGTTCTTGGTCACCTCCCTGACCAAGGCCCTTCTCCCCCGATTGCTCAGTTTGGTAGGCGGTCAGCTCTAGGAAGAGTCTTGGTGTTTCCAAATTTCTTCCATTTAAGAATGATGGAGGCCACTGTGTTCTTGGGGACCTTCAATGCTGCAGACATTTTTTGGCAACCATCCCCAGATCTGTGCCAAAAACACAATCCTGTCTCGGAGCTCTACGGACTATTCCTTTGACCTCATGGCTTGGTTTTTGCTCTGACATGCACGGTCAAATGTGGGATCTTATATAGACAGGTGTGTGCCTTTCCAAATCATGTCCAATCAATTGAATTTACCACAGGTGGACTCCAAACAAGTTGTAGAAACATCTCAAGGATGATCAATGGAAACAGATACACCTGATCTCAATTTCAAGTCTCATAGCAAATGGTCTGAATACTTACATAAATAAGGTATGTGTTGTTTATTTTTAATAAATGTGAAACATTTTCTAAAAACCTGTTTTCGCTTTGTCATGGGGTATTGTGTGTAGATTGATAAGGGAAAAAAATATTTAATCCATTTTACAATAAGGCTGAAATGTAACAAATTGTGGGAAAAGTCAAGGAGTCTGAATACTTTCCGAATGCACTGTATATGCTTGTGTGTGTGTTGAGTTATATTATATCCTGTATTTGTTAGTGTGCTGAAGCTGTAACATTTTGGCAAAGAATTGCCGAGAGAATGTACACACTAGGGTTGCAAAAGGAGGTAATGTACCTAGGATCTTCAGAAATTTACCAGTAATCTACTAGAATTTTGGAAACAATCAAAGACTAAGTTCACATGTAGGACATAAAATAAAATGAAGTTTTGAAAATGAAATATAAAATTACAAAAGCTGTAAAACATTATCCTAAATATAACCCATAAATTTAGGGAATAACGTTGATGTTATATGAAGGTATCAGCCTGGAATATAATTTATTCTTGTGCATCTTTCTCTTTCAAAATGAACAAAAACAAACGTAACTTGCAACAATTTCAAAGATTTTACTGAGTTACAATTCATAGAAGGAAACCAGTCAATGTAAAAAAATTCATCAGGCCCTAATCTATGGATTTCACATGACTGGGAATACAGGTATGCATCTGTTGGTCATAGACATCTTAAAAAAAAAATGCAGGTGCGCGTATCAGAAAACCAGTCAGTTTCTAATGTGACCACCATTCATGCAGCGCAACACATCTGTCGCATGGAGTTGATCAGGCTGTTGATTGTGGCCTGGAGAATGTGGTCCCACGCCTCTTCAATGGCTGTTCGAACTGGAACGCACTGTCATACACGTCGATTCAGAGCATCCCAAACATGGTCAACGGGTGACATGTCTGATGAGTATGCAGGCCATGGAAGAACTGGGATATTTTCAGCTTCCAGGAATTGTGTACAGATCCTTGCGACATAGTGACACGCATTATCATGCTGAAACATGTGACAGCGGCGGATGAACGGCACGATAAAGGGCCTCAGGATCTCATCACGGTATCTCTGTGCATTCAAATTGCCATCGATAAAATGCAACTGTGTTCGTTGTCCGTAGCTTTTGCCTGCCCATACCATAACCCCAATGTAGCCTATGTTTTTTGTCCCCCCCACTTTGGTTCTGAAATCACCCACTAATTGATTTGTCATTTTTGCAGATTAAGTGTTAACTAGTATTGTAACTATATTTCTTGTTTAACAATTAGCTATGACATAGCCAATTCATATATAGCAGAACTTTTGATTTCTTTGGTCAGCACGCAAAGCTAGGCACAGTGCACAGTTTGACTTGGCTTCTGATATTAACTAGGGATGTTATCCAAGCAAAATTAGATGCTTAGTTCGACACTGAAGGAGAGGACACATCAGTTGGCAGAGCCTGTAAGTAAGCATTTCACTGTAACCTGTTGTATTCGGCACACGTGACAAATAAACTTTGATTTGATTTGTCACAAAGTATGAGGTATTTTACGAAGGAATATGAGCAAAACATTTGAGTGAATCTCTGATTCACTATTCATTTAAATAGATTTTCTGACCGATGCATGCTACATTTGGATCGGTTTGATGTCTGCGAACCTATGCAGTCTTATCTCAAACATTTGAATCGGGACCAATGTGTATCGTTATATCCTTATTTTACACATTTTATTTATTTTACTAAGACAACATGTCTGTTGTAAATGAATTGGGGTTGAACTGGTGGCAGTTGTGAAAAATAGTTGGAAGATGTCATTATTGATTAGATGCATTTTTTCAGAAGGCTATTTTCTCTTGAACCAGTCTCTCCATAAGAAACTCATGGACAATTAGGGCTGGGCAATTTTTCAAATGTATGTCATTACCTGTATTGCAAGAATCAAGGTATTTTGTGTTTTTATGAGCGTTTATGTCCGCTTCTTCTCATGTATTTTTTGGTCTAGTCCCCTTCTGTGCTATGTGCATCTTATTCTCTCTCACACACACGAGAGATCATTTCTTCCTCTCTGACGAGAAGTTTCAACTCGCTATTGCATTTGATATGGACACAGAAGCACATTGAGACATTTTACTGTAATACGGAAGTAAAAATGTCAAAAAATGCCCTTTTTATGTTACAACTTCTCTCAAATTGAGCGCAGAGCAGACAACTGAAACAGAAGTTTTAATGAACATTGATTCTGGAAAGGTAATGCTCAGTTTGTCGCGTGGCATTGAACTACCGCTAGCAGCATTTTAGCTTAAGACTTATACTAGCTGTTTAGTCTGTTTGATAAATGTGCAATAAGCATAAAACACAAAAAGGAATTGGCAACTCGTTCTCATTCTGAGAAATAAAAGTAGGCCACTTGATTTCAACATCTGAACAAAGTGGACTGGCTAGCGTGCTGTTCAAACAGTTGGAGACGGACAGAAGGGTGGGTTCATAACAATTCAACTGTTCTACCTTGTTACCTTACAAATAGATACAAGTTGGAAATAAAGATTAGCTGGCTATTCACTAGCACGTGGGCTTGTGTTTACGAGACCTTTTCTATAATTCCTGCTACAAGAAGTTTTAAGTGAATGTGCATTATGCATGGTTCTGGTTAAATTTGTAACAAAAAGGGCACTTTCATAAACAGTCTTGAAAGCCAGATCAGTGATTATTGCAACAACAAAAAAAACATGTTAAACTAATTTTAATTATTAGTGGGTCTTGTGGTTGTGGGAGGCTTATATTTAGCCTAGGTATAATTTCACAAGCCCTGAATTCATTAGATTATTGCTGACTGTTTGAAATTCAGCGAATTTCACCTTTATGTACAACAAAGCTTATTTCGAGATTTATTTTCTTTAATCAAGACGTAGGGGTCTCCCGTGTGGTGCAGCGGTCTAAGGCAATGCATTGCAGTGCTTGAGGCATCACTACAGACCTGGGTTCGATCCCAGGCTGTCACAACAGACCCGGGAGTCTCATAGGGCGGCACACAATTGGCCGAGCGTTGTCCGGGTGAGACAAGGGTTTTGCCGGGGGGCTTTACTTGGCTCATCGTGCTCTAGCGACTCTTTGTGGTCAACTGGGCGCCTGTGGGCTGACTTCGTCATCAGTTGAACAATGTTTCCTCCGACACATTGGTGCGACTGGCTTCCGGGTTAAGCGGGCGGTGTTAAGAAGCATGGTTTGGCAGGTCATGTTTCGGAGGATGCATGACTCAATCTTCGCCTCTCGGGGAGTTGCAGCGATGAGACAAGATCGTAATTGGATATCCTGAAATTGGGGAGAAAGGGGGGGGGTAAAAAATAAAAGGTACAAATAATAATAATTTAAAACATATGTAACGTGAACCACCCATAAAAGGTTAAAAGAAAGATCAAGATATGATTTTTAGGCCATATCGCCAAGCCCTATGAACAAATATTATCTTTTTTTTTTTTTTTTAAGTATAAAGAAAAATCCGGTAACTGATACTGGTAGTTTTGCAACCCTAGCACATACACACACACAGAACTCCACAGGTCATTAGACTTGCTTCTGCTGAGGAATGTAAATTAGGCACTTTAAGGTAGGGATCAACTCCTGTCTGGCTCTGTGCAGAGGAGCAGAAGACCTATGCTGTACACGAAGTGGGTTGTGCCTTGCTGTACAGACTTAGGCTCTGCCCTGGGTTGTGCTGCCCGGTCTGTCACTTTGCAGTACTGGGCATGCAGTGTGATTCGTGCTGTATCCCTTTCCCTGACACTGTCCTGTACTGTGAGCTGTAAAACACTGCAGGTGCTGCTGCAGCAGCAGGTCTGGCACAGCAGAGATAATGCAGGCTGGCCGGCTCACCTCTGCTCCCCTGGGCTTTCTGCTGCCCACACACCTGTTGCTGCTGCACATGAGCCTCTGTGAGGTAATGGTAACACTCTCCCTCTCTCTCTCTTCCGATTGTCTTCTGACAAAATTCTCTCTCAACAACCCTGGTTCACTCTTAATCCCTAACATATCTCGGTTTGGCCCACTTTCTCTGGTTGACAGGATAAAGGCAGCTAATCGGACTGCTGTTGCCAGGGGATGAGTCTCTGCCGGTGACTGATTCCACTGACAGGCAGAATGACAGGAAAGGTGGGGGAGGGGCAGGACCTGCACGGCCAAGGAAGGGAAGGGAGAGTCCAGAAAGCAGTCCTCTCCTCGGCCACAGAGCAGACCAAAGCCTTCCAGGAACATAGTTTCCATTGATGTCATGCCTGCAGACCGCCAACAAACCTACGCAGTCATTTGAAACTGACACTACTCAATGCTGTGTATACATGTACTTATCAACCAGAATGATGTGATAGGTCAATTACATCAAACAAATCACATCTGTTCAACATAATAAAAAAACGTTAAGTCCCCTATTTAGGGGACTTTGAGCGGTTCTGCACCGGTTTCGGCTGACGTGTTTACAGACGTTGTAACATCCATTGCTGTGTACTCGGTTAAACCTCTGGTAGTCCTGCTTCACATGCCTTGAAATCTGACACTAGGCTTGGGTGGTATACCGTATATATACCATACACCGGGGTATTTGGAAATAGCCACAGGATGGTTTTTCCAATACCGTGAACAGAAACTATTTATTTATAAATAAAATAAAAAAGTGAATATTTGTAGCTACTTTTTAAGTAAATATCTGCAGTCAACTTGTGCAATACTTAAGGAGATAAAGCAGATCACGTTCTACATTTCATCAGTCACAATTTTCATTATGAAGCTTACCGGTAGTATAGTCCCATGGTTTTTGTTTACAAGCACATATCCACAAGAGACCGGAGCCTTGTGAATCATTCATTGTTGTGCAGCACGCGCCACATGATCTAGTTACAGTATGGAATTTACAACTAAATGTTTGGCAGCTAGATATCTTAACTATTTAGTTAACTGTGCTAAAAAGTCCTGCAGTTTTGATTTGGTTTGCTAATTTAGTAGCATGTTCTCTAGCTAAGTGGTTAGGTTCTTAACCAAGCTTCTTTTCGTAACAGCAAAGAACCCCCTCCTGCACCATTTAGCTAGCATTCCCTATGGGATTTTACATGTAATTGTTAGTCTTGTTAACCTTCGGATTACAGGGGCTTGAAAAAAAGCATCACTTGTGTTCAGTACCGGTATTAGCGAATATCCCGGGATGTGTCAAAGTTGGTATGAAGATACGAAGGTATGACAATCTGCATAGGGAGCGATACGTCACATTTTCTGGCCTATTCAGACAAAGGATCGATTTCCTCTGGCTGTGAACCTCAGCGCTCCGCTTTCAACACGGTATATGAAATAGGAGAGCATAGTAATTGTAGCAATAACAGTGTCATCTTGCTGTGATGTTCTCAGATGGATTTAGAGCTCTCAACGTGAAAACAATAGGGCTGTCAAAGTTAAGTCAGAGTTAACACGTTATAACTGTAAAAAAAATTCTGCGGTTAAATCGAGACACTATTTCTTCACCGCACAGAAACTTTGAAGTCCATGTGTTTTTGACAGACACTTTTAAGCGCAGAACACCAAAACACAGCTACAGTCAATGCTTGTGCCTTTACATTGATGAAGGCCGTGTGCTTCCAGACAAAATCATTATGTTATGCCCAATATTACCGTAGCTGTTTTTTTCTTTCTACCCGGATTCGTGTGCATGTCGCAGACTGTTTTAAACTACTTGCGAGTCGCTATTTTTTGGTTTGATAACAAACAATGTTTAACCAGATAGTCATGTTACCTACCTAGCTAGCAACCTGAACTTGACCACTGACTAGGCTATGCAAAAAATTAGATGGCACAGGAAGAACTGAAAAGGAATAGGCTACTCAAAGAGATGCTTCAAAGGTAGGTTGCATATGCAAGAGTTGGGTGTGTATGATTGTGTGTGTGTGAGAGAGGATGTGTGTGAGAGTGGGAGTAAGTGAGAGAAGAAGAGAGGGTGTGGGAGGAAGAGTGTGCAGGCCTACGTGTGCAAAGTTATCTGAACAGTACAGATGGTTACAGTGTTTTCGTAACATTGTTAGACAAGTTAAAAAGCTCTTTGTTCATTGTATACATAGAGCCTGTAATTTTTTTCTAAAGTCACACTCACTTAGAATGACTGAGGCTTTAACAGCACTTAAAGCTGTGCGTGTGTGAAAGAGAAAGGGAGAGACTAGTGTGTGTGTGTGTGCCAGTGGAGGCTACTCAAAGGAAAAATGTTTAACATTAAATTATACTTTAGATAAAACTACACAAAATATATATAAAATGTCACCAAATAATTGATTAAAACACAATGTTTTGCAGTGAAGGTCTACAATAGCCTCAGCAGCACTCTGTAGGTTAGCACCCTGGTGTAGCCGGAGGACAGCTAGCTTCTGTCCTCCTCTGGGAACATTGACTTCAATACAAAAGGCTCAAGGTTCTCACCCCCTTCAATGGATTTACACAGTAATTATGACAACTTCCGGAGGACGTCTTCCAACCTATCAGAGCTCTTGCAGCATGAACTGACATGTTGTTCACCAGAGAATTAATCTAATACTGAAAGCAAAAGCTACAGCTAGGTAGCACTGCACTGCATAAAATGTGGGAAATAGTTGACTCAAAGAGAGAGAAAGACGATAGTTGAACAGTAGTGAACAAATTAATTTCTACAAAATTAAGGATAAGCGATAGAACTAGCTTTATTTGGTTGTATCTTTCACTTTGCTAGAGAATGCAGCTACCTAGTTTGAGCCGGGTGTTCGTGTAGGCTAACCAGAGAGGGATGCTTTGTTAGCTAGCTGGCTATCCAACATTGGAACTCTTCCAAGTCAAGATAAGCATTTGGTTTCATTAATTTACTGCCACTGGGGCCCGCCGGTGAAACTGCTAAACTGTAGCTAGCGGGTTTACTAGAGCGTTAGTTCTAGTAGCAATGCTAACTATCAAATCACATTTTTATTTGTCACATGCGCCAAATACAACAGGTGTAGACCATAAAGTGAACTGCTTACTTACAAGCCCTTAACGAACAATGCAGTTAAGAAAATACCTAAAAAAAGAGAGATAAGAATAACAAATAATTAAAGAGCAGCAGTAAATAACAATAGCAGAGAGAACAGTCATGACTAGGGTGGCTAGAGTCTGACAATTTTTAGGGCCTTCCTTTGACACAGCCTGGTATAGAGGTCCTGGATGGCAGGAAGCTTGGCCCAAGTGAAGTACTGGGCCGTACGCACTACCCTCTGTTGCGCCAAACCAGGCAGTGATGCAACCCGTCAGGATTCTCTCGATGGTGCAGCTGTAGAACCTTTTGAGGATCTGAGGACCCAAGCCAGATCTTTTCAGTCTCCTGAGGGGGAATAGGTTTTGTCGTGCACTCTTTATGACTGTCTTGGTGTGCTTGGACAATGTTAGCTTGTTGTTGATGTGGACCCCAAAGAACTTGCAGCTCTCAACCTGCTCCACTACAACTCCGTCGATGAGGATGGGGGCGTGCTCGGGTCCTCCTTTCCTGTAGTCCACAATCATCTCTTTTGTCTTGATCACGTTGAGGGAGAGATTGTTGTCCTTACACCACAGTCAGGTCCCTGACCTCCTCCCTATAGGCTGTCTAATCGTTGTCGTAAACAGGCCTACCACTGTTGTGTCATCGGCAAACGTGATGGTGTTGGAGTCGTGCCTGGCCGTGCAGTAATGAGTGAACAGGGAGTACAGGAGGGGACTGAGCACGCACCCCCGAGGGGCCCCCGTGTTGAGGATCAGCGTGGCGGATATGTTGTTACCTACCCTTACCACCTGGGGGCGGCCTGTCAGGAAGTCTTGGATCCAGTTGCAGAGGGAGGTGTTTAGTCTCAAGGTCCTTAGCTTAGGGATGAGCTTTGAGGGCACTATGGTGTTGAATGCTGAGCTGTAGTCAATGAATAGCATTCTCACATAGGTGTTCCTTTTGTCCAGGTGTGAAAGGAGTGTGGAGTGCAATAGAGATTGCATCATCTGTGGATCTGTTGGTGCGGTATGTAAATTGGAGTGGGTCTAAGGTTTCTGGGATAAAGGTGTCGATGTGAGCCATGACCAGCCTTTCAAAGCACTTCATGGCTACAGACGTGAGTGCTACAGGTCGGTAGTCGTTTAGGCAGGTTACCTTCGTGTTCTTGGGCACAGGGACTATGGTGGTTTGCTTGAAAAATGTTGGCATTACAGACTCGGACAGGGATGGGTTGAAAATGTCAGTGAAGACACTTGCAAGTTGATCAGCGCATGCTCGGAGTACACGTCCTGGTAATCCGTCTGGCCCTGCGGCCTTGTGAATGTTAACCTGTTCAAAGGTCTTACTCACATTGGCTGCGGAGAGCGTGATCACACAGTTGTTCGGAACAGCTGATGCTCTCATGCACGTTTCAGTGTAACTTGCCTCAAAGCGAGCACAGAAGTCATTTAGCTCGTCTGGTAGGCTCGTGTCACTGGCTAGCTCTCGGAGGTGCTTCCCTTTGTAGTCTGTAATAGTTTGCAAGCCCTGCCAAATCTAACGAGCATCGGAGCCGGTGTAGTGCGATTCGATCTTAGTCCTGTATTGACACTTTGCCTGTTTGATGGTTCGTCGGAGAGCATAGCGGGAAATCTTATAAGCTTCCGGGTTAGAGTCCCACTCCTTGAAAGCGGCAGTTCTACCCTTTAGCTCAGTGTGAATGTTGCCTGTAATCCATGGCTTCTGGTTGAGGTATGTACTAGAGGTCAACCGATTAATCGGCATGGCCGATTAATTAGGGCCGATTTCAAGTTATAACAATCGGTAATCAGCATTTTCTGACGCCGACTATGGCTGATTACATTGCAATCCACGAGGAGACTGCGTGGCAGGCTGACCACCTGTTACACGAATGCAGCATCAAAAGGACCTGGTGACTGCAAGGAGCCAAGGTAAGTTGCTAACTAGCATTAAACTTATCTTGTAAAAAAAACTATCAATCAATCTTAACATAATCACTAGTTAACCTAATAATATCATCAACCATGTGTAGTTAACTAGCTTATCCTGCGTTGTATATAGTCAATGCGCTGCCTGTTAATTTATCATCGAATCACAGCCTACTTCAACTTCGCCAAACGGGTGATGATTTAACGAAAGCACATTCTCAAAAAAAGCACAAATGGTGCACCAATGTACCTAACCATAAACATCATTGCCTTTCTTAAAATCAATACCCAAGTATATATTTTTTAAACCTGCATATTTAGTTAAAATAAATTAATGTTAGCAGGCAAATTTAACTAGGGAAATTGTGTCACTTCTCTTGCGTTCATTGCACGCAGAGTCAGGGTATATGCAACAGTTTGGGCCGCCTGGTTCGTTGCGAACTGTGTGAAGACCATTTCTTCCAAACAAAGACAGTAATTAATTTGCCAGAATTGTACATAATTATGACATAACATTGAAGGTTGTGCAATGTAATAGCAATATTTAGACTTAGGGATGCCACCCGCTCGATAAAATACAGAACGGTTCCGTATTTCACTGAAAGAATAAACGTTTTGTTTTCGAAATGATAGTTTCCAGAATTGACCATATTAATGACCTAAGGCTCGTATTTCTGTGTTTATTATATTATAATTAAGTCTATGATTTGATAGAGCAGTCTGACTGAGCAGAGGTAGCTAGCAGCAGGCTCGTAAGCATTCATTCAAACAGCACTTTCCTGCGTTTGCCAACAGCGCTTAGCACTGCGCTCAGCGCTGTTTATGACTTCAAGCCTATCAACTCCCAAGATTAGGCTGGCAATACTATAGTGCCTATAAGAACATCCAATAGTCAAAGGTATATGAAATACAAATGGTAGAGAGAGATAGTCCTATAATTACTACAACCTAAAACTTCTTAACTGGGAATATTGAAGACTTATGTTAAAATGAACCACCGGCTTTCATATGTTCTCATGTTCTGAGCAAGGAACTTAAAATGTTAGCTTTTTTACATGGCACATATTGCACTTTTACTTTCTACTCCAACACTGTTTTTGCATTATTTAAACCAAATTGAAAATGTTTCATTATTTATTTGAGTGTAAATTGATTGTATTTATGTATTATATTAAGTTAAAATAAGTGTTTGTTCATTCAGTATTGTTGTAATTGTCATTATTAGAAATATATATATATACAAAAATATACACTGCTCAAAAAAATAAAGGGAACACTTAAACAACACAATGTAACTCCAAGTCAATCACACTTCTGTGAAATCAAACTGTCCACTTAGGAAGCAACACTGATTGACAATAAACTTCACATGCTGTTGTGCAAATGGAATAGACAAAAGGTGGAAATTATAGGCAATTAGCAAGACACCCCCAATAAAGGAGTGATTCTGCAGGTGGTGACCACAGACCACTTCTCAGTTCCTATGTTTCCTGGCTGATGTTTTGGTCACTTTTGAATGCTGGCGGTGCTTTCACTCTAGTGGTAGCATGAGACGGAGTCTACAACCCACACAAGTGGCTTAGGTAGTGCAGCTCATCCAGGATGGCACATCAATGCGAGCTGTGGCAAGAAGGTTTGCTGTGTCTGTCAGCGTAGTGTCCAGAGCATGGAGGCGCTACCAGGAGACAGGCCAGTACATCAGGAGACGTGGAGGAGACCGTAGGAGGGCAACAACCCAGCAGAAGGACCGCTACCTCCGCCTTTGTGCAAGGAGGAGCACTGCCAGAGCCCTGCAAAATGACCTCCAGCAGGCCACAAATGTGCATGTATCTGCTCAAACGGTCAGAAACAGACTCCATGAGGGTGGTATGAGGGCCCGACGTCCACAGGTGGGGGTTGTGCTTACAGCCCAACACCGTGCAGGACGTTTGGCATTTGCCAGAGAACACCAAGATTGGCAGATTCGCCACTGGCGCCCTGTGCTCTTCACAGATGAAAGCAGGTTCACACTGAGCACATGACAGACGTAACAGAGTCTGGAGACGCCGTGGAGAACCTTCTGCTGCCTGCAACATCCTCCAGCATGACCGGTTTGGCGGTGGGTCAGTCATGGTGTGGGGTGGCATTTCTTTGTGGGGCCGCACAGCCCTCCATGTGCTCGCCAGAGGTAGCCTGACTGCCATTAGGTACCGAGATGAGATCCTAAGAGCCCTTGTGAGACCATATGCTGACACATGCACATTTGTGGCCTGCTGGAGGTCATTTTGCAGGGCTCTGGCAGTGCTCCTCCTTGCACAAAGGCGGAGGTAGCGGTCCTTCTGCTGGGTTGTTGCCCTCCTACGGCCTCCTCCACGTCTCCTGATGTACTGGCCTGTCTCCTGGTAGCGCCTCCATGCTCTGGACACTACGCTGACAGACACAGCAAACCTTCTTGCCACAGCTCGCATTGATGTGCCATCCTGGATGAGCTGCACTACCTGAGCCATCTCATGCTACCACTAGAGTGAGAGCACCGCCAGCATTCAAAAGTGACCAAAACATCAGCCAGGAAGCATAGGAACTGAGAAGTGGTCTGTGGTCACCACCTGCAGAACCACTCCTTTATTGGGGGTGTCTTGCTAATTGCCTATAATTTCCACCTTTTGTCTATTCCATTTGCACAACAGCATGTGAAATTTATTGTCAATCAGTGTTGCATCCTAAGTGGACAGTTTGATTTCACAGAAGTGTGATTGACTTGGAGTTACATTGTGTTGTTTAAGTGTTCCCTTTATTTTTTTGAGCAGTGTATTTAAAAAAATTGCTGATTAATCGGTATCAGCTTTTTTGGGGTCCTCCAATAAATCGCTACCGGCGTTGAAAAAAAATCAATCAGTCCACCTCTAGTAGGTACGTACAGTCACTGTGGGGACTACGTGATCGATGCACTTATTGATGAAGCCAGTGACTGATGTGGTGTACTCCTCAATGCCATCGGAAGAATCCCATTACATATTCCAGTCTGTGCGAGCAAAACAGTCCTGTAGATTAGCAACTGCTTCATCTGACCACTTTTTTTTATTGATCTAGTCACTGGTGCTTCCTGCTTTAATTATTGCTTGTAAGCAGGAATCAAGAGGATAGAATTATGGTCAGATTTGCCAAATGGAGGGCGAGGGAGAGCTTTGTACACGTCTGTGTGTGTGGAGTAAAGGTGGTCTAGAGTTTTTTCCCCCCTCTGGTTGCACATTTAACATGCTGATATAAAATTAGGTAAAACTGATTTAAGTTTCCCTGTATTAAAGTCCCCGGCCACTAGGACCACCGCCTCTGGATGAGCGTTTTCCTGTTTGCTTACAGCGGTATACAGCTCATTAAGTGCGGTTTTAGTGCCAGCATCGGTCTGTGGTGGTATGTAGACAGCTACGAAAAATACAGATGAACACTCTCTAAATATAGTGTGGTCTACAGCTTATCATGAGATACTCTACCTCAGGCGAGCAAAACCTTGAGACTTCCTTAGATATCGCGCACCAGCTGTTTACAAATATGCTTAGGCTCCCGCCCCGTGTCTTACCAGAGGCTGCTGTTTTATCCTGCCGATAGTGTGTATAACCCGTCAGCTGTATGTTCTTATAGTGGTCGTTCAGCCACGACTCGGTGAAACAAGATATTACAGTTTTTAATGTCCCGTTGGTAGGATATACAGTTGAAGTCAGAAGTTAACATACACTTAGGTTGGAGTCATTAAAACTCGTTTTTCAACCACTCCACAAATTTCTTGTTAACAAATTATAATTTTGGCAAGTCAGTTAGGACATCTACTTTATGCATGACAAGTAATTTTTCCAACAATTATTTACATTACTTCACTTATAATTCACTGTATCATTCCAGTGGGTCAGAAGTTAACATACACTAAGTTGACTGTGCCTTTAAACAGCTTGGAAAATTCAAGAAAATGTCATGGCTTTAGAACCTTCTGATAGGCTAATTGACATAATTTGATTCAATTGGATGTGTACCTGTGGATGTATTTCTACCTTCAAACTCAGTGCCTCTTTGCTTGACATCATGGGAAAATCAAAAGAAATGAGCCAAGACTGCAGAAAAAAAATTGTTGACCTCCACAAGGCTGGTTCATCCTTGGGAGCAATTTCCAAACGCCTGAAGGTACCACATTCATCTGTACAAACAATAGTATGCAAGTATTAACACCATGGGACCACGCAGCCGTCATAGGAAGGAGACAAGTTATGTCTCCTAGAGATGAACGTACTTTGGTGTGAAAAGTGCAAATCAATCCCAGAACAACAGCAAAGGACCATGTGAAGATGCTGGAGGAAACAGGTACAAAAGTATCTATATCCACAGTAAAACGAGTCCTGTATCGACATAACCTGAAAGGCTATAACTGCAATAAAAAAACCACGGTTTGCAACTGCACATGGGGACAAAGACTGTACTTTTTTGAGAAATGTCCTCTGGTCTGATGAAACAAAAATAGAAATGTTTGGCTACAATGACCATCGTTATGTTTGGAGGAAAAAGGGGGAGGCTTGCAAGCCGAAGAACACCATCCCAACCGTTAAGCACGGGGGTGGCAGCATCATGTTGTGGGGGTGCTTTGCTGCAGGAGGGACTGGTGCACTTCACAAAATAGATTGCATCATGAGAAAGGAAAATTATGTGGATATATTGAGGCAACATCTCAAGACCTCAGTCAGGAAGGTAAAGCTTGGTCGCAAATGGGTCTTCCAAATGGACAATGACCCCAAGCATACTTCCAAGGTTGTTGCAAAATGGCTTAATGGGACAACAAAGTCAAAGTATTGGAGTAGCTATCACAAAGCCCTGACCTCAATCCTATAGAATATTTGTGGGCAGAACTGAAAAAGCGTGTGCGAGCAAGGAGGCCTACAAACCTGACTTAGGTACACCAGCTCTGTCAGGAGGAATGGGCCAAAATTCACCCAACTTATTGTGGGAAATAAAAGCTGAAATAAATCATTCTCTATTATTCTGACATTTCACATTCTTAAAATAAAGTGGTGAGTCTAACTGACCTAAAACAGGGAATTATTACTTGGATTAAATGTCAGGAATTGTGAAAAACTGAGTTTAAATGTATTTGGCTAAGGTGTATGTAAACTTCCAACTTCAACTACACGTGCTTTCAGTTCGTCCCATTTATTTTCCAGCGATTGAACGTTAGCTAACAGTACGGATGGCAAAGGCAGATTAGCCACTCGTCACCTGATCCTCAGAAGGCACCCAGATCTCTTTCCGCAAAATCTCTTTCTTTCTTCAGCAAATTATAGGGATGAGGGCCTGTTCGGGTGTTTGGAGTATATCCTTCCCGTCCGACTCATTAAAGAAAATTCATTGTCCAATTCGAGGCGAGTAATCGCTGTTCTGATGTCCAGAAGCTCTTTTCGGTCATAAGAGACAGTAGCAGCAACATTAAGTACAAAATTTAAAGTTACAAACAATGCGAAAAAAACTAACAAAATAGCACAGTTGGTTAACTTCTTTGGTATAGGGGGCAGCATTTTCACTTTTGGATGAATTTAGTGCCCATAGTGAACTGCCTCCTACTCTGTCCCACATTCTAATATATGCATATTACATAAAACACTCTGAAGTTTCTAAAACTATTTGAATGATGTCTGTGAGTATAACAGAACTCATATGGCAGGCAAAAACCTGAGAAAAAATCCAAACAGGAAGTGAAAATTCTGAGAGTGGTCGTTGTTAAAGTCATTGCCTATTCAATTCCCTGTAATATATGGATCTGTTTGCACTTCATACGCCTTCCACTAGATGTCAACAGTCAGTAGAACGTAGAATGAAGCTTATGCTGTGTTGTGGGACCGGATGGGATGGGAATGAGTCAGTGGTCTGGCAGATTGCCAGTCCTGGGTCACGCGCTTTCCTCATTATATCGTCTTGCGTTTCATTACTTATAGAGACTGAAAAGAATTCTCCGGTTGGAACCTTATTGGATATAAATGATAACAACATCCTGAAGATTGATTCTCTACTAAGTTTGACCAGTTTATTTGACCTGGAAAATAACTTTTAGAAGTTTTCGTCCGACGTTTGCCTGCATCTGCGCGAGCGTTTGGACACGTGCACTACACATGCTAGCAAAATTAGCTAATTGGACACAAGTAATGGACATTATCGGGAAAAAAACTACGATTTATTGTGGAACTAGGATTCCTGGCACTGTATTCTGATGAAGATAATCAAAGGTAAGGGAATATTTATGATGTAATTTCGTATTTCTGTTGACTCCAACATGGCGGAGAAATATTGTTACTATCTGAGCGCCGTCTCAGATTATTGCATGGTGTGCTTTTTACATAAAGTAAAAAAAAAAAAATCTGATTAGGAACAAGTGTATGTTTAATTATATGTAAAACATGTATCTTTCATCAAAGTTTATGATGAGTATTTCTGTTATTTGACGTGGCTCTCTGTAATTACTCCGGATATTTTGGAGGCATTTCTAAACATGGCGCCAATGTAAACCGAGATTTGTGGATATAAATATGCACATTATCGAACAAAACATAAATGTATTGTGTAAAATGATGTCATATGAGTGTCATCTGATGAAGATGTTCAAAGGTTAGTGATTCATTTTATATCTATTTCTGTTTTTTGTTACTATTATCTTTTGCTGGGAAAATGGCTGTGTTTTTCTGTGGCTATGTACTGAGATAACATAATTGTTTGGTGTGCTTTCCCCGTAAATCCTTTTTGAAATCAGACATGTTGGCTGGATTCACAACATGTGTAGCTTTAATTTGGTGTCTTTCATGTGTGATTTCACGAAAGATTGATTTTTATAGTAATATATTTGAATTTGGTGCGCTACACTTTTTCTGGATTTTGGCCAAGTGGGACGCTACCGTCCCACCTATCCTAGAGAGGTTATTAAGAGCCAATAAAACGGCAGCCATCTTTCATACCATGATGTGACAACAATGTAGGTTGTGTGTAGCGGTTACAGCAGTCATGATATGAAGGTTTGGCTTGGAAAGGGGTTTTTCACCTGGTCACAGACAGCTGAAAGTGAACTGTATTTGCGTGTGACCAGGGGTGTATTCATTCCATCGATACTGTATAAAAACTTTTCTTAAATGGAAGCAAATCGAACGGAGATAAAAATACCAGAATTTGTCCAATAGAAATTCACATTTGCAACTGTTGGACTAATGATTACTCCCTATATCAGATAGATGCCGCCAAGAGTGTGCAAGGTGGTACTGAATGTGTCACTCAATGTCACTTTGATTACTCAAAATTCTCTGTTGTAAACGTTCATAGGCTATTTCACAGGCTAGGTTGTAGCAACCTCATGATGGGTACAGAGAAAATTTGAGTGTCAAGAAGTAGCCTAAACCTATCGATGTTACATTGAGCTGGGTGACTGGAATATGAATGACAGTCATCCAGTATGCCGTAATAGAAATAAGGCCATGCTCATAAAAATAAAATTTAGAAAACATCCCGCATCTTAAATGGCACCGACCACCACTGCTGTGCAGGAATGGGCCAAAAGTGTTAAACTGGCCAAATTTGAGCAAATTCAAAAAATTGTGATTAACTAATGCCATTAACACAATTAATTATTTTTATCATTTGACAGCCCTTGAAAAAAATACTAAATAATTGCATCGAATTTAAACAATACCACTCTTTTGGTCACAGAGGAACGAAATCACTTCATGCTTGAAGATAGTTTTAACGAGATAGCAGGCATTTGAATGGTGTCTCCGCGTCGCTCAGAGAATGCTGGGCAGAACATTGTTATCAATGATATGAACTGGTACCAATTTTGTACTTTCACCAAGTATGATCATATTTATTTAACAGTTCAAGTGAAATATTATAGTAAGTCGTTTATAATTTGATTGTTACTATATTTATATAGCATTCAAATAATTTCAAGCACCAATCCCCCACTTTTGTTGAATAGGAAAGAAATCATGATTTTTCATATACAGCACATTCAGAAAATATTCAGACCCCTTGCCCACATTGTTACGTTACAGCCTTATTTTAAAATTGATTAAATAATTCCCCCCCCCCCCCCCCTTAATCTACACACAATATACCCCATAATGACAAAGCGAAGACTGTTTTATAGACAAAAAACAGAAATACCTCAATTACATAAGTAATCAGACCCCATGAGACTCAAAATTGAGCTCAGGTGCATCCTATTTCCATTGATCATCCTTGAGATGTTTCTACAACTTGATTGGAGTCCACCTGTGGTAGATTCAATTGATTGAACATGATTTGGAAAGGCACACATCTGTCTATATAAAACAGTCCCACAGTTGACTGCATGTCAGAGTAAAAACCAAGCAATGAGGTCGAACAAATTGTCCGTAGAGCTCAGAGAAAAGATTGTGTCGAGGCACAGATCTGAGGAAGGGTATCAAAAAATGTCTGCAGCATTGAAGGTCCCGAAGAACACAGTGGCCTCTATCATTCATAAATGGAGGAAGTTTGGAACCATCAAGACTCATCCTAGAGACTCATCCTGGCCACACTGAGCAATCGGGGCAGAAGGGCCTTGGTCAGGGAGGTGACAAAGAACCCGATGGTCACTCTGACAGAGTTCCAGAATTCCTATGTGGAGATGAGAGAACCTTCCACGAGGACAACCATCTCTGCAGAACTCCACCAATCAGGCCTTTTTGGAGTTGCCAGACGTAAGCCACTCCTCAGTAATATGCACATGACAGTCCACTTGGATTTTGCCAAAAGTCACCTAAAGGACTCTCAGACCTTGAGAAAAAAGATGCTCTGGTCTGATGAAACCAAGATAGAACTCTTTTGAACTTTGAAGCATGGCGGTGGTAGCATCATGCTGTGGGGATTCAAAAAAAGGGAAAGATGAACAGAGCAAAGTACAGAGACATCCTTGATGAAAACCTGCTCCGGAGCGCTCAGGACCGCAGACTCGGGCGACGGTTCACCTTCCAAAAGGACAACGACCCTAAGCACACAGCCAAGACAACACAAGAGTGGCTTAGGGACAAGTCTCTGAATGTCCTTGAGTGGCCCAGCAAAAGCCTGGACTTGAACCCAATCTAACATCTCTGGAGAGACCTGAAAAAAGCTGTGCAGCGACGCTCCCCATCCGACCTGACAGCTTGAGAGGCTCTGCAGAGAAGAATGGGAAAAACTCTCCAAATACAGGTGTGCCAAGTTGTAGCGTCATACCCAAGACTCGAGGCTGTAATCGCTGCCAAATGTGCTTCAACAAAGTACTGAGCAGTGGTGTAAAGTACTTAAGTAGTACTTTGAAGTATTTTTACTTTAGTATTTGTTGGGGTATCTGTACTTTTCTATTCATATATATTATTTTTTTAGGGGGTAGATCAGCTTTAATATTGCAGATAAAATGTAGAATCCATCAATGGAATTGTCTGCATCACTTCCAATCCCCCATTTATTATTTTGCAAATATAGATATAGTACCAGTCAAAAGTTGACACACCTATTCATTCCAGGGTTTCTCTTTATTTTTACTATTTTCTACATTGTACATTGAGTATTCAAAGTAGCCACCCTTTGTCTTGATGACAGCTTTGCGCACACCGCCCTCCAAATTCATAATATAAATAGGCCCGTTTAATTTGGTCAACTTTTACTTGACTACATTCCTAAAGAAAAAAATAATTTTTGGTCCATTTTCCCTGACAACCAAAAGTACTCCTTACATTTCGAATGCTTAGCAGGACATGAAAATGGTTCAATTCTCACACATCAAGAGAACATACCTAGTCATCTTATCCTGCAGACTCACTAAACATAAATGTTTTGTTTGTAAAATCGTGCCATCTGGTTTTCTTAACATAAGGAATGTGATATGATTTATACTTTTACTTTTGATACTTATGTATATTTTAGCAATTACATTTACTTTGGATACATAAGCATATTTAAAAAATGTCAGACTTTCACTCAAGTAGTATTTTATTCAGTGATTTTCACTTTTACTTGAGTAATATTCTATTAAGGCATCTTTACTTTTACTCAAGTATGACAATTGGGTTGTTTTTCCACCATTGGTACAAAATAAAATAAAATAAAATTGTATTGGTCACATACACATGGTTAGCAGATGTTAATGAGAGTGTAGCGAAATGCTTGTGCTTCTAGTTCCGACCGTGCAGTAATATCTAACAAGTAATCTAACAATTTCACAACAACTACCTTATACACACACAAGTGTAAAGGAATGAATAAGAATATGTACTTGAACATAAATGGATGAGCGATGGCCGAACAGCATAGGCAAGATGCAGTAGATGGTATAGAGTACAGTATATACATATGAGATGAGTAATGTAGGGTAGGTAAACATTATATAAAGCGGTATTGTTTAAAAGTGACTAGTGATATTTATTACATCCAATTTTAATTTACTAAAGTGGCTAGAGATTTGAGTCAGTATGTTGGCAGCAGCCGCTCAATGTTAGTGATGGCTGTTTAACAGTCTGATGGCCTTGAGATTGAAAAACAACTTCTGTCTCTGGGTCCCAGTTTTGATGCACCTGTACTGACCCTGCTTTCTAGATGTGAACAAGTAGCGGGGTGAACAAGTAGTGGCTCGGGTGGTCGTTGTCCTTGATGATCTTTTTGGCCTTCCTGTGACACCGGGTGGTGTAGGTGTCCTGGAGAGCAGGTAGTTTGCCGCCGGTGATGCATTGTGCAGACCTCACTACCCTCTGGAGAGCCTTACGGTTGTGGGTGGAGCAATTGCCGTACCAGGAGGTAATACAGCCCAACAGGATGCTCTCGATTGTGCATCTGTAAAAGTTTGTGAGTGTTTTTGGTGACAAGCCAAATTTCTGAGGTTGAAGAGGCGCTGTTGCGCCTTCTTCACCACGCTGTCTGTGTGGGTGGACCATTTCAGTTTGTCCGCAATGTGTACGCCAAGGAACTTAAAACTTTCCACCTTCTCCACTACTGTCCCGTCGATGTGGATTGGGGGGTGTTCCCTCTGCTGTTTCCTGAAGTGCACGATCATCTCCTTTGTTTTGTTGACGTTGAGTGGGAGGTTATTTTCCTGACACCACACTCCGAGGGCCCTCACATCCTCCCTGTAGGCCGTCTCGTCGTTGTTGGTAATCAAGCCTACCACTGTTGTGTCATCTGCAAACTTGATGATTGAGTTGGAGACGTGCATGGCCACGCAGTCATGGGTGAACAGGGAGTACAGGAGAGGGCTGAGAACGCACCGTTGTGGGGCCCCAGTGTTGAGGATCAGTGGGGTGGAGATGTTGTGTCCTACCTTCATTACCTGGTGGCGGCCCATCAGAAAGTCCAGGACCCAGTTTGGAGGGTACTATAGTGTTAAATGCTGAGCTGTAATCGATGAACAGCATTCTTACATAGGTATTCCTCTTGTCCAGATGGGTTAGGGCAGTGTGCAGTGTGATTGCGTCATCTGTGGACCTATTGGGGCGGTAAGCAAATTGGAGTGGGTCTAGGGTGTCAGGTAGGGTGGAGGTGATATGATCCTTGACTAGTCTCTCAAAGCGCTTCATGATGACGGAAGTGAGTGCTACGGGGCGATAGATGTTTAGCTCAGTTACCTTAGCTTTCTTGGGAACAGGAACAATGCTGGCCCTCTTGAAGCAAGTGGGAACAGCAGACTGGGATAGGGATTGGTTGAATATGTCCGTAAACACACTTGCCAGCTGAGTAAAGGGTCTGTTTTTGCTGTCATTATGGGGTATAGTGTGAAGATTGAAGAAAAAATTATAATTTTAGAATAAGACGTAACAAAATGTGGAAAAAGTCAATAGGTCTGAATATTTTCCGAACGCACTCTGTGTGTCTGGATTGCAAGCTGAGGTTCTGATTTTTTCCCCTTCTATTTTTCATATGTTCTAAAATAATCCACAGCAGAAGCATCTCCAGAGAGCGGAGCTCCACTGTATGAGAGGCTCCTGTACTGTGTCTCCTCCCCCGCACAGACCCTTGCCTCCAGGCAGACAGCACGGCTCAGCACAGCAGCGGCTCTGACACACCGCAGTGGAGAGGGGGTCACCTTAGGCATCAGAGTAAGTAGACTGGGAGCAGCAGGGTAACGGAGTGTGGGCAACACACACACACGGCAGCGGGTAGGTGGGGGGGGGTGAAGCTGACAGTTATGATGAATCATGTGGCAGTGAGCCCTAAGGTGACAGCCACATCTTCCCAGATGCAGACTGAGCTCAGTGATATGCCCTATGTTTCTGTCATACATTACACACACACACACTTCGTTTTTAAGCTGTAATGAATGTGTAAACTAAACAGACAGTGCAGGGCTCCAGACTAACATTTCCCCCTGGTGGCACTGGTGCCACTAAGATTTAAGTTGATTGCACCAGCCCATTATTTGGTGCCATCAATTGTTTTCCACAGCATCACGCAATATGAAATTGGCTATCACCTTATAAAGTAATTTTATTGATAGACCAGTGGTTCCCAAACTGTTTTATAGTCCCGTACCCCTTCAAACATTCAACCTCCAGCTGCCTACCCCATCGAGCACCAGGGTCAACACACTCTCAAATGTTGTTTTTTGCCATCATTGTAAGCCTGCCACACACACACACAAACACACTATACGATATGTTTAATAAACATAAGAATGAGTGTGAGTTTGTCACAACCCTGCTTGTGGCAAGTGACAAATAGCTCTTATAGGACCAGGTCATAAATAATAAAATAGATAAATAATTTTGCTCTTTATTTAACCATATAAAACCTTATTTGTTCATCGAAAATTGTGAATAACTCACTACAGGTTAATGAGAAGGGTGTGCTTGAAAGGATGCACATAACTCTGCAATATTGAGTGTTATTGGAGTCTCACACTTAAATCATTTTCCACACAGTCTGTGCTTGTATTTAGTTTATGCTAGTGAGGGCCGAGAATCCACTCTCACATAGGTACATGGTTGCAAAGGGAATTAGTGTCATAACAGTGCGATTTGCCAAGGCAGGATACTCTGAGGGCAGCCCAAACCAGAAATCTGTCAGTGTCTTCTGATTAAATTCCATTTTCACAGAACCGCTTGTTGCAAGAGGCTCTCTTGTTTAGATATCGGTAAGTGGACTGGAGGCAGGGCATGAAAGGGATAACGAATCCAGTTGTTTGTGTCATCCGTTTAGGGAAAGTAACTGCGTAATTGCGCACCCAACTCACTCAGGTGCTTCGCTAGATCACATTTGACATTGTCTGTAAGCTTGAGTTCATTTGCACACAAAAAAAAAAGATGGAAATACCTGTGTGTTGTCCTTGTTAATGCAGACAGAGAAGAGCTCCAACTTCTTAACCATAGCCTCAATTTTATCCCGCACATTGAATATAGTTGCGGAGAGTCCCTGTAATCCTAGATTCAGATCATTTAAGCAAGAAAAAACATCACCCAGATATGCCAGTCGTGTGAGAAACTCATCAGGCAAGTGAAAATGATGGTCAGTAAAGAAAACTTTAAGCTTGTCTCTCAATTCAAAAAAAACATACAGCGCACTTCTGTATGCCGTAAAAGCGTTACATGGTCGCTGCCAATATCATTGCATACTGTGGAAAATACACGAGAGTTCAGGGGTCTTGCATTAACAAAGTTAACCATTTTCACTGTAGTGTCCAAAACGTCTTTCAAGCTGTCAGGTCATTCCCTTGGCAGCAAGAGCCTCTCGGTGGATGCTGCAGTGTACCCAAGTGGCGTCGGGAGACACTGCTTGCACGCGCGTTACCACTCCACTATGTCTCCCTGTCATGGCTTTTGCGCCATCAGTACAGATACCAACACATCTTGACCACCAAAGTCCATTTGATGTCACAAAGCTGTGCAGTACTTTAAAAATATCCTCTCCTGTTGTCCTGGTTTCCAGT
This sequence comes from Salvelinus alpinus, assembly GCF_045679555.1. Lineage (NCBI taxonomy): Eukaryota > Metazoa > Chordata > Actinopteri > Salmoniformes > Salmonidae > Salvelinus > Salvelinus alpinus. The sequence goes on from NC_092097.1 coordinate 21,676,120, forward strand.
GGTTTGCAGAAGAGGATGTCTTCTTTAACTTCTCTGGGATATGTGGGACGCTAACGTCCCACTTGGCCAAAAGCCAGTAAAAATGCAGAGCGCCAAATTCAAATAAATTACTATAAACATCCAACTTTCATGAAAAACAAAACAAAAAAACACCAAATTAAAGCTACACTTGTTGTGAATCCAGCCAACATGTCTGATTTCAAAAAGGATTTACGGCGAAAGCACACCAAACGATTATGTTAGGTCAGTACATAGCCACAGAAAAACACAGCAATTTTTCCAGCCAAAGAGAGGAGTAACAAAAAGCAGAAATAGAGATAAAATTAATCACTAACCTTTGATGATCTTCATCAGATGACACTCATAGGACTTCATGTTACACAATACATGTATGTTTTGTTCGGTAAAGTTCATATTTATATCCAAAAATCTGAGTTTAGGCGGGACGCTACTGTCTCACTTGGCCAAAAGCCAGAGAAAATGCAGAGCGCCATATTCATATAAATTACTATAAAAATCTAACTTTCATTAAATCACACATGAAAGATACCAAATTAAAGCTACACTGGTTGTAAATCCAGCCAACATGTCAGAATTCAAATAGGCTTTTCGGCGAAAGGAAACGATGCTATTATCTGAGTTAGCACCATTGTAAACAAAGAGAGATAAGCATATTTCAACCCTGCAAGCGCGACACAAAATGCAGAAATAAAAATATAATTCATGCCTTACCTTTGACGAGCTTCTGTTGTTGGCACTCCAATATGTCCCATAAACATCACAAATGGTCCTTTTGTTCGATTAATTCCATCGATATATATCCAAAATGTCAATTTATTTGGCCCGTTTGATCCAGAAAAACACCGGTTTCAACTCGTGAAACATGACTACAAAATATCTCAAAAGTTACCTGTAAACTTTGCCAAAACATTTCAAATTACTTTTGTAATACAACTTCAGGTATTTTGTAACGTAAATAATCGATAAAATTGAAGACAAGATGATCTGTGTTCAATACAGGATTAAAACAATCTGTAGCATGCTTTCTGGTCACGCGCCTCTATCTAACAGTACACAACAAGTGACACTGATTCAAAATGGCCGTACTTCTTCATTACACAAAGGAAAAACCCTCAACTAATTTCTAAAGACTGTTGACATCCAGTGGAAGCGGTAGGAACTGCAAGAAGGTCAATTAGAAATCTGTATTCCCAATGAAAATCCATTGAAAAGAGAGTGACCTCAAAAAAAAAAGTTCTTTATGGTTTGTCCTCGGGGTTTCGCCTGCTAAATAAGTTCTGTTATACTCACTGACATGATTCAAACAGTTTTAGAAACGTCAGAGTGTTTTCTATCCAAATCTACTAACAATATGCATATATTATCTTCTGGGGATGAGTAGCTGGCAGTTGAATTTGGGTATGCTTTTCATCCAAACGTGAAAATGCTGCCCCCTATCCTAGAGAAGTTAACTGACACCCCCATGAACATAAACGGACATATACAAGGAGCTGTGCCAGGCCTGACACATCTGTTGACTCATCCAGCTGTAACACATAGAATTCACTGGCTTGTATGCGAAACAGTAATTGTTTCAAAACATCTCCTGCGTCGTGAAACAGTGCTGTTTGATGAAGGCATTGTCTGTATAGTTTTGGCCTTTTCCCCCCAGCATTGTCCCAGCCATATCCGCGGCAGCAGGAAGAATTAAGTCCTCCACAATAGTATGGGGCTTGCCTGTCCAAGCCACTCAGTAGCTCACCAGATAAGGTGCTTCTAGCCCCTTCTTATTAATGGTATCTGTTACTTTTATACATGTCTTACTATTCGAAAGTCGTCTTAATTCTCTCAAAAAACTCCTGTGGCTTATTTTTCTAAATGGTATGTTTTGTTTCTAAATGTCTGCACAAGAGTGAAGGTTTTCATTGAGTTGTGAGATAGTACTTTTGCACATATAACACACTGTGCTGAGGAAAGGCACTACTCCCAATATAAGTGAACCCCAAATCAATGTAGTTCATCATATCAGGCGAGAAAAAAATCTCACCCAAATGTATAGCCCCGTTGGAAAATATAAATGGACTGTTTGAAAATGTGAAAAAAAAGACAAAATGTATATATTTTACATGTGAATCACATTTTTATTTGGCGTACTCCCGACGGCATTGCGCGTACCCCAGTTTGGGAATACCTGTAATAGACTACGGAGATTGTATTCCAGAAATAAGTTGTTTCATCATCTTTTCATGTTGTGAATCAAAATATTTTAATGTGCAACCTAATCCAGTGATTGTCATGCATTCTGGATTGACAATTATGCTATTGTTATATTTCACTGTTAAAATAGGGCTCTGGAATTTTCTGATTTATTTTGATTCAATAGACAGGAATTTGCCTGCATTTGTATGTGCACTAATATCACAGGGATTTTTTTTTAAGGCTAATTCACCACCTAAGTGGAATCTTAAAAACACATTAGCTAGACCGCTAACACTAAATATACAGTGCCTTCAAAAGGTATTCATACCCCTTGACTTATTCCACATTTTGTTGTGTTACAGCCTGAATTCAAAATGAATTACATTACTTTCTCCCATCTACACACAATACCCCATAATGGCAAAGTGAAAACATGTTAGTAGATATTTTTGCAAATGTATTAAATACAGAAATATCTCATTTACATAAGTGTTCACACCGCTGAGTTAATACTTTGTAGAAGCACATTTGGCAGCGATTACAGCTGTGAGTCTTTCTGGGTAAGTCTCAAAGCTTTCCTCACCTGGATTGTGCAACATTGGCCCATTATTCTTTTCAAAATTCTTCAAGCTTCGTCAAATTAGTTGTTGATCATTGCTAGACAACCATTTTCAGGTCTTGCCATAGTTTTTACTTTAATCTACTTGAAAGTCTAACTATGAAATAAAGGAACATTACACGTGGTCTGTGGTAGTGAGGCCCGTTGGACGTACTGCCAAATTCTCTAAAGTGACATTGGAAGCGGCTTATGGTAGAAACATTTACATTAAATGTTCTGGCAACAGCTCTGGTGGACATTCCTGCAGTCAGCATGCCAATTGCACACTTCCTCAAAACTTGAGACATCTGTGGCATTGTGTTGTGTGACAAAACAGCACATTTTAGAGTGTCCTTTTATTGTCCCCAGCTGAAGGTGCACCTGTGTAGTGATCATGCGGTTTAAATCAGCTTCTTGATATTCCACACCTGTCAGGTGGATGGATTATATTGGCAAAGGAGAAATGCTCACTAAAAGGGATGTAAACTAATTTGTGCAACATTTGAAAGAAATAAGCTTTTTGTGCATATGGAACATTTCTGGTATGTTTAAATTTAACCTCATGAAACATGGGACCAGCACTTTACATGTAACGTTTATATTTTTGTTCTGTATAGATTACAACGGCGATGAACAGAGTTGTGGATAAAACGTTAACAGTATGTCACCACGCTCAATGAGAAAAGCCTATGCAGTTGCCAACACCTCAAATGTTGACACATTTACACCGACATCACCCCAGTATTTCGGAGCAAGATGGAAACAACATCGTCTCCCCTCTGCATTCAAGCAGCCCTTGGCAGCTGATTCTGACCAGGCCAAAAGAAATTACAAGAGCGGTAGGTAGGCTATTTTTTATAGCCAAGGATATGCACCCATTCTCGGTGGTTGAGAAAAGAGGATTTCAGCACCTTGTGAAAGTGCTCGAGCAACGTTACGAACTTACCTCTTGCACTCATTTCAGCAAACACATAGTACCCGCTCTATACAAGCAAGCCAAAGCTTTCAATGAATTGGCCAATGCACCCTGTGTTGTGCTCATCACAGCACGGAGTGGGAAATGTACCATACTACAGACATGCCCCCTTTATGAGAGTCACAGGTGCGCATCTGTCATTGAAGGAGGCAGTGTCATGGTGAGTTCGTAACCAAGTGGCAATTTACCACATACAACTGGAAAAAATCCACTTGTACGGCCCTCCAACTGGTAATTACTAGTGGGAAACTCGTCTATCATCCTAAGTAGAGGTCGACCGATTAAGCGGAACGGCCGATTAGTTAGGGCCCATTTCAAGTTTTCATAACAAATCGGTAAATCGGTATTTTTGGACACCGATTATGGCCGATTACATTGCACTCCACGAGGAGACTGCGTGGCAGGCTGACTACCTGTTATGCGAGTGCAGCAAGGAGCCATGGTAAGGTGCAAGCTAGCATTAGATTTATCTTATAAAAAACAATCAATCTTAACATAATCACTAGTTAACTACACATGGTTGATGATATTACTAGTTTATCTAGCTTGTACTGCGTGGCATATAATTGATGCGGTGCCTGTTAATTTATCATTGAATCACAGCCTACTTCGCCAAACGGGTGATTTAACAAGCGCATTCGCGAAAAAAAGCACTGTCGTTGCACCAATGTGTACCTAACCATAAACATCAACGCCTTTCTTAAAATCAATTCACAAGTATATATTTTTAAACCTGCATATTTAGTTAATATTGCCTACTAACATGAATTTTGTTTAACTAGGGAAATTGTGTCACTTCTCTTGTGTTCTGTGCAAGCAGAGTCAGGGTATATGCAGCAGTTTGGGCCGTAATTAATTTGTCAGAATTGTACATAATTATGACATAACATTGATGGTTGTACAATGTAACAGCAATATTTAGACTTAGGGATGCCACCCGTTAGATGAAATACGGAACGGTTCCGTATTTCACTGAAAGAATAAATGTTTTGTTTTTGAAATGATAGTTTCCAGATTTGACCATATTAATGACCAAAGGCTTGTATTTCTGTGTGTTATGTTATAATTTAGTCTATGATTTGATATTTGACAGAGTAGTCTGACTGAGCGATGGTAAGCAGCAGCATGCTCGTAAGCATTCATTCAAACAGCACTTTTGTGCGTTTGACAGCAGCTCTTCGCAATGCTTTAAGCATTGAGCTGTTTATGACTTCAAGCCTATCAACTCCCGAGATTAGGCTGGTGTAACCGATGTGAAATGGCTAGCTAGTTAGTGGGGTGCGCGCTAATAGCGTTTCCAATCGGTGACGTCACTTGCTCTGAGACTTGGAGTAGTTGTTCCCCTTGCTCTGCAAGGGGAGCGATGGGTAACGATGCTTCGAGGGTGGCTGTTGTCGATGTGTTCCTGGTTCGAGCCCAGGTAGGGGCGAGGAGAGGGACGGAAGCTATACTGTTACACTGGCAATACTAAAGTGCCTATAAGAACATCCAATAGTCAAAGGTATATGAAATACAAATGGTAGAGAGAGAAATAGTCCTATAATTCCTATAATAACTACAACCTAAAACTTCTTACCTGGGAATATTGAAGACTCACGTTAAAAGGAACTACCAACTTTCATATGTTCTGAGCAAGGAACTTAAACGTTAGCTTTTTTACATGGCACATATTGCACTTTTACTTTCATCTCCAACACTTTGTTTTCGCATTATTTAAACCAAATTGAACATATTTCATAATTTGAGGCTAAAATTGATGTATTATATTAAGTTAAAATAAGTGTTTATTCAGTATTGTTGTAATTGTCATTATTACACACACACACACACACACACATACATACATACATATAAAAATAAATAATAAATAATACATTTTTAAAAGACGGCCGATTAATCGGTATCAGTTTTTTTTGGCCCTGCAGTAAATCGGTATCGGTGTTGAAAAATCATAATCGGTCGACCTCTAATCCTAAATACCCACTTCCCCCACATGGTGACCTCTGACATCCTCTACTAAGTAAATGGCCTCTATAACAGCATTTTCAGCAGTTAAACGCAACATTTATAATAAGCAATCCATTATTTCGGTTTTTGAACTCTATAATGTGTTTACAAGTATGATAGCTGTACTTTTAGTTTATGGTTGACACAGTTTGTAGGCATTAGCCAATCAGTTTCTCAACGAGTTAAAAATCACATGAATGCATCCAATTTTTATTTATGACTTCACAACTGGTAAATTCCCACCTCCCACATGGTTACAAACACAGCATCAGAGTGGAAACTTGAGGCCGAACTTGGGCTGTGGCGGTCATGAAATTTCTTCAGCCGGTGATTGTCAAGCAAATATCTGCCGGTCTCCACATTTACTTTTCATCTGCCAACAAGATAGTAGGCTTAATGAACAGCAAAACGGTAACTGACCGTTAATTAACATAAACACATTTAGCATTTCCTGGCTTCCACGCATAGCCTACAAGCCACTCATTCAGACCTTTGGAACATCTACATTTTAAAAAGTCTAATAAATCTATGTAATCAATCCATAATATATATTTTAGACAGGTCTAAAGATACATGATATGAAGAAAATGGAGTCTATTTCAGAAGAACAGAGTATACTCTGAGTTGTCCTTATGTAAGGCCCTGATCTGGCTATGCCATATGGCTAAGAGCTACTCTAGTTCATTTAGCAGACAAGATTTGCTTAGAATTCCGTGGCATTATTTATTTATTTATTATTTGATAGTATGAAGAATACAATTGAACATAGCTGAATAAAACAATGGGTATACCTATATGCTTAATTTAGAGTTATTTATGTAACTTTAGTTGTGATACAAACATTGGTGTACATGTTTTGATTTTTAATACATTCTAAGGCTGCATGATTCAACTAATGATGATTTGAAAACAGTTACATGAAAAGGCATGAGCTTACATACACCTTTGCCAAATACATTTTAACTCAGTTTTTCACAATTCCTGACATTTAATCCTCATAAAAATTCCCTGTCTTAGGTCAGTTAGGATCACCACTATTTTAATAATGTCAAATGTCAGAATAATAGTAGAGAGAATTATTTATTTCAGCTTTAATTTCTTTCATTACATTCCCAGTGGGTCAGAAGTTTACATACACTCAATTAGCATTTGGTAGCATTGCCTTTAAATTGTTTAACTTGGGTCAAACATTTCAGGTAGCCTTCCATAAGCTTCCCACAATAAGTTGGGTGAATTTTGGCCCATTCCTCATGACAGCGCTGGTGTAACCGAGTCAGGTTTGTAGGCCACACGCTTTTTCAGTTCTGCCCACAAATATTATATAGGATTGAGGTCATGGCTTTGTGTTGGCCACTCCAATACCTTGACCTTGTTGTCCCCTTAAGCCATTTTGCTACAACTTTGGAAGTATGCTTGGGGTCATTGTCAATTTGGAAGACCCATTTGCGACCAAGCTTTAAAACTTCCTGACTGATGTCTTCAGATATTGTTTCAATATATCCACATCATTTTCCTACCTCATGATGCAATCTATTTTGTGAAGTGCACCAGTCCCTCCTGCAGCAAAGCACCCCTACAACATGATGCTGCCACCCCCCATGCTTCACGGTTGGGATGGTGTTCTTCGGCTGTCAAGCCTCCCCCTTTTTTCTCCAAACATAACGATGGCCATTATGGCCAAACAGTTCTATTTTTGACCACAGGACATTTCTCCAAAAAGTAAGATCTTTATCCCCATGTGCAGTTGCAAACCGTAGTCTTGATTTTTTATGGCGGTTTTGGAGCAGTGGCTTCTTCCTTGCTGAGTGGCCTTTCAGGTTATGTCGATATAGGACTCATTTTACTGTGGATATAGATACTTTTGTACCCGTTTCCTCCACCATCTTCACAAGGTCCTTTGCTGTTGTTCTGGGATTGATTTGCACTTTTCACACCAAAGTACGGTCATCTCTAGGAGACAGAACACGTCTCCTTCCTGAGCAATATGACAGCTGCGTGGTCCCATGGTGTTTATAATTGCGTACTATTGTTTGTACAGATGAACGTGGTACCTTCAGGCATTTGGAAATTGCTCCCAAGGATGAACCAGACTTGGAGGTCTACAATGTGTCTTGGCTGAGTTCTTTTCATTTTCCCATGATGTCAAGCAAAGAGGCACTGAGTTTGATGGTAGACCTTGAAATACATCCACAGGTACACCTCCAATTGACTCAAATGATGTCAATTAGCCTATCAGAAGCTTCTAAAGCCATGACATCATTTTCTGGAATTTTCCAAGCTGTTTAAAAGGCACAGTCAACTTATGTTAACTTCTGACCCACTGAAATTGTGATTCAGGGAATTATAAGTGAAATAATTTGTCTGTAAACAATTGTTGGAAAAATTACTTGTGTCATGCACAAAGTAGATGTCCTAACCGACTTGCCAAAACTATAGTTTGTTAACAAGAAATTTGTGGAGTGGTTGAAAAACGAGTTTGAATGACTTTAACCTAAGTGTATGTAAACATCCGACTTCAACTGTCTGTCTGTCTGTCTGTCTGTCTGTCTGTCTGTATACATACAAATTGTGTATATATATATATAAAAATAGGCCGATTAATCGGCATCAGCTTTTTTCGTCCTCCAATAATCGGTATCGGCGTTGAAAAATCATAAGCGGTTGACCTCCAATAGGCGTAGCCTATAGAAAGCTGATGGGATCCTCTTAAAAAAAATTAAATGCCATCACTGTTTTCTCAAGCAATTGCATAGCCTATAGAAATGTTGCGCATCATGAGCTCATGAAGTGTTTGATTAGATTTTTGAATACATTTGCATTGATGTCAGAATGATTGGAGGGACAACAGAGTGCTGCGTACCATGCAGTTAGCAGGTTTGGTAGGCTACTAATGACCTTCAGCAACATCAGAGCTTGGAGAAGCCTAATTACCGTAACTAAACGGTCACAAGCATTCATGACTTGTGACCGCCAGTGTGGCGGTAATACGGTCACCTTAACAGCACATGGCCCAACATAACAATCCTGTCACAACAGACAATGCCAGGAACATTGTGAATGCTTATTTTGTACATAATGTTGCTGCTACCTTCTCTTATGACTGAAAATAACTCCTGGACATCAGAACAGCGATTACTCACCACAAACTGAAAGAAGCTTTTTCCTTTAACGAGTTCGACGAGAAAGATATACTGATCTCCCGGGAACAGGCCCAGATCCCAGTCAGTTGCGTGAAGAAAAGACGGAGGAAAAGAGGACGCATATCGGGCTGCCTTCTGAGAATCCGTAGGAGAGCAAGTAAACTCCCACTGCCATCAATTCCACTTGCCAACATGCAATCATTGGAAAATAAAATTGATGACCTACAATTATCTTACCAACGGGACATTAAGAAGTGTAATATCTTGTTTCACCGAGTCGTGGCTGAATGACGACACGGATAATATAGAGCTGGCGGGATTTTCCATGCACCGGCAGAACAGAGAAGCTACGTCTGGTAAGACGAGGGGTGGGGGTGTGTGTCTTTTTGTTAATAACAGCTGGTGCGGGTAGTCTCATATTAAAGAAGTCTTGAGGTATTGCTCGCCGGAGATAGAGTACCACATGATAAACTGTAGACCACCCTATCTATATTATTATTTGTAGCCGTCTATTTACCACCACAGACCGATGCTGGCACTAAGACCGCACCCAAACAACTCAATAAGACCATAAGCAAACAAGAAAATGCAACTTTAATGCAGGCAAACTTAAATCGGTTTTACCAGAAAAAAAAACCTCTAGAACACCTTTACTCCACACACAGAGATGCATACTAAGCTCTCCCCCATTTGGCAAATCTGACCATAATTCTATCCGCCTGATTCCTGCTTACAAGCAAAAAAACTGAAGCCGGAAGTACCAGTGACTTGCTCAATATGGAAGTGGTCAGATGAGGATGCTACAATACAGGACTGTTTTGCTAGCACAGACTGGAATATGTTCCGGGATTCATCCAATGGCATTGAGGAGTATATCACCTCAGTCATCAGCATCATCGACGACGTCGTCCCCACAGCGACCGTATGTACATATCCAAACCAGAAGCCATGGATTACACGCAAAATCTGCATCGAGCTAAAAGCTCAAGGAGCGGGACACTAATCCGGATGATTAGAAGAAATCCAGGAATGCCCTCAGACGAACCATCAAACAAGCAAAGTGTCAATACAGAATTAAGATTGAATCCTCCTACACCGGCTCTGACACTCGTCAGATGTGGCAGGTATTGAAAACTATTATGGACTACAAAGGGAAACCAAGACGCGAGCTGCCCAGTGACGCAAGCCTACCAGACGAGCTAAATGCCTTTTATGCTCACTTTGAGGTAAGCAACACTGAAGCATGCACGAGAGCACCAGCTGTTCTGGATGACTGTGTGATAACGTTCTCGGTAGCCGATGTGAGCAAGACCTTTAAACAGGTCAACATTCACAAAGCCGCGGGGCCAAACGGATTACCAGGACGTGTACTCAAAGCATGCGCGGACCAACTGGCAAGTGTCTTCACTGACATTTTCAACCTCTCCCTGACGGAGTCTGTAATACCTACATGTTTCAAGCAGACCACCATAGTCCCTGTGCCCAAGGAAGCGAAGGTAACCTGTCTAAATGATTACCGCCCCGTAGCACTCACGTCAGTAGCCATGAAGTGCTTTGAAAGGCTGGTCATGGCTCACATCAACAGCATCCGGATACCCTAGACCCACTCCAATTTGCATACCGCCACAACAGATCCAGAGATGACGCAATCTCAATCGTACTCAACACTGTCCTTTCCTACCTGGACAAAAAGGAACACCTATGTGAGAATCCTGTTCATTGACAACAGCTCAGCGTTCAACACCATAGTGCCTACAAAGCTCAACACTAAGCTAAGGACCCTGGGACTAAACACCTCCCTCTGCAACTGGATCCTGGACTTCCTGACGGGCAGCCCCCAGGTGGTAATGGTAGGCAACAACACGTCTGCCACGTGGATCCTCAACACTGGGGCCCCTCAGGGGTGTGTACTTACTCCCCTCCTGTACTCCCTGTTCACACACGACTGCATGGCCAAACACAACTCCAACACCATCATTAAGTTTGCCGACGACAAAACAGCGGTAGACCTGATCACGACAACGATGAGACAGCCTATAGGGAGGTCAGAGAACTGGCAGTGTGGTGTCAGGACAACAACCTCTCCCTCAATGTGAGCAAGACAAAGCAGCTGATCGTGGACTACAGGAAAAGGCGGGCCGAACAAGCCCCCATTAACATCAACGGGGCTGTCGTGGAGCGGGTCGAGAGTTATGTTCCTTGGTGTCCACATCACCAACAAACTATTATGGTCCAAAACACCCCAAGACAGTCATGAAGAGGGCAAGACAAAACCTTTTCCCCCCCTCAGGAGACTGAAAAGATTTGGCGTGGGTCCTCAGATACTCAAAAACTTCTACAGCTGCACCATCGAGAGCATCCTGACCGGTTGCAACACCGCCTGGTATGGCAACTGCTTGGCATCTGACCGTACGGCGCTACAGAGGGTAGTGCGTACGGCCCAGTACATCACTGGGGCCAAGCGTCCTGCCATCCAAGACCTATATAATATGTGGTGTCAGAGGAAAGCCCATAATATTGTAAGAGACTCCCAGTCACCCAAGTCATAGGCTGTTTTCTCTGCTACCACTCGGCAAGCGGTACCGGAGTGCCAAGTCTAGGACCAAAACGCTCCTTAACAGCTTTTACCCCCGAGCCATAAGACTGTTTAACAATTAATCAAATGGCCACCAGACTATTACATTGACCCCCCCCTCTATTTGTTTGTACACTGCTGCTACTCACTGTTTATTATCTGTGCATAGTCACTTCACCCATACCTACATGTACAAATTACTAACTAATCTGTAACCCGCACATATACTCTGTACCGGTACCCCCTGTATATAGCCTCGTTATTTCTGTTATGTTACTTTTTATTTTAATAATTTTTTACTTTAGTTTATTTGGTAAATAATCTCTTAACTCTTCTTGAGCTGCACTGTTGGCTAACGGCTTGTAAGTAAGCATTTCACGGTAAGGTCTACACTTGTTGTATTCGGCGCATGTGTCAAATGAAGTTTGATTTTTACATTGTTAATTGCATAACGTTTTCCAGCTGTACAGAAACCGAACCCCCAAAACCACAATAAGTATCAAATGGTGGGTTTGGTGAACCGTTACACCCCTAGTGACCATGTAGAATATGTAGCTAGCACCGATGCAACCAATTAAACATTTTACTCACACGACCAAGTCAAAGGGTAGAAAAATGTCACTAAATGGTCGCAGTCTGGCGCCCTGCAGTGTCAGACGTGAGATATGTGGTTGGCAAATGCTTGCCAGGGTTCACAACCAGCATGTGTGGTATGAGCATATGCATCTGTGGTGGAGCATGAATGTGTGTGTGTGTGTGTTTGTGTGTGTGTGTGTACTCACGCTGTAGACGGCAGTGACGCCGGGCTGTGTGGGGAAGATGCGGTCGTCCAGGGTTGGCTGAACCCGAGGGATCCTGGGACGCGTCATATTAAGGAAAATTCTGGAAAAGGATCAACTTAAGGCCAAAACGGGTCAAAGGTGGAGGCATCAACAAGCTCAACAGCAGCAGGGACACATTAACATGCTTTGGAACATTAATGTTCTGTACTAAACAACAATGTCTTACATCTGGTAAAAACACGTTCCTTCCAATTCAAATTTTCGTACAGTACAAGTTTATCACATCTTTGTACGCAAGTTCTCTAGTTCCTGGGCGGGGTTTTAGCCAATGTTTCCCAATACCCGACACCGCTTGCCCCCCTCCCTAAATACTCAATCTCCAAGAGTACAGTGTGTTCCTTTACCAGGGAGCGTGTGTGTCAAAGGGAAATCCCGACATGGATTTCCAAAACTCCCACTCTAAGAACGTTAGCGTCCCAGATAGACGATTCCTATTTTATTCAAGAAATTATGTTAATTCAAGGTACCAAATTCAAAGGTCATTTTAGAATCTCTTAACTCAATAGGTCAATCATGACTGCTGAAAAGAAATGCATTAAATGTACTGTCTCACATCTAGGACTAGTCTACATAACGACCCCCTTAACCAGGGACAGGCTTTCTATTTCCAGATAGGGTTGTTGACATGTGATCATGAGTCAGGACTCTGTTTATCAGTGACTGCTATGAAAGAGTGACGAGACTGATGAAGAGTGAAGAGGGCGGGGGGGCTGCCAGACAGAGGAGAGGACCTCAGTAACCTGTTCAGGCAGTTCATTGGGACTTACAGGCAGAGGCACACAACACACACACCGGTCACATGATTACAAGGAAATGAGAGCGTTTGGCTTTCTTGCTTTCCCTTCTGACACTTTTTGGCCATTCCCAAAATCCCACCCCTCCCCTTCACTCTTTCCTTGCCTGTATGGGCCCTCATCTCCACTGGCTTTCCGCCAAGACCACCACTCCTCCCAAAAGAGAGAGAATACTTTTTTAACAGTGGAACTGAAGACAGCAGCTACGCAGCATAAAGAGGGCCTGGAAAAGGAAGAAATACAGGATACAGTTGATGTCTTAAATAAAGCCAAACAAACAAGAGTCGGAGTGGACATCCCTGTTGTGAGTGTGTCTTCACTCTAACATAGCCAGGGAACAGCCGTAGTCACAGTCTGGGGAGAAAACAGCGGGGAGTGAATACTGGTGCAGTGTTGTCTTGTGTGGTGTGTCTGTGCTTGTGTGAGGGGGCCTGGAGGGGAGCGGGTAGTGACACTAAGAGAATCTGATCCGTCTGTCCGTATGGGCCCAGGACCGGTTGGCAGGGCTGTCTGTGTTGTGGAATGCAAACAGAGAGTGAGAGGGTGCTCTGTGCTGAGCATGTGAAACCAACGAGGAGGTGGGCAGCAGGGACGTTTCCGCCATGGGTCAGAGGTTAGCAGGCTGCACAACTGCAGAGGGGAAAATGATCAGGTGAGATGAGACAGCTGACACCCCCGGGGATTTGGCAGGAGGGACCGCATGACTCTTACTGGAATTACAATCTGATCCGATTGCTCCAATTGCTATTTAGCGCTGAATTGCATAACCAAATCCCTTTGCATGTGCAAAGCAAAACTTTGTTAAAACAAAATGATTAATAAAAAATGGTGAATCCATCAATGCATTTAGCAACATGTGGCTTGTGTGGTAACATCTGGCTTAGAAAAAACTGATGTCAACAAAAGCCAGTGTCCAAGCTACCATATTTTGTTAAGAAAGCCAAATTCCACTGGGACTTACAGTGACATACCTACCTACATATTACCCTCAGAGGCACTGGCACTACCCACTCAACCCTGCGAGCACCAGCCACTCAGAGTGACTGGCCACACTAATCAGTCATTAGTCTGAGATTAATTTAGTTTCTGCAGCAACAGAGGAGGAAAATATGTAATCTATTAGAGTAACAAAAGGCCAAGAGATCAGACAAAAGAAAATAAATGCCTATACACATAGCAAAATGTGGCCAATAGGGACTAGACAAGTGGGCTACAGCAACTGTAGTGAACATAGGCTACTTTATTACAAAACATGTCAGGTTATGATGCAGCTAACAGAACATAGTGAAACCAGGAAAAGGAAAGCCTGGTTTGCCCCAGACAGCAACCTTTTTGCATACAGTGCATTCGTTAAGTATTCAGACCCCTTGACTTTTTCCAAATTATGTTACGTTTACAGCCTTATTCTAAAGTTAAATTTTTTCTTTGTTTTATTTCCCTCAATCTACACACAAAACCCCATAATGACAAAGCAAATCCAGATTTAGATTTTTTTTTTTTTATGTACACTGCTCAAAAAAATAAAGGGAACACTTAAACAACACAATGTAACTCCAAGTCAATCACACTTCTATGAAATCAAACTGTCCACTTAGGAAGCAACACTGATTGACAATAAATTTCAGATGCTGTTGTGCAAATGGAATAGACAAAAGGTGGAAATTATAGGCAATTAGCAAGACACCCCCAAAAAAGGAGTGATTCTGCAGGTGGTGACCACAGACCACTTCTCAGTTCCTATGCTTCCTGGCTTATGTTTTGGTCACTTTTGAATGCTGGCGGTGCTCTCACTCTAGTGGTAGCATGAGACGGAGTCTACAACCCACACAAGTGGCTCAGGTAGTGCAGTTCATCCAGGATGGCACATCAATGCGAGCTGTGGCAAAAAGGTTTGCTGTGTCTGTCAGCGTAGTGTCCAGAGCATGGAGGCGCTACCAGGAGACAGGCCAGTACATCAGGAGACGTGGAGGAGGCCGTAGGAGGGCAACAACCCAGCAGAAGGACCGCTACCTCCGCCTTTGTGCAAGGAGGTGCACTGCCAGAGCCCTGCAAAATGACCTCCAGCAGGCCACAAATGTGCATGTGTCAGCATATGGTCTCACAAGGGGTCTGAGGATCTCATCTCGGTACCTAATGGCAGTCAGACTACCTCTGGCGAGCACATGGAGGCCTGTGCGGCCCCACAAAGAAATGCCACCCCACACCATGACTGACCCACCGCCAAACCGGTCATGCTGGAGGATGTTGCAGGCAGCAGAACGTTCTCCACGGTGTCTCCAGACTCTGTCACGTCTGTCACGTGCTCATGTGCTCAGTGTGAACCTGCTTTCATCTGTGAAGAGCACAGGGCGCCAGTGGCGAATTTGCCAATCTTGGTGTTCTCTGGCAAATGCCAAACGTCCTGCACGGTGCTGGGCTGTAAGCACAACCCCCACCTGTGGACGTCGGGCCCTCATACCACCCTCATGGAGTCTGTTTCTGACCGTTTGAGCAGACACATGCACATTTGTTGCCTGCTGGAGGTCATTTTGCAGGGCTTTGGCAGTGCACCTCCTTGCACAAAGGCGGAGGTAGCGGTCCTGCTGCTGGGTTGTTGCCCTCCTACGGCCTCCTCCACGTCTCCTGATGTACTGGCCTGTCTCCTGGTAGCGCCTCCATGCTCTGGACACTACGCTGACAGACACAGCAAACCTTTTTGCCACAGCTCGCATTGATGTGCCATCCTGGATGAACTGCACTACCTGAGCCACTTGTGTGGGTTGTAGACTCCGTCTCATGCTACCACTAGAGTGAGAGCACCGCCAGCATTCAAAAGTGACCAAAACATAAGCCAGGAAGCATAGGAACTGAGAAGTGGTCTGTGGTCACCACCTGCAGAATCACTCCTTTTTTGGGGGTGTCTTGCTAATTGCCTATAATTTCCACCTTTTGTCTATTCCATTTGCACAACAGCATCTGAAATTTATTGTCAATCAGTGTTGCTTCCTAAGTGGACAGTTTGATTTCATAGAAGTGTGATTGACTTGGAGTTACATTGTGTTGTTTAAGTGTTCCCTTTATTTTTTTGAGCAGTGTATATATAAAAAGGAAATATCACATTTACATAAGTATTCAGACCCTTCACTCAGTATTTTGTTGAAGCACCTTTGGCAGTGATAACAGCGTCAATTCTTCTTGGGTATGACGCTAAAAGCTTGGCATACCTGTATTTGGAGAGATTTTCCCCATTATTCTCTGCAGATCAGATGTCAGGTTGGATGGGGAGCGTCACTGCACAGCTATTTACAGGTCTCTCCAGAGGCACAGAGCTGGAGCAGGTTTTCATCTGGAGCAGGTTTTCATCAAGATCCTGACTAGTCTCCCAGTCCCTGCAGCTGAAAAAAATCCCAAAAGCATGATGCTGCCACCACCATGCTTCACCGTAGGGATGGTGCCAGGTTTCCTTCAGATGTGACGCTTGGCATTCAGGCCAAAGAGTTCAATATTGGTTTCATCAGACCAGAGAATCTTGTTTCTCCTGGTCTGAGAGTCCTTTAGGTGCCTTTTTGCAAACTCAAAGCAGGCTGTTATGTTCCTTTTACTGAGGAGTGGCTTCCGTCTGACCACTACCATAAAGGCTTGATTAGTGGAGTGCAGCAGAGATGGTTGTCCTTCTGGAAGGTTCTCCCATCTCCACAGAGGAACTCTGGAGCTCCTTCAGAGCGGACAATCGGGTTCTTGGTCACCTCCCTGACCAAGGCCCTTCTCCCCCGATTCTTCAGTTCGGCTGGGCGGACAGCTCTAGGAAGAGTCTTGGTGGTTCCAAACTTATTCCATTTAAGAATGATGGAGGCCACTGTGTTCTTGGGGACCTTCAAGGCTGCAGACATTCTTTGGTACCCTTCCCCAGATCTGTGCCTCGACACAATCCTGTCTCAGAGCTCTATGGACAATTCCTTCGTCCTCATGGCTTGGTTTTTGCTCTGACATGCACTCTAAACTGTGGGACCTTACATAGATTAGAGGTCGACCGATTAGTTAGGGCCCATTTCAAGTTTTCATAACAATCGGTAAATCAGCATTTTTGGACGTCGATTATGGCCGATTACATTGCACTCCACGAGGAGACTGCATGGCAGGCTGACCACCTGTTACGCGAGTGTAGCAAGGAGCCAAGGTAAGTTGCTAGCTAGCATTAAACCTAGCTTATAAAAAACAATCAATCTTAACATAATCACTAGTTAACTACGCATGTTGATGATATTACTAGTTTATCTAGATTGTCCTGCGTTGCATATAATCAGTGCGGTGCCTGTTAATTTATCATCGAATCACAGCCTACTTTGCCAATCTGGTGATGATGTAACAAGCGCATTCGTGAAAAAAAGCCCCGTTGTTGCACCAATGTACCTAACCATAAACATCAATGCCTTTCTTAAAATCAATACACAAGTATATATTTTTAAACCTGCATATTTAGTTAAAATAAATTAATGTTAGCAGGCAATATTAACTAGGGAAATTGTGTCACTTCTCTTGCGTTCTGTGCAAGCAGAGTCAGGGTATATGCAGCAGTTTGGGCCGCCTGGCTCGTTGCGAACTGTGTGAAGATTATGTCTTCCTAACAAAGACCGTAATTAATTTGCCAGAATTTTACATAATTATGACATAACATTGAAGGTTGTGCAAAGTAAAAGCAATATTTAGACTTAGGGATGTCACCCGCTCTATAAAATACGGAACGGTTCCGTATTTGACTGAAAGAATAAACGTTTTGTTTTCGAAATTCTAGTTTCCGGATTTGACCATATTAATGACCTAAGGCTCGTATTTGTGTGTTTATTATATTATAATTAAGTCTATGATTTGATATAGCAGTCTGACTGAGCAGCAGCAGGCTCGTAAGCATTCATTCAAACAGCACTTTCCTGCGTTTGCCAGCAGCTCTTCGCAATGCTTCAAGCACAGCGCTGTTTATGACTTCAAGCCAATCAGCTCCCGAGATTAGGCTGGCAATACTAAAGTGTCTATAAGAACATCCGATAGTCAAAGGTATATCAAATACAAATGGTATAGAGAGAAATAGTCCTATAATAACTACAACCTAAACTGGGAATATTGAAGACTCATGTTAAAATGAACCACCAGCTTTCATATGTTCTCATGTTCTAAGTAAGGAACTTAAACGTTAGCTTTTTTACATGGCACATATTGCACTTTCACTTCTCCAACACTGTGTTTTTGCATTATTTAAACCAAAATGAACGTTTCATTATTTATTTGAGACTACATTTATTTTGTTTATGTATTATATTAAGTTAAAATAAAAAAGTGTTCATTCAGTATTGTTGTAATTGTCATTATTACAAAAATCGGCATCTGCTTTTTTTGGTCCTCCAATAATCGGTATCGGCTTTGAAAAAACATAAATCGGTCGACCTCTAATATAGACAGATGTGTGCGTTTCCAAATCATGTCCAATCAATTGAATTTACCACAGGTGGACTCCAATCAAGTTGTAGAAACATCTCAAGGATGATCAATGGAAACAGGATGCACCTGAGCAAAATTGAGTCTCATAGCAAAGGTTCTGAATACTTACGTAAATAAGGTATTTCTGCTGTTCTTTATTTATAATAAATTTGGCAACATTTCTAAAAACATGTTTTCGCTTTGTTATTATGGGGTAGTGTGTGTAGATTAATGAGGAAGAACAAAATAATACATTTTAGAATAAGGCTGTAACTTAACAAAATGTGGAAAAAGTCAAGGGGTCTTAATACTTTCCGAATTACATGTAAAACACTGATCTGTGAAGGGCACAGAAGGGCACCTATCACAGCTCAGTAGACACAGGCACTGCACCCTGAAACTACTTTCTGAGCCAATCTGTTCCTTGGCCTACATGCCAGGACAGCCCTGTATCTAAATCCTAAACATAACCCCGAAGTCCATCTCAAGTACATGTTTCCAGGCTCTGATATAGATCACCACGTTCTGCAACAGTTAGTTCATTACCAATCACTCTGGGGCCACTGCAAGCCCCTCACACCTGTCCACTGACCTGCCCCATTTAGAGCCAGCAAAAGAGGAAAAGCAGCTGGTGTCCCTGTATCATCATTAGCTTAATGTAAAGCCACTTACATGCTGAGTGTGTATATGGGAAAGAGACAGAGATAGAGGTGCTGATAGAACAAGAGAAAGTGAGGAGTAGTTCAGAGTTAGAAATCAAATACGATTTTCTGCCGACTTGACTGCTCCACAAAACAAATTACATAAACTAAAAAGTGTTGCTGTGAGAACCCAAATTCCAGACAAAATGTTGGCAGAAATCTCCAAAACAAAAAAAAATAATAAAAAGTTATCTGGATTTCGCCTATCCCCAGTCAAGTCAATGATTTGTCTGTTCTATTCCTGTGCATTTAATCCTATCATATAGGAATCCAGATATCTTTTGAAAACTATTTAACAAAAAAATTCCTCCCAACTCCCTCAGAGACACCCTCTCGGAGAGTGGCAGGGACTGCCATTATCAACGGCGACCCTGGAGCAATTATGGTTTAGTGCCTTACTACAGTCTTCTCTAAACGTCTAATAGCACAATGACTAACCCTGAGGCTCCCTCCCAGTCTGCCCATTAGTTGTAGCAGCCTGGAGCTATAGCCTACCTGAGGCTGAGTGCAGCTGGTTCAGAGCGGAGTCACAGGATGTGACTGGAGCCCAGATGGTGCAGACACAAAACCACCCCTTCACTGTACTCCACTCTGCTGCCCCACCAGACCAGGCTCTCAGAGCACTGAATAAACACAGGGTTTAAGATGCAGCCTGCTGTGGCCTGGGACTGCTCTCTCACTACAGTTGGCCTACTACTGACATTGCTTATTCAGACCCCTTTAGCAGATCTTGGAGCAAGATTCTTGAGAAAATGTACAGTTGACTATAAATTTAATAAAACATCTCTTGTCTTTAGTAACAGCCATCAAAGAGTACCGTAGGCTTTTAAATCAGTGTGAGGACCCTATCCCTCCATAACATACAGAAGGAGTTGAGGACGCATGAAAGCGCTGCAAAATTACTCTCTAGGCTAAATGTTGGGGTTCAAATGACTGCACTATGGCATACCTATAAACTAATAGCCAGAATATAATCTCACATTCACAGTGCAAAATAGCACTAAGTCTCTCGTCTGTAAATTAAAAGATATTTAAGTACAAGAATCAGCTTGAAAACCTAGAAAGGGGGTTGAGGAGTGAGACACTCCCTGCCTGCAAGGCATAGGCTAGACCTGGGCCGTCTGAATGCTAGCTCAGAACTACTCAGCAGTTTATTTTATCTACAACAGTGAGTGGGCTTATGAGAACATTCAACATGAATACACGACGCACCTGTCCTAAACTCTAACGGGTGCTATATGGCCCTACATGACTTTTATGCTTTATTTGGATCCCTATTACCATTTGCAGAAGCAGCAGCTACTCTTCCTGGCGTCCACACAAAAACAAGACAAGTAAGAAAGCACTGATATACAAGGACAGTCACACATTTAAAACACAACGATATACAAACAATGAAAGAATTACACAAACAATACAACAAAAAAATGGTGTGTGTTAGAGCGTACTCCACTCTGTGTTTGTCCCCTCACAGTCCCCGCCATTCCATGAGATGTTGTTTAATCCGTTTTTTAAAAGGTAATTTTGCTGTTTGCTTGAGTAATTGGAGATGGGAGTTCCACACAATCATGGCTCTGTATAATAATGTGCGATGCCGTGAATTCGTTTTGGACTCGGGGACTGTGAAGAGACGCCTGGTGACATGTCTTGTGGGGAATGTATGGGTGTCTGAGCTGAATGTTATTTGATTATGCAGACAATCTGGAATTTTCATCACAGTAATATTTCTCATAAAAACCCTCAACCAGGAAAAAAATGGTATGCCTGTTGTTGATGTCAGTTCCAGAAGTTGGAACCAAGATTATTTCCCCATTGTTTAGTTCTGAATAGAATCATATTTTTGGGGGTTCTGTTCAATTGTTCTGACCAGCAAAATAAAGTTCTGAATCGGTTCTAACAAAAAAGTAACAGTTTATTAAGTTCCTTTCTTGTCCTTTTTAAACAAACCTCTGAAATTTTATTTTATTTAGCACAACAATAAATTACTTCACCAATGGATTGTACAGCTTGCTATGAAGGGGGCAAAGCTATGTACATGCATTGGACAGACAAGTGCAGTGTAGGGTGCGACATGCCGACATGCGACTGAATTTTTGCAGGTGAGGAGAGCGCTGTACATGTTGTTATGACATTAATTATCAGAATTAGGCCCACGGAATTATGCCTATGGAGGAGTTTAAGTTTTCATAACAATCGGAAATCGGTAATTTTGGATGCGGATTTTGCATATATATTTTTTTTTACACCTTTATTTAACTAGGCAAGTCAGTTAAGAACACATTCTTATTTTCAATGACGGCCTAGGAATGGTGGGTTAACTGCCTTGTTCAGGGGCAGAACGGCAGATTTTTACCTTGTCAGCTTAGGGATTCAATCTTGCAACCTTACGGTTAACTAGTCCAACGCTCTAACCACCTGCCTCACGAGGAGCCCGCCTGTTACGCGAATGCAGTAAGAAGCCAAGGTAAGTTGCTAGCTAGCATTAAACTTATCTTTTCAAAAACAATCAATCATAATCACTAGTTATAACTACACATGGTTGATGATATTACTAGTTTATCTAACGTGTCCTGCGTTGCATATAATCGATGCAGTGTGCATTCGCGAAAATGGACTATCGTTGCTCCAACGTGTACCTAACCATAAACATCAATGCCTTTCTTAAAATCAATACACAGAAGTATATATTTTCTAAACCTGCATATTTAGCTAAAGGAAATCCAGTTTAGCAGGCAATATTAACCAGGTGAAATTGTGTCACTTCTCTTGCGTTCATTGCACGCAGAGTCAGGGTATATGCAACAGTTTGGGCCACCTGGCTCATTGCGAACTAATTTGCCAGAATTTTACATAATTATCACATAACATTGAAGGTTGTGCAATGTAACAGGAATATTTAGACTGATGGATGCCACCTGTTTGATAAAATACGGAACAGTCCCGTATTTCACTGAAAGAATAAATGTTTTGTTTTCGAGATGATAGTTTCCGGATTCGACCATATTAATGACCTAAGGCTCGTATTTCTGTGTGTTATTATGTTATAATAAAGTCTATGATTTGATAGAGCAGTCTGACTGAGCGATGGTGGGCACCAGCAGTTTTGTGTGTCTTGCCAACAGCTCTGCTGTTTATGAATTCAAGCCTATCAACTCCCGAGATTAGGCTGATGTAACCGATGTGAAACGGCTAGCTAGTTAGCGGGGTGCGCGCTAATAGCGTTTCAAACGTCACTCGTTCTGAGACTTGGAGTAGTTGTTCCCCTTGCTCTGCATGGGTAACGCTGCTTCGAGGGTGGCTGTTGTCGATGTGTTCCTAGATCGAGCCCATGTAGCGGGTGAGGAGAGGGATGGAAGCTATACTGTTACACTGGCAATACTAAAGTGCCTATAAGAACATCCAATAGTCAAAGGTATATGAAATAGAAAATCATAGAGAGAAATAGTCCTATAATTCCTATAATAACTACAACCTAAAACTTATTA
Source organism: Salvelinus alpinus (assembly GCF_045679555.1). Taxonomy (NCBI): domain Eukaryota; kingdom Metazoa; phylum Chordata; class Actinopteri; order Salmoniformes; family Salmonidae; genus Salvelinus; species Salvelinus alpinus. Next base: position 21,698,888 of record NC_092097.1, read on the forward strand.
TCTGGGAATATTGAAGACTCATGTTAAAAGGAACCACCAGCTTTCATATGTTCTCATGTTCTGAGCAAGGAACTTAAACGTTAGCTTTCTTACATGGCACATGTTGCACTTTTACTTTCTTCTCCAACACTTTGTTTTCGCATTATTTAAACCAAATTGAACATGTTTCATTATTTATTTGAGGCTAAATTTATTTTTATTGATGTATTATATTAAGTTAAAATAAGTGTTCATTCAGTATTGTTGTAATTGTCATTATTACAAATAAATCAATAAAATAAAATAAAAATCGGCCGATTAATCGGTATCGCCTTTTGTTGGTCCTCCAATAATCGGTATCGGCGTTGAAAAAAGATAAATCGGTCGACCTATAATTCTAAGTTCCATTACATTACACATAATGCAGCTAGCGAACAAGCTTGAGTGTGCAGAGCGGCAACAGAATTAAAAATAAAAACACGTCATACATTTTTGTAGTTAATAAATCCAATGTGAAACGTGATAGCTATCCTAAACTATCATTGAAAAAGTGAATCCATTCTTCTCTAATAAAAAAACCTCTCCCTAATTTCTGAATCACGCCTGTAGCGTCAGTAGCTACAGTAGACTGTGCATGCGTCGGAGGGAGGGGGAGGAAGCCTACACACACAGGCAAAGATTTTCTATGCACAATTCCAGTTGAAGTTTAGGTCTGAGATAATGTTTTGAACCAAATACAACGCTTAAAATGTTTGATGTACTGTATTTAAAACCAGTTTATTATTAAATCACCCATTCTGATACTGACTAACTCCTTATTTAGAATTTCAGTGAGTTCACTGGCTTTGAGTGTTGACGTACAGTGTGGACACATCCACATACATAGTCCTTCTAGCGTCGTTTAAGACCAGTGGCAAACCAACATAGAGAAGAGTAACGGCCCAAGGCAACTGCCCTGAGGGACACTGCACATATTTAAGTGATAATGCCCTCGAAGCGGCGTTTGGAGGATATATTGGCACGGGTGTTGTTCGTCTTGGGCCCTCAAACCGTGCCAATATATCCTCCAAAACACCAGCTTCGAGGGCATTATCACTTATATTACGGGATACCAACATATTTTAATATTTTAAAAACATTTTGATGAATTTATTCATACTATTTCATCCTTCCACAAGATATAGACCTGACACAAATCTAGGGTTGCTACCCAAGCCGGCTGTTTGTTTGTTCTATTGGTTTGGTTGCGAGAAACGCGACCCAGTTGTTCAGTCCTTTTGTTCTGTATCTATGGACGCGGTTCGTTCTAAATGTTCCATTGTCATACTGGCTGGCAACATTCTTATCCCTTGCTTGCTAGCTAGCCAACTAACTTGGTCACTTCAAACAGTGCAGCCAGAATAACAGCAAAGTAGCTGCATTTGCGTTTGTTTAAGCTGTTTTCTAGTGACATTTGGATACATCCATAACAATGAGATAATGATTCGCGATTTCACCTGGTGTAGAAAATGTGCTCTCTCGTCAGGACACGTGTTCAGAGGAGCTAGCCAATAACACAGCTAACACATTCACTTCAAACTGAAGCTGGAAAACCTATTCCCCCTCAGGAGACTGAAAAGATTTGGCATGGGTCCTCAGATCCTCAAAAGGTTCTACAGATACACCATTGAGAGCATCCTGACTGGTTGCATCACTGCCTGGCATGGCAACTGCTCGGCCTCCGACCGCAAGGCTCTACAGAGGGTAGTGCGAACGGCCCAGTACATCACCGTGCCCAAGCTTCCTGCCATCCAGGACCTCAATACCAGGCGGTGTCAGAGTAAGGCCCTAAAAATTGTCAGACTCCAGCCACCCTAGTCATAGACTGTTCTCTCTGCTACTGCACGGCAAGTGGTACGGGGCGCCAAGTATAGGTCCAAGAGGCTTCTAAACAGCTTCTGCCCCCAAGCCATAAGACTCCTGAACATCTAATCAAATGGCTACCCAGACTATTTGCCCCCCCTCTTCACACCACTGCTACTCTCTTGTCATCTATGCATAGTCACTTTAATAACTCTACCTACATGTACATACTACCTCAACTAACCAGTGCCCCCGCACATTGTATCGGTACCCCCCTGTATATAGTCTTGCTATTGTTACTTTACTGCTGCTCTTTAATTACTTGTTACTTTTTTTCTTATTCTTATACGTTTTTTCTTTTAAACTGCATTGTTGGTTAGTAAGAATTTCACTAAGGTCTACTGGTTGTATTCGGCACATGTGACTAATAACATTTGAGTTGAAAGACAGCAAACTAGTTGCACTTAGTTTCGTTTGACCCGTTTTCTATTGATAGTTCTTTGTATATATCCATAAAAATTACGCTGATTCATGATTTCGACTGGCTGAGAAAAGCTGCCTGCCACTCTCATCCTGACACATTAATTACTATGGGATATCTGGAGATCGAATTTGAATATTAAAACAATGTCGCAAATGTCGGAGAAACAGACAAAGATTTATACAAATCTCCGCTGTTGAAAACTAAATGTTAGTCTGAAAGAAATGTGAGATAATGTCTAAATGCTTTTAATAGTGGAGATCAAGTTCATGAAGTGCCTGGCTGGGCTGATGAGACAGTGGATTGCACAGTCAGATGGAACAGAGTAAATTTTAACGTCATAGATTTAGCTGGTGGTAACTTGTGCAATAGACACCGGCTTGAATGCGGTTTTAACCAATCAGCATTCAGAATTAGACCCACCCGTTGTATAACTGAAGTTATAAACTGGGTAGTTCGAGCCCTAAATGCTGATTGGCTGATAGCCGTGGTATATCAGACTGTATACAACGGGTATGACAAAACATGTATTGTTACTGCTCTGATTACGTTTGTAACCAGTTTATAGTAGGAATAAGGCACTTCAGAGGTTTGTGATATATGGCCAATATACCACGGCTAAGGACTATGTCCAGGCACTCTGCGTTGTGTCGTACTAAGAACAGCACTTAGCAGTGGTATGTTGGTCATATACTGCATACCCTCGGGCATTATTGTTTAATTAGAGAAGCTTCCATTGAAGAACACTCTCAGGGTTATATTGGATAAGTAACTCCAACCATGTGATGGCAGGTGATGTAAAGCCATAGCAAGTGAGTTTCTTCAATAACAACTTACGATCAATAACATCAAAGGCTGCACTGAACAATAACCTCGCTGTTCCATGCTGTTTCTAATTAGTGGAACACACCCATAATGTCCCATTCATTCATTTTAACAAATTTAATCAAAATAAGCATGACAAAATATTGCTAGAAAAGTAAAGTGAAAGACAAGAATGAAGTGATGATGGCAGAATAAAGAGTGAGCGAGGGAGGCCTTTAGTTCCCGGCCCAGCTAGGGCTGCTGTAGTAGGGCACTATAAAAATCGGTTTTACTTTTTGCCGGATTCTGTTTTTACCCCAAATTCTGTTTTCTTGGGTTTTTGCACTCACAAATCACACTTTTTTAAAATAGAAAAACAACAAAATTCAATGTTCTAAGTCCACAACAACACTTCAACCACTTCAGGAGACCATGTCTGGGAAAAAATCTAAGACATTTTGATTTTGGGCACCAGCCAGAGACCATTTTTTTGGTTAGCAATATTTCTATTGAGCTCATATGACTGCAGAGTTTGCAAAACAAATTGATATCAATCTACCAGGTAGGCATAGGCTACTTTGTAGTTAACAATTAATTGAGAAGGTTTTTGGAAAGCCTTTCCATCTCGACCAGAAGACAGTCATCATTACCATCATCGCTAAAGTGTACACATACACATGCATACCACACACACACACACACACACACACACACACCTGTTCCGTTTCAGAAAGTTGCAGGAAAATACAAATCACTGATGCATTTTGTTAATGTTTAACTTCGACAAATTAATGCATTTTCTTCATTATTTTATATTGTTGAATTATGTCCTAATGTCAAGATTCTGTGATTGAGTCCACACCGCAGATTTGATAGGGCACTACTGTAGGCTGACCTGAGCCTTTGTTGTCAGACGGTGGGAAGCGCCGCCTTGGCCTCTCGTGCTGAATGCTAAGCAGCACTGCCATTGTCTGGGGAGTGCAGCAGTAGCCGCATGCACCGGGTTTCTCTCTTGCAAACAGGAGTAGCAACTAGCCCCGCCTACCCACCATCTCAGCTTACACACACACACACACACACATGGAAATCCCATCCATTGGGAGCAGAGGGCAGACAGAGAATAACATGTTCCCACACTCTTGACCTCAGGGAGGCAGAGGGGCAGACACCAGGAGGGTCAGTGAGTTTAATGACATAGTTTTTCTATAGACAGAGAGAAATCTGCATAGTTTGATGTATCTTATCTGTCACCTCGCAGTTGTAGCCTAAACTTTTCTTTGCTCAACCTATAACAATACTGCCTAAGTGGTGGTTACGTGGCAGAATTAAGTTATGGAACCCAGTTGACATACAAACAAATATAGTATAAAAATGAAATATAGAAATGAAAGCTGCAAAAGGCCTGAAGAATCTTCCATTATGAGACTGTGGAACAATCCCACCTGAGCGCCCCGGGGCATGAAGGAGACACAGTTGAACAAGATGAAAGACTAATGAATTTGAATCTAGACCACAAGCAATGCAGAGAGCACTGAGACACAGAGCACCATTGAACAGAGCTTGTAAGTCCAACATCCTACAATGTGAATGAAGCGGTGTAGATACACTAATTAAGAACCTTGGAACACCCTGGATACCACAGAAATCCTGGACTGAAGAACACCATCACTGTTATAGGCAGAAGCAGGAAGCTAATTCATCCCAATCCTCAAACCACCGCCACCAAGCTGTAAATAAAACAGGAGGTGACAGTACGACTTCACAGAATAGCATGAATAACAATGCAACCACAAAACAGGAGCATGTGCACTCTGTACACAATACTTCCATTATGACTGGACATTAGATTGAAATCATAAGGTGTTTTAATTGTAAAAAGCCACTAGGATAGATCCTAACATTAAAAAATGACCATTAGCAAGAATCCATCTCAAATTGATTAGGACTCAAAGTTGATATTCACAAAGTCCGAACAAATCAAGTAAGAAATTGTTTTTAGGAGGTCTTATTTGGAAGAATAATTCCACTGGGATCAAACGTGTTGACAGGGACCAAGGGTTTCTGAAGTGAGGGAAATGCTCTTGATCCATTTGTTAACAAAAATTATATTTGAATCATGCCACATTATGTTGAAGCTACACAAACTGGACAGAAAGGTAGCTGTCAAAAGAATCAAAAAGCCACGAGTCTCAGTACGCAGTGACTTGAAATAGCTAGTTAGGCTTACTGAATATTATTCATACAATCATGAAATATGCACAATTAAAGATATCCCTTCTTACAAATAAAATAGGTATAAAGCAAACTGGATCAGACTCATTACACTAGTACTACCGTGCTACAGTAACGTAGCATACATTGCTACCAACAACCAAATGCCTGGCGACACTCCCCTGTCAAGATGGGCATACTGGTGTTACACCGGCTGTCATCTACTACCCGGTGCAACTACCGCCTAGATTGATAAATAACAACCGGTGTTAGCATCCCTTCTATTGAAACCGGGGAGGGGATCCTAGGCCCATGTAACTTACTACTAGCTAACATTCACTCATACTTGCTAGCAAGAATAACTAATGTTACAGTTTTAGGGTGATGGCTACAACATTTGGTTAGCTGGTCCACCCAAAACATTCATCTCTCACAAACACTGCCCCCAATACTATAGGTTAGCCAATAGGCTAGCGGATTAGTTAGCCGCTGCTACGTGTTTTCAGTTGCAAATGAACCTACCTATCTAATATGAAAGTGGCTGGCTAGCTAGCTAGCTACCGCCAGTAAACGAAACAAAGCCGGTGGCCCTCTAGCAGTTAGTTAGCCTACGCCACCTCGTCAAATTGAGTGTGATGTTAGTTAGCCCGCAGTTTCTGATCCACAAGTTCAAATTACATTGCCATTGGCCAACAAAATACATCAAAATCAATTATGTGCAGTTTAGCTACGTTGCCTAGCTAGTTTAGCAAGTAACGTTAGTCAACAAGCCACTAATCTGTTAACTAGCTAACATTAGCCAACTACCTAGCTAGCTAATTGTTCCCCCCTGCTCTTCGAAACATCAGTCATTCACCCGCACCCAACCTCTAACCAATAACGTTACTAGCTTGATACCTAAATGTGTTTTCCCCGAATACCTGACCAAAAGATGCCAGGGGCATTCTTGCCAATGAAGGATACTGAGGTGGCGGCACGGCGTTCGACTGAGGAGCACCTGGGGCTCCCGGTGGTAAAGACACGGAGGTCAGGGTAGCCCGCAGTTGGCTCGACGGAGACGGGACAGTTCCAGGTCCACTTACTGCGACAGTGGCGGGTTTTGGGACTATTTTCGTCGGCAAACTCATTGCAAAAAAACAAAACAATACACTAATAAATACTGATACAAAATATATCTAGCTTGCATAAATATAGCTAGCAAGCGTTGAATATTATTGAAGCAGGCCGCAAATCCTTTTACCGACAGGGCTAGCTATTAGCAACGCAGAAAATCTTTTTTTCATGGAAAGTCGCTGTTCGGGTCTATGGTGTTATTCATGGGGACGGTGGGAGGTTTGCCTCCCTTGCCCGTCCAGGACCTCTGCAGATCCGGTTCAGTTCTTTCGAGCAGTGTCACCGGTGTCTTTCCTCCTTCGATAATTTAACATTTGTTATCAACAACTGATTTTTCTATAGCTAGCTAATCATTTTTCCACGGAGATGAGAGACTTCGTTAACATGGCGTTGCGGCCGCTTCCAGTCCGGCAGGACAGACGATTCGACAATTCTCGTCCAATTACGGGTATGTTCGGCTTACCTAGAGCGATCGAAAATGACGCTTAATTTGTTGCATTCATGTGGCCAAAGCTCATCTAGTCTACTGACTGGCACATACATTCATCTATATTGATGAGCACTGCATTATTCTTGTTCTAATAAATAACTATGCTTGGTGCTATTTTTAAAGAATGCATGGTATTTATTATTTTAACTGCAGTGGCTGTCTTGAAGTGTGTGTGTAAAATAAACTCAATTTTTTAACGAGGCAATTCAGTTAAGAACACATTCTTATTTACAATGACGGCCTACCGGGGAACAGTGGGTTCAGGAGCAGATCGACAGATTTTTACCTTACCAGACCGGGGATTCGATCCAGCAACCTTTCGGTTACTGGTTACAACGCTCTAACAACTAGGCTACCTGCCGCCCCATGCTATATTTATGGGGTCGTTCTCAAGAACCGCTCAATAATGTATACAAATGTAATCAGGTTCAGGTACTGTAATATGTACACATAATTATAATGGTGTATTTACAGGCAAAGACCGAGAAGTCAAAACTTTGTAGTGGATTGTACTGTACTCAGTACTGCATTGTTTGTGTGCAGCGACATCTGTCGTTAATAACCATCAATTGACATACTTTTTTTTGTAGGTAAAAAGACTGAATTATTTTTGCTTTGATATATGGATAGTTTTTATTTGTTTTGGGATCAAAAACTATAAAAAGTCCCTTTCAAGCATCAGACGAGCCATAGAAAAAGATGGGCATACAAAAGAATGGTGACAATATTTTTATTAGATTAGAAAAATAGTTTTATGACACATACAAGCCCTGTCATGCATGAGCAGCTCCAGAATGGGAAAACTCTTTGTTATGTGACTTGTTCGATGGTCAATACATCCTTCACAAGTTTCAGGAATTCTCTGATTGAAAACTATTCAAATAATATGTCCCTTATCATATCAGGCATTCAGCAATTCGGAGGATCACTTCTTTACAACATCACTACTGTATAAACTGGAGACATTAAGCAATCAGACTTTACACAAATGATGATGTTGTGTTAGGTTTGTTGATGCAGAAATGACATACACATAGCTTATTGAATCGGATCAATCATGGGCAATAATAAAATATGACTGATACAATCTACTTGACTTGTATTCTAGATGTGATTGACGGTTTCCTCCGGATTATATTGTTTCAGTCCAAATCCAGTAATTGCAACTCGTCATTCTTTTGCAGTCTAAAAATATACAATAAGTGAAGACAACATATAGAGGTGGATTGATCAGATACAAATTGTAACAGTGAAAAAGAAAGACAGAAAATAAATATCCCTTCCTGTTGAAAAATAAGGCATATGACAACTCTACATAAAACCTGATTGAGAGAAGTTCCATTAGTTTTCCCTTTTTTATAACCATTTCTTCGGTTTCCAGTGTTAAAATTGTTCCTCCTTTATATAAACATAAAGGCACATTTTCATAGAGTTTAATTGGGGGGAAATAGGCAGCTTTCTAAAACAAATTGTCTTTATGAAGAGAGTTGTGGCTGGCTCAACCTCCAGCCCTCATAATGACCCTGAGAAGGGCAGAGTGGGTAAAACAGCTGGATTTTTAGTGGTATCAAGACCAATGCTCTCCTTCCTTAGAGACTTTGCCTCTAATTTGCTCCAAATCCCCAATGCCCATTTTGCCACCTGCCATACCGACAAATGGGTAGCAAAGCATCACCAAAGCTCACACTTGTGTTTAGGGTTCATGGGGGAATCTGCCTTGCAGCCAAAGTGCTCAGAGAACTCATGGGAATTGGAGATGGTGCCAATAACTCGAAATCTTGATGGACTGTGTGGATCTGTGATGACGCCCTCATGCGAGCTTTCCGGAGTCCGAACTGAGCACCATACCTACATATAGCAGGAAGCACAGACACACATATTAAGGATTTCAGAGTGAAAAGTCCTTAATTTACATTATCAATGTAATAGGTAATTATAATTAATACATAACACCGTTGAAGGTAGGCATGCTAGAGAATGCATTACTACATTTGCCACAGACATGGATATACTTTAAGTGGCACAAACCTGGGCAAATCCAACAAAAAATAATTGATGATTGGTCATCCCCAGGGCGGGCAGGGTGGCCTCCTCTCCATTCTTTGCAATCCAGTTCATATAAGCCTTCAAAGCAGACAAGGGTCATATTACAGACAGCATGCATTATCCTCCTCTCGCCATCGAGAACAGTATGAGAAAAAAAAAACTGAAGAGACTCTTTCTGCTCGCCCTCAGCTTTATTTCCTCCTCAGTCCCCACTAACAGACAGCGCTCATGCAGTTCCCCATTTCTGCCATGTGGTTGGCTCATCTGCTCCATAACCTATGACTTTCATTTGACGGAAAGAATGTTTGAGAGCTCACTCTGAGGCTGACCAAGCCTCTCCAAGCCACCTGTTGCATTTCCAGGCTTTGCTGTGATGTAGGCAACCCCGTTTTTTTCCACCACAGAGTAAAGACACGACCCACAATGACCCAATCAAGTGAACAAGAAAACATGTAACGTGTGTCATAGTTCTGACCTTCCAAATACTGCATCTCATATTGATGATTCCGAAATGTCTGCACATTTACAGTATGTGTGTGTATAACTTGAATTGCTCTTGCTCTTCATATTGTCAAGTCTACTTTCTTCTATCCCACCCTAACAACACCTCTCTATCATACACACCTTGTAGGCAGCCTTCAGTCCACCATTGTCAGCTATGTTCTCTCCCAGGGTGTGTTTTCCATTGAGGGGTTCTTTGTTGATGCTGTAGTTACTGTACTGCTCCACCATACACTGGGTCTGCTTCTTAAAGGCCTCCACAGACGAGTTTTTCCACCAGGAGCGGAGGTTCCCATCCTTGTCGTACTCTCTCCCTTTAACATAAAGAAAAATATGCTGTAGAACTGGATGCTTCGTTTAATATCGTAATGTGTCACGTTCGGTGGGATGTTTTTTGGTGGGATGTTTACAACAGCCTATAATATTTTTTCGTTCTTTTTTTTTAAAGAGAGAGGGCAGACAAGATTATGCAGTCGAGATTCTGGTGAATTTGCAGGGGTCAGCTCGCCCTGTGATCAAAGTGTCTCCCCTGCCCTGCCATACAGCCTTTATTTATTTTATTTTATTGTATTTTAGTTTGTAGCAAAACTTCTTATTTCCCATATAAAGTAATAAGAGTTAAGACAATACAACTTCTTTGAAAATTAAAGATCTTACCTTGGTCATCAAAAGCGTGTGTCAACTCATGTCCCATAACTACACCAATCCCACCAAAGTTCAGGGCCCTGGAAATAGATTCAAAATCCTTTCAAGTAAATAAAAGCATTTTATAACTTGCAATTAAATTCTTGGCTATGTGAAGACACTCAAAGAGACACACATACTGTATACAATTGATGCAAGTATGGCGCGCACATGTGGTGTACCTGTATTTGTGCCTGAAATGGGGACGTATTAGGGAACTGTATAGGCTGAAGAGGGAAGAGGGACCTACTTTGGCCAAGAGCGGCTGTAAAAAGGAGCTTGAAGGATTCCTGCTGGGAGCACCATCTCATTCTTGGTGGGATTGTAGTATGCATTCACTGTAGGAGGGGTCATGCTCCACCTGTGTATGCAAGACATGGGATATAACACCAACTGAGCACAAAAGTCTGAGATCAGGGTGGTAAAAAACAGTATTTGACTCTCCCCTATCCCCTTCGCTAGGCTGTTGACTTCAGATCAGTGTGAAAGAATGAGAAGCCTGAGCTACTCGGCTATGTAGTGAGAGAAAGGGATCAGTACAGCTGAGGGATATTGGTTCCCGGGGAACATTTCTGGATGCCAGCAGTATTCCTTAGAGTCAGAATGGGAATTTGTCCCTGTCAGAGCATTTGACCTCCTCTCTGGAGAGGCCAGCAACAGGAGGGTGAGGGCCGGGTTATAGACACTCACTGGTCTCTGTTGGGGATTTTCCTCAGCTGGTCCGCAGTCACTCTGGCAGAGAAGTTGTAGTACTGCATGACATTTTGGAAATACAGGTCAGACACCACCTCAAACTGAGAAAGAGAGAGGAATCAGGTTAGAGAGAGAAAGAGGTTTACACACAAGCAATGCAAACAGGAGATACTGTAAGATCAAATACATTTTTATTGGTCACATACACATGGTTAGCAGATGTTATTGCGAGTGTAGCAAAATGCTTGTGCTTCTAGTTCCGACAGTGCAGCAATATCTAACAAGATTGACAACCCTTCTCAAAACCAGGGTCTTACAGTAAGACAACAAAGAGTTGTGTCTTTTTTTATCAACATATGATATGACATGGACAACTTCATAAAACAGAAGTATGCATATTTATTTTAATTGCATATTTACCTACATCATTGAACACTTTGTCAAGCTCCTTGGGGTCCATGATGAATTTTGGATATCCAACCATGTTGTAAATGGCATCAGCCTATAACAGAGAAGATGAGGTGAATTGAGACAGATGCTAACACCAGATGGCACTGCAGAGTTAGTTTCACGAGCCTTACGCTAAACATGACCATTATAGCAAAAAGGACTATTACATTTACATTTGAGTCATTTAGCAGACACTCTTATCCAGAGCAACTTACAGTTAGTGCATCCATCTTAAGATAGCTAGGTGAGACAACCACATATCACAGTCATAGTAAGTACACTTTTCCTTGATAAAAGTAGCTATCAGCAAAGTCAGTGCTGGGTGTTCTTTTTTTCTTTTTTGTGGACAATGCTTTATGTGTCCTGCCGGGCAATCTCTTATGGAATACAATTGAAATGCTATAGCTGTAACAGACACAGCATACCATACCATGTTAATTACGAGGCAAGAAACATTTCCATAGTTTGCAGTCAGTGTAATGACAATTCCCTCACCCTAACAGTGGAAAACATATTTCTGGCAGTTATTCAAAGCAACTCGTCTCGCCCACCTTCTCTTTGGCTGCCTTTTTGGTCTCCTGGTCCATCCAGCCCACATACTTCAGACTATCCTCAAATGCCCATTTGATCTCAGAGACCATATCTTCTGCCTGACAGACAGGGAAAAGGAAAGGCATGTCAGAATCTCACCCAGGGGCAGCTCACAGTGGAGGTAGTGCGTGAGTGGGTGATACCTTGAAACACTTACAATGGCCTTGCTGTCCTCGTCGAAGGTGGCTTTGACAAACAGGGCCCCGAGAGCAAAGCCGAGGGCACTGTCCGTGTCGCTGACGCACAGCTTCCAGCGTGGGGTGCAGCTCTGAAACATCACACTGAACACATGAGAACTATGACACCACACCACCAGAAAACATGACACCACCTACACACAAAAACACTGACATCACCTAAACACACAAGATAGCACTGTCTCTCAGACTACACAAAGTCTATGCAAATACTTGAAAACATTGCATGATCCTAACACAGCATCAGTCTTTAACTGTATTAGATTTTATAATGCCCCTCAAGCATGAAGTAGTAGTGTTGGTTTTGCATATGAAGCAAACAATCTTTCCTTGGAATCCTTTACCTCAAGGCGAAGCCAGGCCTTTATCAGAGTGTGTAGGGAGACAGCACATTGCCCTCTAAAAGGGCTGACTGTTGTTTTAGTGAGATTCTCAGAGATTGGCAATGACAGGACACTCCTCTCGCCCCCCAACTTCCCCTTTCCTACTGGAGATACTAGAATCCAAACTGAGACTATGCAGCCAGGGGGAAAGGAAGAGGCCAACAGAGTGGAAACGGGTGAGCAAGAAACAGATAGGAGGAGATACAGGGGAAATAATGACAGAGGGAGTGATAGAGGTAGAAAGGGAGGGGAGCTAATAGTGTAGTGTGGATGGTCCCAGGAATTGTGCACACACACTTGCAAACACGCACACACAGGACGAGAAAGCACTTGGTATGTTTTAACAGTGTGACCCCAACGGAAATCAAGGCCAGGGGAACAGGATCTAGCTCAGATAAGGGTTTGGATAGCTGGAACCCCCACAGCACAACACAACACAGCCGATAGCTGTTAGCAGCAGACAGCTAAGGGAAAAAGCTGTCCGGTCAATTTAATGTGTGTCTAGTGATGACAGTGACTCAGCTACTAAAGTATTTTCTTATCAGCTTCTTGTTTAATTAAGTTCGCTACTGACAAGTGCACATCTTATTACGTTTTATCTATGCAAATTTCCGTTTACAGTGTACTTTATACACATAGTTTCAGCCACTCATTTATTTTTATCTGTGCTATAAGCAAATATAGCTTAACTCTGCTGACTGTAGCAGCAGGAAAAGCCAGTCCCCTTGAGTACTCTTATCTGAGGTCTGTTGCCTATTTCCCTGCCAGCTTAAAGCACTGACATTATCTCCATCTCTCTCTCTCACCTTCTTGGTTCCGTACATGACTTCAAAGAAGCGCTGCTCAGCATCCTGGAACTTTTGGTCCAGGATGGACACCATCTTCCTCAGCACCTTCATGATCATGTAGTTGTTCAGGACGCTGCACAGGTAGGAGTATATTCATTCATTACATCATTCATCACATTAACATTTCAGGAAAGGAAGCAAAATATTATATATGTACAGTGGCAAGAAAAAGTATGTGAACCCTTTGGAAATACCTGGATATCTGCATAAATTGGTCATAAAATTTGATCTGATCTTCATCTAGGTCACAATAATAGACAAACAGTCTGCTTAAACTAATAACACACAAACAATTATACGTTTCATGTCTTTATTGAACACACTGTGTAAACACTCACAGTGCAGGGTGGGAAAAGTATGTGAACCCTTGGATTTAATAACTGGTTGACCCTCCTCTGGCAGCAATAACCTCAACAAAACGTTTTCTGTAGTTGCGGATCAGACCTGCACAATGGTCAGGAGGAATTTTGGACCATTCCTCTTTACAAAACTGTTTTAGTTCAGCAATATTCTTGGGATATCTAGTGTGAACTGCTCTCTTGAGGTCAGGACTCTGACTGGGCCACTCCAATAGGCATATTTTCTTCTGTTGAAGCCATTCTGTTGTTGATTTACTTCTGTGTTTTGGGTTGTTGTCCTGCTGCATCACCCAACTTCTGTTGAGCTTCAATTGGAGGACAGATAGCCTTACATTATCCTGCAAAATGTCTTGATAAACTTGGGAATACATTTTTCCGTCGATGATAGCAAACTGTCCAGGCCCTGAGGCAGCAAAGAAGCCCGAAACCATGATGCTCCCTCCACCATACTTTACAGTTGGGATGAGGTTTTGATGTTGGTGTGCCTTTTTTTCTCCACACATAGTGATGTGTGTTCCTTCCAAACAATTTAACTGTAGTTTCATCTGTCCACAGAATATTTTGCCAGTAGCGCTGTGGAACATCCAGGTGCACTTTTGCAAACTTCAGACATGCAGCAATGTTTTTTTTGGACAGAAGTGGCTTCTCCGTGGTGTCCTCCAATAAACACCATTCTTGTTTAGTGTTTACATGTCGTAGACTCGTCAACAAAGTTGTTAGCATGTTCCAGAGATTTATGTAAGTCTTTAGCTGACACTAGGATTCTCCTTAACCTCATTGAGCATGTGCTCTTGTGCTCTTGCAGTCATCTTTGCAGGACGGCCACTCCTAGGGAGAGAAGCAACAGTCCTGAACTTTCTCTATTTATAGACAATTTGTCTTACCGTGGACTGATGGACATTAAGGCTTTTATAGATACTTTTGTAACCCTTTCCAGCTTTATGCAAGACAACAATTCTTAATCTTAGGTCTTCTGAGATCTCTTTTGTTCAAGGCATGGTTCACATCAGACAATTCTTCTTGTGAATAGCAAACTCAAATTTTGTGAGTGTTTTTTATAGGGCAAGGCAGCTCTAACCAACATCTCCAATCGCGTCTCATTGATTAGACTCCAGGTTAGCTGACTCCTGACTCCAATTAGCTTTTGGAGAAGTCATTAGCCTAGGGGTTCACATACTTTTTCCAACCTACTGTCACGACTGCTGGTCGGTGCTGGGGAGGTTCTCCAGGGAGTCGAGGCAGCAGGCAGGGCACTGGTGGATCATCCCAGGTGAGTAGGCACCTGACTCACCCAGAGCTTCCTGTTTCGCACATGTGTGTATGTATAGAATTTCCTGAGTTTTCCCCGCATTCCCAGCATAAGGCGCAAGTAGATTCAGGTGCAGCTGGGAACTTTATTGATCGTTCATTTGCAATTAGATTAGGGATCCCTATTGTTCCTGTTGATGTGCCCTTCCCTGTACATGCCTTAGATAGTCGTCCTTTAGGGTCGGGACTGATCAGGGAGGTCACAGCTCCACTCTGTATGATAACGCAGGGGGATCATAAGGTAGAGAATTAGTCTCTTTCTGATCGATTCACCTGCGTTTCCTGTGGTGTTGGGGCGTCCCTGGTTGGCCGATCATGACCCCACTATTTCGTGAAAACAGGGGGCTCTCAAGGGATGGTAACGTCAGTGTTCAGGGAGGTGTGTAGGTGTTTCCATAGGTGCAACTACGGTGGAGAGTCCAAACCAGGTCTCCACCATGCACATCCCCCCTGAATATGCCGATTTGGCTCTCGCCTTCTGTAAAAAGAAGGCAACTCAATTACCACCCCATCGACGGGGGGATTGTGCAATAAATCTCATGGTAGACGCAGCAGGAGTCACGTGTATCCTTTGTCACAGGAGGAGACGGCGGCTATGGAAACATATGTCTCCGAATCTCTGGGACAGGGATAGATTCAGCCTTCCACTTCACCTGCAGTTTTTTTTTTGTGAAGAAGAAGGATGGAGGTTTACACCCGTGTATTGACTATCGAGGTATAAATCAGATCACAGTGAAGTACAGTTACCTGCTACCTCTCATAGCCAGTGTTACAGAGTCATTGCACGGGGCGCGCTTCTTCACAAAATTGGATCTCAGGAGCGCTTACAACCTGGTGCGTATCCGGGAGGGGGATGAGTGGAAGACGGCATTTAGTACCACCTCTGGGCACTATGAGTACCTTGTCATGCCGTACGGGTTGATGAATGCTCCATCAGTCTTTCAATCCTTTGTAGACAAGATTTTCAGGGACCTGTAGTGTAGTGGTGTATATAGATGACATTCTAATATACTCCGCTACACGCGCCGAGTATGTGTCCCTGGTGCGCAAGGTGCTTGGTCGACTGTTGGAGCATGACCTGTACGTCAAGGCTGAGAAATATCTGTTCTTCCAACAGTCCGTCTCCTTCCTAGGGTACCGCCTGTCCGCGACAGCGGTGGAGATGGAGAAGGACCGCATTTCAGCCATGCGTAATTGGCCGACTCCAACCACGGTAAAGGACTTGCAGCGGTTTTTAGGGTTTGCCAACTACTACCGGAGATTTATCAGGGGCTTTGGTCAGGTAGCGGCTCCCATTACCTCTTTGCTAAAGGAGCTTTTGGTCACCTGAAGGCTCTGTTTACCTCGGCTCCCGTGCTGGCTCATCCTGATCCCTCTTTGGCATTTATAGTAGAGGTGGACGCGTCCGAGGCTGGGATAGGAGCTGTGCTGTCTCAGCGCTCGGGTACGCCACCAAAGCTCCGCCCCTGTGCTTTTTTTTCTAAAAAGCCCAGCCCGGCAGAGCGAAACTATGATGTGGGTGATCGGAAGGTGTTGGCTGTTGTCAAGGCTCTGAAGGCGTGGAGGCATTGGCTTGAGGGGGCTAAACACCCTTTCCTCATTTGGACTGACCACCGCAATCTGGAGTACATCCGGGCGGCGAGGAGACAGGCAAGGTGGGCCATGTTTTTCACCCGTTTTGTTTTCACCCTTTCCTACAAACCAGGTTCCCAGAACGCTAAGACAGACGCACTGTCCCGGATGTATGACACAGAGGAGCGGTCCACGGATCCCACTCCTATACTTCCGGCTTCTTGCCTGGTGGCACCGGTGGTATGGGAGGTGGATGCGGACATCGAGCGGGCGTTACGTACAGAGCCCACTCCCAACCAGTGTCCAGTTAGGCGTCTGTACGTTCCGTCTGAAGTCCGCGATCGTTTGATCTGTTGGGCTCACACGTCACCCTCCTCTGGTCATCCTGGCATCGGTCGGACAGTGCGCTGTCTTAGTGGGAAGTACTGGTGGCCCACTTTAGCTAAGGACGTGAGGGTTTATGTTTCCTCCTGCTCGGTATGCGCCCAGTGCAAGGCACCTAGACACCTGCCCAGAGGGAAATTACAACCCCTACCCTTTCCAATCGGTGGATTTCGTGACAGATCTTCCTCCGTCACAGGGAAACACCACGATCCTGGTTGTTGTGGATCGGTTCTCTAAGTCCTGCCGTCTCCTTCCTTTGCCCGGTCTCCCTACGGCTCTACAGACTGCGGAGGCCCTGTTCACCCACGTCTTCCGGCACTACGGGGTGCCTGAGGATATAGTTTCTGATCGGGGTCCCCAGTTCACGTCTAGGGTCTGGAGGGCGTTTATGGAATGCCTGGGGGTCTCGGTCAGCCTCACCTCAGGGTTTCACCCCGAGAGTAACAGGCAGGAGGAGAGTTAACCAGGATGTGGGTAGGTTTCTGCGGTCCTATTGCCAGGACCGGCCGGGGGAGTGGGCGGCTTTCATCCCCTGGGCAGAGATGGCCCAAAACTCCCTCCGCCACTAACCTATCTTCTTTTCAATGTGTACTAGGTTATCAGCCGGTCCTGGCACCGTTCCATCAGAGCCAGATCGAGGCACCTGCGGTGGACGAATGGTTTCGGCGCTCGGAAGAAACATGTGATGCTGCCCATGTGCGCCTGCAATGGGCCATCAGGCGGCAGAAGGCGAGCGCCGACCGCCACCGCAGTGAGGCCCGGTGCATCGGGTCTGGCTCTCGACCCGAAACCTACCCCTTCGCCTGCCCTGCCGGAAGCTGGGTCCGCGGTAATGTGGGGCCATTTAAAGTCCTGAGGAGACTGAACGAGGTTTGTTATAGGTTACAGCTCCCTCCTGATTACCGTATTAACCCCTCGTTCCATGTGTCTCTCCTCAGGCCGGTGGTGGCTGGTCCGCTCCAGCAGTCTGAGGTGCGGGAGGTTCCTCCACCCCCTCTGGACATCGAGGGGGCCCCGGCGTATACTGTGCGAGCCATTATGGACTCAAGGCGTCGGGCGCTGGGCATTCAGTACCTCGTGGAGTGGGAGGGGTACGGTCCGGAGGAGAGATGCTGGGTGCCGGTGGAGGACATCCTGGACCCTTCCTTACTGCAGGAATTTCACCGTCTCCACCTGGATCGTCCTGCGCCTCGTCCTCCAGGTCGTCCCCGAGGCCGGGGTCGGCGCGCTGCTGGAGCCGTGCGTCAAGGGGAGGTCCTGTCACAACTTCCGCCGAAGTTGGTGCCTCTCCTTGTTCAGGCGGCGTTCAGCGGTCGACGTCACCGGCTTTCTAGCCTCCACCGATCTACATTTCTTTTTCCATTTGTTTTGTCTGTATAGTACAACCCGGTTCCCATTACGTTTTATTATTTCCCTATTTAACCCTCTGGAGCCATCATGGTTTTGTGCGTGTTTATTGTTGTCAGTTGTCTCGTTTATGTGATTCTGGATTTTCGTTCTCCTTGTTGGAAGATTATTTTTGAGTAGTTACTATTATTACTCATCTCTGTGTCCTGCGCCTGACTCCGCCTTACCCACATCACCTAGACTCTGACACCTACACTGTGAATGTTTAAATGATGTATTCAATATGGTCAAGAAAAATTAAATAATTTGTATGTTATTAGTTTAAGCACACTATGTGTGTCTATTGTTGTGACTTGAAGATCAGGTCAAATTATATGACCAATTTATGCAGAAATCCAGGTAATTCCAAAGAGTTCACATACTTTTTCTTGCCACTTCAGTTTGCATAATGTTTTATAATGTCACCTGTGCTGCTCATATAATATCACTGCTGGACCGATATGAAATCTTACATAAACCATATCATCCCAATGGTTACCTTAATTACATAGTGCTGTCCATCACCATCCAAATATGAATAATGAGTGGAAGGCAGGGCTAGAAAGTGGTTTTAACCTCTTGTTAGTGCTGGCAATGAGGTCAGAGACCTTCTGGAGGTAGTCCTTGGCGTACACCACCACAGGCTCTGAGTCATTGAGGGGTACAGGAGCAAACACATCTGTGAGGTAGGGCATCCAGTCCACCGCAGGAGCCAAGGTCTACAGAAACACAAAGAAACAATGATACTGTCAACATATCCACTGGTGCACCTGTCCTATCAGATATATATATATATATTTTGCTTTTTTAATCAGCAGGTATGAATAGAAAGCAGTAAGAAAGACCTTGCAGAAAGCACTGTTAAACCAAAATACAATCTATGCAAATTGCACTTTCATTAACACATCTCAATCTGGGAGTCATCTACTGTAGGTTTGTATCTAGTGATACTGCAGGTGGATATCTGGTGTTGACATGATGCTTGGATCAGCTGAAGCAGTAGAGAGATGGGTACTGACCGCCAGATCCTTTGCCTGGATCTTATGGTAGATGAGCTCTTCGTCCCTCCTCTCCTCCTGGGGTACGGTGATGTTGGCCAGGGTGGTCTCAAAGTCCACAATCTCCTGCATCAGCGATCTGGACGTCTCCTCTGAGCCCCCCAACAGGACCCCTAACTCCACCAGGAAGTCTAGGTACGCATTCAGATACTGCCGACACCAAGTGGGAAGCACAGGGGGAGAAATGTTGGTTAAATTAATTTAAAAACACAATCCAGCGCTAGGAAAATACTGACTACTACAAGCACAGAGTTATCCCTTGAGCTATACATTCTTTCTATATTATTTATACATGGTCTGTCCAAGTGGGGTACTGTAGGGTTTGTACTGCCGCGGATATTTTCTATTCCTAATGAAACACATATCTAGCGAGATAGGTTTCTCAGTATAGTGTACAAATTTATAAAGTTAATTTCCTAATTTAATCAGGCATCTGCATCAAGGCACTGATCTATTTCATGTCCTCCCTTACCCTGTCTGTCATCATGCTACAATCTTTAAGCATATTCACCACAGTGCCATAGTGCGGCCGCCTGTCAGTACCTTTGCATTGGCCGTTTTGTTAAGGTAGTAATCCCGTGAGGGGAGCCCCAGCCCGGATTGATCCACCTGTAGGTACGAGGAACAGTTCATGACTACCATCTCACACTTCATTTAAACATTTCAGCACTCTCAGCAAAGTGAGCCTCTTTCTTTGATAGTATAGTATTGCAGGATCTACTCTACAGTATACTGCAGCTTCTATTAACCTTACAATTTCTAATGTCCCTCTGCACATTTTTTTTTTTTAAAGAGCATGTAAATGTATATGTCAATCCTCTCTGAGCAGATCTGGGGATAAGTGATGTTTGATGATTTTTCTGACAAATGTAAATAGAATCAAAAGCTAAAGGAGTGAGGAGGAGGCCTGTGGGAGTAACTGGGCCTACAGCCACTGAGCCTTGGAGCCACTGGGGCCACTGGCTCTTCTCTCACCTGGATAATATTACTGTTGGAGCTTTTGGAGTCAGTGCTGACAAACACAGTGAAGAATGGGGAGCAGCGGTAGTTGGCCGACACTGTGCGTAGAACCTCCTGGAAATTGTTTTTGTCCCAGGAGCCGGTTAGGGCCCATCCCCCCGTCTGAAAGAAAAAATGTATGATCTCCTTCAGAGAGAGGCTCACTTAAAACCTGAGAGGTGGTGATCCTTTATATCAGGGCATTGGATACATTTAGGGTAATTAACTGTATAACATAAAGAACATTTTACACATCTATTAGCACATCATAAACATAGCTTATATGTGCATAGCGCTATGGCAGAAGACTGGATGAGGATGCCTCTTGATGAGCGAACTCACCTGATTAATGAGCTCTTGTAGAGGCTGAGCCCCTAACTCCTCAATCTTAGTCTCATTCATACAGGCCTTGTAATACCTCTGGGCCTTTTTCTCAGCCTTGCTCAGCCCCTTCATCGTGGTGTTCTCTGCCAATCACAACAGGTTTCACAGTTAAGTCTTCTACAAACGTATCTTACAGTACAATGGGATAACAAAAATATAGAGAGAACAGTGGGGCAATAAGAACTAGCTAACTGTTTGTTTATATTTCTCTAAGCTGTTAAGGGTGAGAGGGGCAGCTAAGGACACCCCACCCCCTGAGGAGAAACCTTACCCAGCAGGTGCTTCATGACGGCCATGTTGCGCTCCCATAGGTTGCTGAAGGGACCCCAGCGGGACTTTCCCTCAGGGAGGGGGTTGTTCCTCACCCATCCCCCACAGGCAAAGTTGTAGAAGTCATGGCAGGGGTCCACCGAGTGGTCCAGGGCTCCCATCACAGCACTGGCCACAGTAATGCATGGCTCCGTCAGACACATGCCAGGGTGAGCTGCCAACAGGGAGTGGGACAAGACAACTAAACATACTGTATCAGATATCTCTTATCGGCACTGTGCTACTTCAGCCTCAACATGGACAACACTATTTATTTTCTTAAACAGCTAGTATATTTCAAGGTCCTTCAATAAATAATTCAAAATATGTCACGACATGGATGTTTTCAGACCATCTGGAAATTATTGTTTTCAACGGGTTACTGCAAAAAAATATATAACCTCAAAGAAAAATTACTTTTCCTCCTCTAAACTCCTACAGAAATAAACAGTGAAATAGAGGAGAGAAGGGCTCGAGAGGTTGTGCCACAGACGAGGTCACTGTCAGTCATTGTCCCACCGTTCCAACAGCTGGTCCTGATGAACTGCTCTTGCCCCTGGCCTGCACCTGTCACACCTGAATGTTCTCCACAGGTGCAGTGTATCAATCACCCAGCCAGGCCCATCTCTCTGGGTTCCCTGTCTCATAGACAATGTCGAGGCACGGTTGTGGAAAATTCTCAGCAGGCCATTGTCCGATGCTGCCATTGGTTCTAAGATGGGCATTCATTCGTTGGCTTTGACGTGATTGCCATACATTAACTGGCTGTAAAAGCTGAAGTGTAAACGGATGTTCATGCAGTATTCTTTCTCTTTCACTGGACTGAATAAGGAGATGGATAATACAGTATTTTATTAGAAAGTGCTCTGGAATTTTTAAGGGTCTAGTTGCAAAAGCTGATTTATAGCCAAGGGGCATTTGGCAACTCCCTTTATGTTATTTTGGGAGAAGATGTGGAAAACATCTTTATATTTTTAGAGGGATAATAATTCATGACCCAAAGTCTAGTTAGTGGATTCTCATTCTGTCTCGTGTCTATGTTTGAGGCTATGTTGTACATAAGTCTACGTTTCTTTAAGGACAATAAGTTTATATTTTTTAATCAATGATCAACATAGACATGAGACAGAATGAGAATGCACTAACTGGACTTTGGGTCATGAATAACAGGAGCTGAATAAAAGGAGTGGAAAGTGAATGGTGTAGTAAAAGCACATTCTTGTGTCGGTTCTCATAACAGTCAGCGGGGGATTTGTCATGTGGGCTGATAGGTGGTTGAATAGGAGGAAGGGGCATTTGCTTCCCTTCTCAAAATACAAGGAAACTAATACTGAGCTGAGAAAATCTTTCAGTAAAGATTTGTACCCAGGAACATTTTGTCAGATTATATGAACATAAAAGAGGTTGTTTGGTCAATTCTTCTCAGGATTATTTAGCCAAATCAGGATTAACAATCTCAGCCACTCACTCTCTTTGTAGAAGATCCCGACAGTGATGAGAGAGAAGAACAAGGCAACAGACAGAGCACACACTAAGCCCAACAGCCTCCTCTCAGTGTGTGTCTTCTCAGCCCAACACCTGGGACCAGGGCCATGTCGCAGTGTCACCTGTACAGAAACACACACACACACACACACACACACACACACACACACACACACACACACACACACACACACACACACACACACACACACACACACACACACACACACACACACACACACACACACACACACACAGCAATGAGCACCACAGTGTTATCTCCATAGACACACATACACTGGTTACTGTGTGTAATGGTTACAATGATTGGTATACAACCCTTAACCACAGTACTCAGGCAAACAAACCACTCTATGTTCTATGATCCTATGATGAATGGTTTCTTCTTTCTGGTCATAGATGATACATTGAACACCAGAGGCAGTAGTGCTAATACTGTGTGACTAAAATGTATTGGTTATGGTTGAAATGACTCACATGGTATATTACAAAAAATAATGGCTTCCACACAATAATGCCTTTCAACACCCCTCTATATAAAGGTCATGTATTCATATTTTGTTCATTTCTTTATAGTTCTTCAGCCGGCATCATTAAAATGCATTGTGCCTCTGCCCCAGATAAGGGGAAGGCAGAGCACTAACCACAATGGATGAACTAGGACATGGTCATGTTTTTTAAATGTCAGTCTGACTGCGTTTACTGAAAGCTCACTTGAGTTTTAGATCTGCTCAATTACTATAGGAATTAATGTGGCTTCCCCTCACTGAGCTTTACACACACCGCGAAAACCAATTATCCCAGACCTGTTAAAGAATTAGATTTAGTCCCATTAACTAAGGCAAAGTTCAAATGTCACACTGAATGTGAGCAGCCCTGGTGACAAAGTCGCCACAGGCTTCCCAATCCTTCAGACTTTGAGGTTTGGGTGGGTTTGAACTTGTAATCTGTATTGATGTGTGCAATTGAGAAGACTTGTAGGCAGACATGTGTGAAGCCACTGACTCAGACAGCGCAGGTCCATTGTAAAACCTGTTTTGGTTTCAGTTACTGTTGTTGTAGCCTCTAAAATGTTTGCCAACAGTGTCTTCAGTATACCTTTCTCTATCTACGGATATGTTTGTTTCTATGATAATCCAAAAAACAACAATCCACAGTATGTGCAGTATGTTGTTCTGCATTCTCCTACTTAATCAGTTGTGGATATATCTCTGCTCTACTTAGTGCAGGGGAAAAAGAAGGATCCCGCACAGGGGTTATTTCAGAGTTATAAGACTGTTGTATTCTGCTGGGCTCTGCAACTGATTATCCAGGCTTTTTTGAAGCACGCAGAAATGCAGATACTGTATGGGCCGCTGTAAAGGGTAGTTTGTTTTATTAAAGGGTTCCACCTGAGACTGAACTCTTTCTCTTCAAGTAGCCCTTAATGTTAAACGTAGCACATGGCTGACAGAGAATAGCAGGCTGTCAGGAAATAGCATGGCGCTCATAGTCCTCACAAAGACAATAGAAAATCTGCAATTTGATTAGCTCAATGGTTATGAATTTCTTTGGAATGGAATGGAATTTGCAATACAATGTAAGCAGATCATCACATAACAACAAAAGAAGCAGAATGAGTGCGTCTCTAGACAGGCTTGGTATGTGTCAGAGTTTGTCGAAAATGTTTATACAAAGGAATAGTTGTGCCTACCTGCATGGCAGAGGAGGGGTAGATCTCATCTCCGGTGGAGTCCACCAGGTCATCCTCGTCCAGAGTGGCCCTCTTGTACGTGGACATCTGAAAGGTCAAATGCAGAAAAGACTCCCTCAGTGCTTCCATGCTCCTCCAGGCCCTTCTCCTTTCCTTTGGTGAGGATGTGTGTGACGTTTACTTTTTAACAGTCTTTGGGAATTCTAGGTATGGTTTCACCCTCAGATCCATCAGGAAGAGTCTCTGTCTGTCTGCTTTGGGTTGCTCCAGTCCAGGGGAAGGAATATTAAATTCTCTCTTCACCTCCCAGGCACACACTCACCTCCTCCCTTCCCCCTAACCCCCTACTCAACAACCCCCCTGGGGGCTGATCTCATGGGCACCGATAAAACTCACCCACTCAAAAAGTCCTGTAAAGGTTTACAAAGAGCCCTTCCTCTCAAGCAGCTATGTTGTTCTGCTCAGCCTTCTGTCAGTACACTCTCCTCAGGAGCTCCCACTAAGCCCAATTTAGCCAAACGAGACAAAACAGAGAGGGAACTCGCAAAAAACAGGAAGAAGCATTGACTTGATCGACAGGCATGACTGAGTGTGAGGGTGTGTAAGAGGGAGTGTATGTGCATTCCACAGTGGTTTCATTTCGATTTAGGGAGGGAACTTTTGTAGGTTAGTTCACTCCCACTCTCCAATCCATAGGGCTAGACCAGAGGGTGGAGTCTGGATAGAAACACCCTCCCACTGCATGCTTTCAGTTGTTGCCTGGGTTACCGTCACCTGATAGGCATGACAGTTGATTGTTCCAATTCTTACCCTGTCTAACCCTTCACCCAGAAGGATAATGCACTATTTCTTAAAAAATATATAATTTTACTACTTAGGTAAACAGCTGTAATTTAAAAGTGTAGTACTAGTTCTTCTCATTTTACATTTAAGTCATTTAGCAGACGCTCTTATCCAGAGCGACTTATATTTCTCCTGTTATCAATCTATCCATGACACTTGCCCCTAGCCTACACCAAGCTTAGTTGCTTTCTCCTATAACTCCTGCCAATGGCTCTGCGTCTTCAGCCTCCACGGACAGCAAATAGGCAGCTCTAACTGCTAGACCAGCCAAATCAAACCCAGCTTTCTAGTACATGGACAGCGCCAGTCAACCCTACTCGCTGTATCACAAGTCAACCCTACTCGCTGTATCACAAGTCCCTAACAGCGCAGCGGACAGCCACTAGTGTTGTCTTAACCTCCACAAGGCCACTCATGCAAACTTCCCCACCGACGTCCACACTGATATACTTGGCTCTCCCTAACGAGGTCCTGCCTAGTCCCATCATCACCCTGTGGAGGGACCGTTCTGATGAGAGAGCGATGGTGGGAGAGACACAGAGGTGATGAAAGAGGTTAGAAAAAGACTGGGAGAATACTTGTGGCCACCACTTTTTTCAGTGATTTCTAAAGTATATTTCCAGACTAAAGTGGGCTTCAGTTCTCAGCATCATAATGTCTACTCTACTGTATATGCATAGCTGATGACTGAGATTTGAATGACAGACATTTTCTTCTCCTTTTCAGTTTATTAATATGGCTGTCTCTAAGCCTCCTTTTATGTAGCGAATGCATTTTACACACAAACAAAACAATGCGACTCTTTAGTCACAATCTACATTCCTTTTAAAACAACTACATTACAAAGGTAACACATGTAGTGGATGAGCCCAGGCGCCATGTTACTAATCACAGTCCTCGGCCTACATAAGTTGTGGTATTCACCGGCACAAACCCATCCATGGCATGCACTCATTCCCGAGAGCACACACTCATATTTAGACACTTTCTTGGCACTGATGTGTGTGCAGATGTGCCTCAGAGCATTCCTGCATGTTGCCACAGATTGCCGCCGTTAACAACACTGAATTTCAGACCAATGGTGACGCACTCCCTTTTCCTGCTGTTGAGAGGTGTAGGAGAGACGAATGTAAAGCTAATGGTAGGAGGTTTGTTGTGACTCAGCAGGAACACCTGTGTAAGTTTGTATCCTGTCAATAGGCTTTTGTCAATGAAAACACCTCTATACTGTAGGAGCCGGATGCTACCGAGGCCACACATAGTGGTAGTGTGAGGTCATAGGCATTCCATAACATAGTAATTCTATGAGATCTTAACAGGAAGATAGGACACATTCACTCTGATTTCCTAAGACCTGTCTGGGTCTGGTGCATAGAATGTTTTGCTGCACCCAAAGTTGATTATTTTATAAAACTTACTGTGATACACAAACAACGTTTCGACCAACATGGTCTTCATCAGGTAAATTAACCCTACATGACCCACAACAACAATATTACCTCAGTTACCTCGACTAACCTGTGGCCCGCACATTGACTCTTTAATGGTACCACCTGTATATAGCCTCCCTACTGTTATTTTATTGTTGCTTCTATTTTTCTTCTTTGTTATTTTAACTTCAGTTTATTTTAGTAAATACTTTCTTAACACTTATTTTTCTTAAAACTGCATTGTTGGTTAAGGGCTTGTAAGTAAGCATTTCACTGTAAGGTCCACACCTGTTGTATTCGGCGCATGTGACCATTTTTCTTCATTTTTTTTATTTGCACAGGATCCCTTGGTGTTCTCATGGTCTGGGTCTGTGACATGACTCTGGCTCTACAGTGTCTTTGTTTGTGTTCCTCCACTGCATGTGGGGATGTGTCTCACAGAGCAGCAGATGGCTATGAGAGGTCAATATTCCAGGATTCTTGAACCCTAGTGAGGCCATGGCCTCTGAGGGAGGATAGAAACCACAAGTCAGTAATTCGTCACGGATCCTGCAAACCAGACGATTATTTGTATAAGGGGAGTGTGTGTTTGTGCTTGTATTTGGGTATGTGTTTCTGGGATATGGGCAATGGACATGCATGGCTAGGACCACAATTTGCACAAAAGAAAAAAGCAGAGGTTGCTATTCCGAAGGTAACCGCCCTGTGGTGCATACGGTTAAGTTTATTATATTATGTTCTGTAAAATACTATCATTATGTGATCTTGCAGACATTGATTCAGCTTTGATCTAACTTTATTAAAGTAGAGAATCTCGCACATGACCAGAAGCTTCAGGCCTTTAGCTTTTGGGAAGAGGGTTCCAGAGAATTCGGACCCGCAGCCACTCCAAAAATAATATCAGCTTCACAAGGATTAATGTCTATGGTAAATGAGATCATATGGTTATGTGGTTTTGGCCCACGACTGACAACATTGGCCTCTTGTTCATTTGGCGTAAACATAGCTATCCTTGGATTGCCAAATGACATAGAAGATTATCCTCTCCTTCTATTAAATTAATTTCCTGACTGGCAAGTGAGTAACAGATATCCTTCAATCTCCTCATGAGGGAGAGAAATTTGAAAATATCTTAAAGATATTTGGGGTTTTGGTAACAGAATGACATGACACTCTTTGATATTTTTTCACTTACAGAAGCCAAATAATTTCAGCAAAAATAAATATAAATGTTGATATTAGTTGGCAGGGGTCTTTACTTCTGTTGAGATAATGGGCATCATGCCAACCCAGAGATGGAGCTAGTAGGCCGCCTATCTATGATAGATATACAGGTGCATTATCGGTACCCGATTAGTATGTCGGACATGACTTACTACCAGAGTAAATGATTATGCTAGCACCTTATCTAACTCTCTGATGTGAGTCATTCACATACACCAACAAATACTTGCGTACTATGACCACTCCGAAGGAAGTGATGCTACAATGTGATGCAAGTGACAAAGGTCTAGGGGCAGCCCATTGCATTTGCTTCAAGCACATTGACACCCATAGAGGAGAGATATGCCCAAATTGAAAACAAGTGTCTAGCCATTGTGTTCGCTTGTGACCGTTTTGACTAATACCTTCATGCAGGGACTCTATCACGGTGCACACTGACCACAAGCCACTGGAGGTTATCTTCTGTCTGCCTCAAAGCGACTACAAAGGATGATGCTAAAGCTTCAGCGTTATCAATTAGAGGTAGTTTACAAAAAGGAATAGAGCTCCACATTGCAGATTTCTTGACCAGGCCAGCACTACCAACAACTAGTCATCCGCAATATCGGACAAATGAGACTGTATGCTCTACAAGCTGAGTTTGAAGATGTTTTGACCAGTAGCATGGTTCACATTTCCCTGCCAACATGGGATGCTATCAAAGCTCATTCAGCTGAGGGCAAGACATCTCGAACACTGCAGTCTTTTATCCTAAGAGGCTGGCCAGACACAAGGAAGGGTACTGGTTAGGGACTACTGGACATACAGAGACGAACTCACAGTGCAGGAAGAGGTCGTCTACCAAGGCCACAGGGTGGTAGTGCCAGAAACTCTATGCCCCATGATTCTTTCTCGTATCCATGCAGGGCAGTCAGGGGTAGAAAAGCCTCAGGAAATCCAGAGACTCATTATTCTGGCCCAAGAAATGTCAAACTTTGTGGCTGCGTGCAGCATATGCAATGCTAATCTACCCAAGCAGCGAAAGGAAACGCTGCGGCCACATGACATACCAGCACGCCCTTGGCCTAAAGTGGGAATGGATCTGTTCACAGTCAAAAACGTTAATTTTGTTATTATAGTGGACTACTATTACGATTTTTGGGAGGTGGAGAAAGTGGTTGACACAACAGCGGCTTGCATCAATGACTGTTGTAAGTAGCAGTTCAGCAGATATGGCATACCTGACAGTGGTGTAGTTACAGATAATGTCCCCCAGTTCACGAGTCAAGACTTTGTTAGTGAAAGCCTGGGAATTCCATCATGTGACCTCTTCAACCTACCACAGTCAGAGTAATGGGAAAGCTGAGTCAGCTGTGAAAATAGCAACGGCTTTCATCACAAAGGCTATGCAGGACGGCAAAGATGTGAAGCAAGCCATTTTGGCATGGAGAAATACTTCCACCGAAGCCTTCAGTAGCAGTCCTGTACAGCGCTAATGTCTAGACGCACTCGCTCTCTGCTGCAAACAGCTCCCAAGCTCCTCACACCAAAGGTCATTAGGGATGTGCAGGCACACGTGTGCACATCAGGAGACGTCAAAACAGTACTATGACCAACCTGCTAAAAATATGCCTGTATTAAAAAATGCCAAGCTGCTAGAGTGCTCCTGGTCACCTCAAGCAATGGATGCCATATGGAGTCTTGGCACATGCATAAGGCACATCAGTGCAAGGTCCTATGAAGTGGAAGTAAAGGGCCGAAATTATTGAAGGAACTGGAGGTACATACACCAAGGTTCAGGAGAGCACAGAGTGGCCGCATGGGAGGACTGTGAATATCCTCTGGATGGTGTGGGCAGGACTAATTGTGGGGAGACTAGGGAGATCCCACCAGGTCCGTCATCTCTGCCAACCTTGCCTTCACAATGTTAGGAGGATGTGGATGAGGAAGGAGAAGCCCGGGGCTCCCAGAGGTGCCCAACATGCTGCCAGCGCACTACACTAGGACAAGAGCTAACATAAGACCGCCCCTTTTTGGTTCCAGATAGAACCCTTTTGGGTTTCATGTAGAACCCTCTGTAGTAAGGAACCAATAATTGTTCTTCAAAGGGTTCTCCTATGGGGACAGCCGAAGAAGCATTTAAGGTTCTAGATAGCACTTTTTTTCCTAAGAGTGTACAGGGACTTTGTCCCAGTTACATTACAAACGGTCCTTTTGTTCAATAAATTCCTTCTTTATATCCATAAAAACTCAGTTTAGCTGGCACGCTTCAGTCAATAATCCACTCGGTTTCCCTCCTTCAAAATGCATACAGAATGAATCGCAAACATTACCAATAAACTTATCCAAACAAGTCAATCAACGTTTATAATCAAACCTTAGGTACCCTAATACGCAAATAAACAATAAAATTTAAGACGGAGGATCGTTATTGTCTTTACTGGTGTCATGTTCCTGACCTTATTTCCTTTGTTTAGTTGGTCAGGACGTGAGCTGGGTGGGTGTAGTCTATGTTATGTGTCTCATTGGTTTAGGTGTGTCTGATTTGCCTGATATGGTTCTCAATCAGAGGCAGGTGTTTTACGTTGTCTCTGATTGGGAACCATATTTAGGTAGGCTGTGTTCAATGTTTGTTTGTGGGTGATTGTTCCTGTTCGTGCGTTCATGTTTTTATGTTCTCAAGTTCAGGACTGTAGCGTCGTTGGTTTCTTTCTGTTTATTGTTTTTTGTTCGTGTTTAAAAGTATTCAAATAAATATGGATACATACCACGCTGCGTTTTGGTCCGATCCTTGCTCCTCCTCAGACGAGGAGGATTACGACGTTCGTTACAACCGGAGATAAACAAAAACAAAAAGAACGCGCTCTCTCGGCCATGCGCTTGGAAACACTACAGCCAAAATGGGAGCCACTTAGAAAAACTACAACTTCTCCCTCATTTTTCCAAAGACCTTCCTGAAACTCTTTCTAAAGACTGTTGACATCTAGTG
Organism: Salvelinus alpinus; assembly: GCF_045679555.1. NCBI lineage: Eukaryota > Metazoa > Chordata > Actinopteri > Salmoniformes > Salmonidae > Salvelinus > Salvelinus alpinus. The sequence continues at coordinate 21,729,624 of NC_092097.1, forward strand.
GAAGCACTAGGAACTGCAATCGGGGACAATTTCGCCATATTATAAAAGTGCCAGGCATATTTTTTTATGGTTTGTCCTCGGGGTTTCGCCTGCCATTTCAGTTCTGTTATACTCAGAGACATTATTTTAACAGTTTTATAAACTTTAGAGTGTTTTCTATCCAAATCTACCAATTATATGCATATCCTAGCTTCTGGGCCTGAGTAGCAGGCAGTTTACTTTGGGCACGCTTTTCATCCGGACGTCAAAATACCGTCCCCTATCCCAAAGAAGTTAAGAAATAGACAATGAACTGATATTTGTTAATTATAAAAAATAAAGATGATAATAATGTTGTAAATAGATATATTCATAAGGGCTGGTGTTAAAATTGTATGAAGTCTCGAGCTAATTTTATATGAAAAAGAGAATGTTGAGATAATGGGCCAACCCAGAGATGGTACTAGTAGGCCGCCTATCTATGATAGATATACAAGTGCATTATCAGTACCTGATTAGGATGTCACGAACTGTAACATGACTTACTACCAGAGTAAATTATTATGATAGCACCTTATATAACTCTCCGACGTGACGTACACGTACACTTTTTAACAACTTCAACATTTTTGTGTTTTGGTGTATTTTTTTTATACCTTTTAAGACCCCCTTTCCATTGGTTTAACCAAAAAGCAAAGCCTTTGCTTATTTCTAATTTTAGGATGGAAGTTGGTTGAAAGATTGACGTGCCTTCATTTAAAAAAAACATAGACTCTTAGCTTTCATTTGACACCAAATTGTATGTGCTCCTATGAACTTCACATTAGTGCTCATGTGGCCTTTTACATGGAAATGCACAGTACTAGATACTGCCCCCCAGGAGTCAAACAAATGTTAACCCTTTAGTATAACCTAGGGGGAAGAGCTGTAGCTAGGAACACATTCCAAAGATTCCAACTTTAGGCACTCAAATGGATACAAACACAGTCATGTAAAAATGTGTTCAAGGTGATTAGACACAGTAGTCACAGCCAGCCTACAACACAAACCAGTCCAAAATATGACATAGGCCCAACACAAGGTCTAATGTTTTACTACCCCGGGCTGCTTGAAGGGCATAGATAAAGACAGACTGCACGGCTGAACACTGCAGCTCATGACCTGTGACGTCAAACAGGCCCTGGTGTTAAATGTCTTCCTCTGCATGCTTCCTTTGGAGAAAACACCCTGATACTGTGAGGTGGCGGGTAAAAACAACTGTATCCAGGCCAATATAAGCATAAGAGTAACACAAGATAAACATACAAAAACTAAAGGCTTACCCTTCTTAGCCTGGAACATTAATTTAATAAGATTCTGAGAGGTTCTGCAAATTCTGACACCCAGGTGGGTCCTCTCATGCACTGTTCTCTCTCTATAGGCATACACAACATCCATTATCATCATATAAATACCACATTAATTATTCCAATAACATGTTTTATATCCAAGTAATTCGTAAAAAAACAATGATGAAACTATGTTTATGCAAGTGTTAATAAAGCAATGCTTGTAGAGTTACTTATACCTTTATACTACTTCAACCCCACCCATCCCCTATAAACCAGCACCAAACACTTGGATAATGTCATTCGCACATCCTTGTCAAAGGACACTATGAACTTGGTGTCCGTTCATGATCTTCATTACATAACCCTTACACAGTAAACAATACTGCAGTTAATCATTCTGTATCTGATATGTCAGTCAGTGACATAACCTGAAACACACAAAAAAACATCCCTCAAAAAAACAGTAAAGACTACTGCACAATGAATGGGAGGCACCATGTAGGCTAACGTCCAGGTGTAACATGAGAATACCTATGGAGAATATGTTATCTGCATTATGTGGGATTTACAGCTCAGATAGGCCTAGATAACATTAGATTACCTGTGTCTGCTGCTGCATGTGGCCTAATATTGACTTCCAAGAAACTCTCACGCTCACCCCTGGGCCCTAGGTAGGCTAATGAATAACCACTATGCAAACAAGGATGGCAACAACAAGTGACAAACCAATTATGGATTAAAAATGATAATTTTTCCTTTTTCAATGAAAAAGTGTGTTCAATAGTGTTTTCAAACCATCTTTGCTGTAGTAGTAGGCTATACAGTATCTGCCAACATGATCATAAGACAAACACTTTTATTTAAGTCAGTGAGTAGGTTTGACTAAAATTCAGGGATGACTTGTTTTGGTAATGCAGAAACCGGTTCCCGCTGGGAATTATGCAAAACACACTCGGGTGACCACATGTCCCTGACAGTGGCCTTTTCTTCCGCAACCAAATAATCATGTCCTGCATTTTATCAACAAATTCAAACACCACTAATTTGGACAGAAAAAAGATTGGTTGCTCCTGTATTTCATTCACACATTCCAACCTGTCTTTTGCAGTCATGTTGTGTTTATGGAAAGATGTAGGCCTATATCATCAGGATGTGCTACTGATGTTAAACACTTCTCCAATCGTTGTTGAGATCTGATATTCTGAGCAAGACAAGCATGCCAATGTCATAGGCCTATCGTCAACCAATCACATTTCCCAAATCCTTTCGGGAAAATTCCAGCTAAACTTGGAGAGGACAGTTAGGCCTAGCTACTTACAAAGCTGGTTTATGACGAAGAGCTACAAAAGTCAGTAAACAGCCATATTAGACTGAAAGGCAGGTCAATTTGTCAAACTTGGGAGGTTCTCCATGCTCATTAGTTGCTCATTCAACATATTTGCTGTTACTTTACTCAATCGTGTTTTAAAAGTCTCAACCAACTAGAACTGTTTCCTTGGCCACATATTCCTAGATCTTCATAAAACAGCTGCACATGTGGTCTCTCATTTCTGCATCACCAAATTTTGCATGAGGGAAGAGTAGGCTAGGTGCAATACAATTATACTGAACAAAAATATAAACGCAACATGCAACAATTTCAAGGATTTTACTGAGTTACAGTTCATATAAGGGAATCAGTCAATTGAAATAAATTCATTAGGCCATAATCTATGGATTTCACATAACTGGGCAGGGGTGCAGCCATGGGGGGGCTTGGAGCGCATAGGCCCACCCACTGGGGAGCCAGGACCAGCCAATCCGAATGAGTTTTTCCCCAAAAAAGGGATTTATTACAGACATAAATACTCCTCAGCACTACCCCCATCAGACGATCCCGCAGGTGAAGAAGCCGGATGTGGAGGTCCTGGAATGGCGTGGTTACACATGGTCGGCGGTTTAGAGGCCGGTTGGACATACTGCCAAAATCTCTAAAATTACGTTGAAGGCAGTTTAGGGTAGAGAAATTAACATAAAATTCTCTGGCAATTGCTCTGGTGGACATTCCTGCAGGCAGCATGCCAATTGCATGCACCCTCAAAACTTGAGACATCTTTGGCATTGCTTACAAAACTGCTCATTTTAAAGTGGCCTTTTATTGTCCCCAGCACACGGTGCACTTGTGTAATGATCATGCTTTTTAATCAACTTCTTGACAAGCCAAACCTGTCAGGTGAATGGATTATCTTGGCAAAGGAGAAATGCTCACTAACACAGATGTAAACACATTTGTACACAACATTTGAGTGAAATAAGCTTTTTGTGCTCATGGAAAATGACTGTGATGTTTTTATTTCAGCTCATGAAACATTGGACCAACACTTTACATGTTGCGTTTGTATTTCTGTTCAGTGTAGCTCGTTCGGTACAGCGGGAGCTGTATGGTACTCATTTAGTAAAGTTAGAAGAAAGCTGAAGCAATGTCTTGGAAGATCACATACTGATTAATTAGTATTCTACATAACAGAACCAAATATACCTATAATAGCATAGTATAACGTTACTGTCACATCAAAAACAGCACCGCATTTCTTATGAGGTTTAACTGAAATAAAAAATATTTTATCATCCGGCCAAAACTGCGAATGTCCAGCAAAATCATCTTGTTGTCCCACATTTGGGTATTTTAAAATGTGGTCAACTTAACACGACATCATGTCATGGTGGTAAACAGTGAAAATTGTAATTGAGCACCATACATTTTTCACGCATCGGGTCATCGCACAGAGATGGTCAAATGTTCCAAATGTAGAGTACTTGTTTACAACAACGGCAGCCAAAACATGCATGTAATAAAGATATGGTATGTAATTAATAAACATTTTAAACGGAACAGGTTCTTACCACCATTATTTCAGCTCACTGTCTACGCAGTCCTCTCATATGCCTTCAGCGGACAGCTGTTGGTTTGTCAGACGCTACAAACGACATTAACTATATTTTCAGTCGTGTCACCACACAAGGCGAAAGCTTCACTGTAAATATTGAGTTTACAAGTTACCCTTGAAAAAGCATTTTCCCGACCAATAGCAGGATGAGAAGCGACGGTTATCTATCATTCTAACAACGGATTTGAGAAATGGGCGGGTCTTAATAAAAATGTTTTTTACCTTTTCTTAGAAAGTTTTACTTGATTTGTGGTTGCAATTAATGTGCAGAAAGTTATCCTGCGGGAAAAAGGGTCCCACTTTACTAAGGAACCAAAACAATATGCCTTTGTGTTTACAGTGCATGATAGTTTAGCCTACATGTAGGTACAGCCAGGTACATTATTAAAGTATATTGACCCTAATTAGGTTACAATTGCTACCTGTTTTGGTTTATGCCATTTTCAAGGATTTGCAAATAAAGCAATAGATAATTTATCTAAAGCAATAAGGGGTGGTTTAGCTGCAATTCATTTGAATTTGTTCGCACAAGCCTACACAATTTTCTCAAGTGTTGGTGTTGAAGGATTAAGGAACATGAATTGTTGACTGGGTATTTCGTTACGGTCTTAACATGTAGCGAAATCACTTAAGGTGTGGAGATCAAAGAAAATAAAACTACAATAAGCTTCTAAAGTCCCTAATAGGATCAATGGGATTATAATTATTATTATAATGCCCTCATTTTCACAGTTCCCCAGGAAATTTGTGAAAGTTAGCCTTGAGTGCCAAGCTACTAGGCCTAATGGTTATGTAGAAGTTAACAACCTCTTGGCTCTGGCTGGTCCAATCTTTGTAATCATCCTTTGCTATAATCGTTTTTTGTTCTTACACAAAACAATATATACTGTAATAAACCTAACAGGATTGGGAATAGCAGATGGACTCAGATGGTGCCTATACTAAGTAGGCCTACTATTATTCAGTTAATTATTTTATCCAAGCAATTATTGCTACTTAATTGAAATATACTGTTCAAATGTTGTAGCCTCCCTATATGTCAGTGCAGGTGAGGCCCTGCGGTAATAGCGTACTTACCTCAAACGTAAATTCAAGTCTTTCTATGTCTATTCCCCCTCAACTGCTACAGTGTTGGCAGTGGTGAGATAATCCCAGTAGTGTTTGCCGGTTCACACTGGGGTTTGTTTGTGGGGGATACTTGGAGAGAGAGGGCAGGTAGTGTAGCCTTCCTGTATGAGAGGGAGCCAAGGAGGGGATTCGATTAAGCTGTCCCCGGTGCCCGGATGAGCGGAGTTAACAATGGGTGAAAAGTGATCACATTCGTTTTGAAACCAGACTGCTTCCAGGGTTTGTCGGGTGTCCCGTTCAAAACAAACTGAAGTATGTCATGAACATGGAGTAATGACTTAGGATTCTGATGTTTCATATATAAAAATGCTGTTTGTTCTTCATAAAATGCATATGATATCTGCCTTCCCAAGCAAAACTATATATAAAATTCAAGCATATGCCTATCCTATGGAAAATACATGTTGTGTGTTTTTGAATGATGCATCGTGCTGCCTGGTTGACATTGACAATATGACCAGGAGGTGCAGAGTACTGTTCGAGCAGAACAACATGAGTTTCCAATAACCCTAAACACAACTTGTTGATATGTAAAGGGCTAAGCGCTTTTGCCCGGTCCTATGACGGGCAATAACCCGGTGCAACCCGGTTTATTCTAATCGAACTCCCTCAATGGTAACGTGGGTCACGTTACCATTTTGTTAATGGTCACTGGTCTCTAGTGACATCTAAAGGACATAAAATGAACAGCAAAAATAACTGAGGATAAATTGGTGCATTTAAATAATCTAGTTTATAAACTGCTAATTATTAATTCATAGTTTATAATTCTGTAATAAACAGTTTATATGGTGTACTGCAATAGACTAATAATTGTAAAAGTCAGTATAGTGCATTAAGCGCAGTCATATAATATCACAATTTGTCAAGCAACTGTTTTCACACATTTATAAACTAGGCTATAAATAAACTAAAGACCGTTTATATGCTATGTATAAACCTCTATATTACGTATGTAGGTTTATAATATGTTTCAGTTTTTCACAAGCTGACAATGAACTCGGCTGATTTAAATGAACGTGAAAAGCTTGAAAACAAATCATTTTGAGTAGCCTAGATGCAACAGTGAAACAGGGCGACAGGCGGCACTCAAGATCCAGCTCTTCATATTATGGTGCCATTATTTATAGCGTGGTTCTCACCATCGAGGTGAAATACCGACCGCTATTCTCAGCGGTCCAGACAGAGCAGATAGGCTTATAAAAGGATGGTCAAAAGATCCTCAAGAACACATATGAAAAGGTGAACGTGCTTTGTCAACGGACAGAAGTGGTTTTGCTACAGAAGCTTAAATAGATCCCGCAGTAAGTTTATTCCTTTAACTTTTTGCACCAATAGACTTTGGAATGTCAGGAGATGTCAATGGTTTATCGCGTGCAGGCTATTTAGAAAATATGAAAATACAATATTGCAATTGGCTGCATTGTCAGGAAAATCGCTGCAATTAAACAATCCGCTTACATAGTTTCATGGTGTGTATCGCTTTCCATCTTCTTAAAGCCATATTACGCTATAATGTAGCGGTTCTGTACGTTTTTGTGATTGCAGATTCTTGTAGGTATAACTCAACCTTCCAACACGTGATTGAGCATCAACACAACAATAGCAATACGTACCTTCCTTTTGGTAAAAACATTTTTTTATTAGCGTTTGCACCAATATCTGATTTCGGGATTTTTGAGATTGTGATGATTGTTTGCAAGTTTTCACATCACCACACTAAATCACGTATCTAGATATACAGCCAATTTAATTCATTTTGGTTGGTATCCTATGCTGTTGGATGTTCATTTTCAACATTATAAAGGTCAACTAGTAGTGAGTGCTCAACCATAGTAAAATACATGTCAGAATTCACAACCGATACTATTTATCTAGAAAATAACTAATACACTGTGATGCACAATAACTCAATTGGTTGGACACGCTCACCTTTTACAGGTAAACAGAAAAAAATAAAACACATAGCAAGCCTTTGTTCTTTTCAGGTTTTATTTGAACCAATTGCAAATATTAGACAGTCATTGCTCCCTAGACATGGCCATACTTATCTTCCAAGGTGATTTATGTTTGAGCCGACACTAATGGAGTGGAATGTGTAGCATATGCTTAGGAGAGGATGATCTCATCTACAATTTCTCCTGTACATGCCTTATCTAATGACTGAATTAATAACTCATTGTATGGTCTTATGCAGATATTCATGGAGCCTTTATAAGCTATACAGGCATTACATCTTATCATCTCCTCAACAAGGCAATGGTAGTTCAGAGGGGAAAATAATGCCAGTGCTAGAGACACTGAGACATTAACAATATCACCATAGATATTCTGTATTTTATTTTTATTTAACCTTTATTTAACTAGGCAAGAACAAATTGTTATTTACAATGACGGCCTACCCCGGCTAAACCCTCCCCTAACCTGGACAACGCTGGGCCAATTGTGCGCCGCCCTATGGGACTCCTGATCACGGCCTGTTGTGATACAGCTCGGGATCGAACCAGTAGCAGTGTACAGCATACCCTAGGATAACGCCAAAACCCAGAGTTTTTGAAAGAAAAGGATCAAAACATGCCATTTGGAACACAACATTGATTGAACTGGATTTATTTCTTCTTCTTCTATCACATTTTGGAGGGCCGAAGTCATCTGTTTGGGGGAATGTGTCTGAGGTCAGTGTTATCCCAGAATGGAGGAGCCTGTGTCACTGAGCCCTGAGCTCACCAACATTATTAAACCTAATCCCAGATCCACTTAAACAGATTGAACCCTGTACAGGGACTCACCCCCTAGAGCTCAGGTACTGAGCTGGCAGGTGAAACTGGAAACATCTGTCTTTCTTTTTTATGCAAATTCCAACCTGGACACTTTTTCTCCTTGACACCATGGGCCGAGATGTACTCTCGATGGCGGTGACCCTCTTTTTCTCTGGCATTCTCCTGGTGGCCATCCTGGCACTTCTCTGCTATTTCACCTGCAGGCTGGCTAGTGTGATGCCGATTGGTGGGCCCGACCACTTCTGAGCTTCTCTCAGAGGATAGACCTGCGTATGTGGCACGGTAAAACCTCTCCTCTCCTTAGAGACCAGCTAGCAGATTTGTATGAGCTCAACTTCAGCATATTTTACACACATTTTGTAGGACTTGCGTTGTCTGCGTTGTCTGTTTTAATATCAAAGTAACAGGACTCAATCGCACACAGTTTCAAGACTTTGTGAAATACCATTTTCTTTCACGCACATAATGCTTATTTAGAGCATGTGTAAAAATTATTTTTTCAAAATCTCTTCTTTATAAACTCTAAACCTAATTTAAAAATGTTCTCTCATTTACTTATGGGTGGAAGTGTCCAGTCAATCATTTGGTGTTAATCGGCTTTGTTATGGCTGTTAAATCTCTCTGTGCTATGGCCCACAATCCCATTAAAGTGACCTTGACCACAGCACAAAAGAGGGACAGGAGAGGGACAGAGGAGGGACTGGGGAAGGAAGGGGGGTATAATAATATATTAAAGGCTGGCTAACCAGAGCCTTTGGGGCCGGGTTGGGACTACATTACCACAATACCACCATTTATTTTCACTGTGAAAGCCTAAGTTGAAACTTACCTGCTTCCCCCTTCTTTGTTGCACTTTACAGCAAACTCATCAACTTTATTTCTGTGAATCAACATCATTTTGTGTGTTCTTTCATCAGCACTGATTTCTCCTTATTTTCCAGACTCACTCTAGTTTGGGATGTGGTATGTGACGGTAGTCCCAGGTAACACTACGGCCATGACATTCTTTCTCATCATCTGCTCATGTCTGGCCTGGGGAGGCCTGGGGAAGCCTCAGTTTCCTGGTGAGACACAAACCCATCAATAAATGTAATGTCTTGTAACAGCATCCAACTGTTTGACTGAAATCCATCAGAAAGAGCTAAGAGGGGACACATACTAACTGTTTCTCTCCCCCTTCTCCCTGAAGTGTGCACTTGTTCAATCCTGCTCATAGATTTGAAAGGAAATGGATTTGTTTAGGAAATGTGGTGAAGACTCACTCTAGCACATGCTTACACCAATCCAATGTTTGAATAGTGAATGAGTGCACACTTCAGGGAGAAGGAAGAGAAACAAAATTGGGCTTTGATTTATTGGAGATGTGCAGAAGTCTCCAAATGCTCTTATGAAGGAAGTGCTACTTTTCTGTGGTTTATTGCGTCTTGTTTAGAATAACACGGCTCGTTAGGGTTATAACTGTCAGTCTATTTACCCAGCTGAACAAAGTTCACACTGTATTTACAGTATGGCAAGTGATCCTCTGTTTTCTTAGTCCTTTCTACAAAATGACCAGAATATTTTAGTTCCTGAAAGACTATGTACAGATCAGGAGAAGTTCACAAAATGGATTCCAGATGTATAATATTTCTACCCATACAGTAAGAAGATTATGTTCCTTCTTGTTGTAACATCATACATGTGTGTGCAGTTCTAGGCTATAGTAGGCAACATGTGATTTCAGAAATAAGAAGCCTACATGCTGGAGTTGTCAGAGGTTCTATGGTTGCCAGAGCCTACAGAACTTGTCATTATTAATACAGACAGTACATGTGTATGTGCTTATAGTCATCCTGTTGGTTCTTTGATATTATCGTCCATACTTGATCATATTATATGTCATGCTGAGACTTGAAAACAGTAAAGCAATAAGTTACTCACAAAGGAACTTTGTCATCTTCTGGGGGTAAAACATTAATTAGAAAGGTTATAACTAGGTTATTAAATACAAGTTAATACGTTATTAATGGCTTCTATCTTTTCTGTGTTTATCAAATTTTTGTCCATCAAAAAACGCTTCTATGGATAAACCTCAAAGTGTATTTGATTTAATTTGGGCATATTCCGTCCCACTTGTCCCACTACTTTCACAGTTGTTACAGATCACTTCCAACTGGCCTCTTTTCCTCCTCATTTTAAACTAAAACTACCTCCGTGTTGCAGACCAAGAGAAAGATCCCCTGTTCTGGAACACATGGGCCCAGCATACTTTAAAGAATGCCCTCACACTTCAGAAGCTCAACCAAAACACTGCAAAGAACCTCATCCTCTTCCTTGGTGATGGTAAGTCATGATTGCAGGAGCCTATTTCAATCCATGAGTATGTGCCATACTGTATGATAAAGTGAAGTCTTAACGCAATGTAATGCACTCAGAGCGCTTATGTGCCGCATACTGATTTAATATTTTTATGCAGTTCTAGATTATCTTTCCTAGTGGTTGTAGTAGAAAACGAGTATATCCTCCTCATCAATCCATAGTCGTTTTTATCAAAACATTCTGGTGCACTGATATAATCCAGTCAGAAGTAAATAGAATGTCACACTTTCAAAATCTGATGTTGAGTATGTTAGCCTTCAAGCATTACACAAACATGCTGCCAATGCCAATAGATAACTTGGCTGCTGCTTTGTGTTATGTTGCTGTATGTAGTGACCCATTAAATTGTGTACCCCAAAGGACCTTAACTGTCTATGTTTTTAGATGCAGCAGTATACAGTGCACATTTCTCTGTCATGTATGACTACCAAGCTTAAAAAAGTAATGCTGGATAAAGTGGACATGTACGTCAGTTCACATCCTCTACCAAATCATCTATTTTGACACCAAAACTACCGTTTTAAAGTTTGGGCTCACAGAAATGTGCTTGTTTTTGAAAGAAAAGCACATTTTTGGTCCATTAAAAGAACATAAAATTGATCAGAAATACAGTGTAGACATTGTTAATGTTATAAATGACTATTGTAGCTGGAAACGGCTGTTTTTTTTAATGGCATATCTACATAGACGTACAGAGGCCCATTATCAGCAACCATCACTCCTGTGTTCCAATGGCACGTTGTGTTAGCTAATCCAAGTTTATCCTTTTAAAAGACCAATAGATGATTAGAAAACCCTTTTGCAATTATGTTAGCACAGCTGAAAACTGTTGTGCTGATTAAAGAGGCAATAAAACTGGCCTTCTTTATAATAGTTGAGTATCTGGAGCATCAGCATTTGTGGCTTTGATTACAGGCTCGTCAGTCTATTCTTGTTCTGAGAAATGAAGGCTATTCCATGCGAGAAATTGAAGATCTCGTACAACGCTGTGTACTAGTCCCTTCACAGAACAGGGCAAACTGGCTCTAACCAGAATAGAAAGAGGAGTGGGAGGCCTCAGTTCACAACTGAGCAGGAGGACAAGTACATTAGAGTGTCTAGTTTGAGAAACAGACACCTCACAAGTCCTCAACTGGCAGCTTCATTAAATAGCACCCGCAAAACACCAGTCTCAACGTCAACAGTGACGAGGCAACTCCGGGATGCTGGCCTTCTCGGCAGAGTTCCTCTGTCCAGTGTCTGTATTATTTTGCCCATCTTAATCTTTTATTTTTATTGGCCGGTCTGAGATATGGCTTTTTCTTTGCAACTCTGCCTAGAATACCAGTTATTAATTATAAACTTGGATTAGCTAACACAACGTGCCATTGGAACACAGGAGTGATGGTTGCTGATAGTGGGCCTCTGTACGCCTACGTCGATATTCCATAAAAAATCTGCCGTTTCCAGCTACAACAGTCATTTACAATGTCTACACTGTATTTCTGATCAATTTGATGTTATTTTAATGGACAAAAAAATAGCTTTTCTTTTCAAAAACAATGAAGAAAAAAACAAAACAATTTCTAGGTGACCCCAAACTTTTTAACGGTAGTGTATATGAAAACTAAGGGAAAAATAGATAGTCAACTCTAAAAAGATCAATCTCGTTGACTTGTGAAAAGGCAGATCTCAAGTAAAAGGGGGGTCCTTTCCACTAAATGTATAGGTGTCTGTTTAGTGGGAAGAGCAGCTGCTGTGAAAAGCGAGCACAGAGCAATGTTAACCAGATGGAAAACTAAAAGGTGTTAATGCATGAGATGAAAAGGCTCTGAGTCCCTTAAATAGATTGACACCCTAACAGAGCGAGCGCCGCTTTGCTTTTGTTGTGTAGGAATGGGCATTCCCACAGTGACTGCAGCACGAATACTGAAGGGGCAGCTGAGCGGACAGAGTGGAGAGGAGACCCAGCTGGAGATGGACAAGTTCCCCTTTGTGGCGCTTTCCAAGGTCTGACCTGGTCTGTTATCATATAGAAGCGCTAGAAAATAGCATGCAACATTGATCTGTAAGTAAAGGGACAGTTCACCCAAATTACAAAATGACAGATTGGTTTCCTTACCCTCTAAGCAGTCTATGGAAAAGGTATGACAGCAATCCATGCTTTGGTTTAGCTTCCTTGGCACTGTTTCCACATGTTAACGTTTTAGCATTTGTGGCACAAACACCATTCAAGTCATGGGACCGATATTAGCATTTTTTGCGCATCATTTCCAAATAATCCGAAATAATAAAAAATGTATTTTGAAGTTCAACAAAGTCCCTTATAGATGATTTTAACATAGATTTGAATATCGGTGCCATGACTTGAATGGGATTTGTGCCACAAATGCTAAAACGTTAGCATGTAGAAACAGTGACAGGGAAACTGAACTAAAGCATGGATTGAAGTCATACCTTGTCCATAGACTGTTTACAGGGTAAGGAAACCAATGTGTCATTTTCTAATTTGGATGAACAATGACTTCTGCACCAGCAGCAAGATACAAGGCCACATATGGTCTACGTCAGTGGTCCAACCGGTCAATCGTAATCGACTTGTCGATCTCCAAGGCCTTCCTCATCGATCACCAAACATGTCTGTTAAAAAACAAACAATGATAAAGCCTTGGGTTCCAATTTTTAAGAATATTTTTTTGTGCTGTTGGCGGTAGGTGCACTTGATTCAGCAGTGATAGCGCCAGGAAGGCAAAGTGTTCCCATTTTGAACCAGTTCATGTGTCAGAAGGTAGAACTCTGCCTACCCAACAGGCTCAGAGAGCAAATCAAGTGTACCTACAGGCCTACCGCTGGCCAGTCAGATAGCTCAGATCACCGTGTCTGCACAGTTTCCTCATAGACTGTTAAAAACATTCTTAGAGCGCACAACAAAGTTCATACTGGGAGGTTTCACAAATGTTAAACCATGACTAGAGAGAGACTCAACGAATACAGCAAAGAGCTGCTGTTTTTAGGAGTAAGTTCATGTTTAAATTGTTATTCAGCACTTTCAATGCTTTATTCAACACTTTTATAAGCCATAAAATACACGTTCTCCCTACTTCTAGTTATGCTACAACCAGCACTGCAGCTGCAATGAATGACAATAGAAAAGTGTTTCGATGAGCTTGCATCGGCTTGTCTCTCGAGTAATATTTCACTTTATCTGGACATTGGATTAACAACATGAATTGTTGCATGAGGCAGAAATAATTCAGTGCAACTTGAGTTTCACAATCACCTGGATAATGTTGCATACATAGGCTTACGCTTTTTAAGTCATGTTTAAAAATCTGAACGGTAGATCTCGGCTTGCATTTTATTTTATTTTGACTCGGAAAGTGAGCTTGACTCAGAAAATGTTGGTGACCACTAGTGTATGGCGTACGATATGATGTGTTATTATGTTACATACTTGTCAAGAAGCCAGACATAATGTAACTACTGTATCTGCACTGTTAATGGAGCAGCAATTTCCACAAATTATTTATCATGTAATTACACAATCTGCATTTAGAGGTGAAGATGTTTGGAGGGGGTGTATAACACCAACACGGCATGCACAACAATGACTCCTACTACAATTCTATGTAATTGACACATGGTACTGCCCTGTCTCTGCAGACGTATAACACCAATGCCCAGGTAGCAGATAGTGCAGGCACGGCCACAGCATACCTCTGTGGGGTGAAGGCCAACGAGGGCACTGTGGGCGTGAGTGCAGCTGCTGTCCGTTCCCAGTGCAACACCACACAGGGTAATGAGGTCACCTCCATCCTAAAATGGGCCAAGGAAGCAGGTACAGTGTCATCATAACATTTTATTCACAGTACATCTCCACACCAGATCTACTAAGGCTTATTTGGCCATCCTGGGATAAGCAGTAGAGACACAGCATGATAACATTGTAAACGTACTGTAGGCATGCATTGATGTCAATGGGGAGTTTATAGCTACAGATGATCAGGGATCCAATCATTCCCCAGAGACCAGACCAGGCAGGCTGTGACCTTGTGACCTGAGCTCTTCACATAACACAGAAATAGATACTTCACATAATCACCTCAGGAACAGACGTTAGCTCTTTAGTTGCTGACCCACTGATTCTCAGTGGAGATATTTATACACCACACTTATCAGTCTGATATAGTATTTACTCTTAGAATTTCCAGATTCTTTGGATCAATTGGTTGACTTCAGATCTAGCAGACTATTGCACAGAATCCAAGCAGCACGTTCAAAAACTGTTTGTGTGTTTGTCACCCAGGCAAGTCAGTGGGAATAGTCACAACAACACGTGTGAACCATGCCACCCCCAGCGCAGCCTACGCTCACTGTGTGGACAGGGACTGGTTCTCTGATGGCGAAATGCCCGCTGAGGCAGTACAGGCGGGCTGCAAGGACATCGCCAGGCAGCTCTTTGAGAACATTCCCAACATCGATGTGAGTCACAGCATATAATATGGATCCTGATATTACAGAAAACATCCAGTAATCCTGCATGCAAACTGTGTCCATTGTTCAGCCAGTAATATTGAGCAAATTGCACCTGTAATGTTACGACTCACAGACAGTAAATGCTCTCCTAATTATTTTTGCTGTGGATTTCCATAGAGATAAATCAAATGTTTTATCTCTATAATGTATGTCTAGGTGATTATGGGAGGAGGGAGGAAGTACATGTTCCCCAAAAACCAGTCAGATGTGGAGTATCCTGGAGATAAGAAACATTTTGGTACCCGCAAAGATGGAAGGAACTTGGTGGAGGAGTGGACTAACAGAATGAAAAACAAGGTCAGCTGCTCCGTCTTAGTCCATCTTTCACTCCTCTTTACCATGTCCTGCTGCTTCCTCCATGTTCTTCTCTCAGTCCTCCTCCTTTCTCTTTTTTCTTATCAAGGACATTTGAATAGTTTTAAGTTGTCGCATGTTTAGATCAATCCCATATGATATATTGTTTTCTTTTTTTAAATGAACAGAAAGCCCAGTATGTATGGAACAAGAGAGAACTTCTATCAGTAAATCCTAATAATGTGGATTACATTTTGGGTGAGTTCTTTTTTTAATTATTGTTGGTTGTACACTAAACAAAATATCAACGCAACATGTAAAGTGTTGGTCCCATGTTTCATGAGCTGAAATAAAATATTTTAAAAATGTTCCATACATACAAAAAGCTTATTTCTCTCAAATGTTTTGCACAAACATTTGTTTACATCCCTGTTGTTAGTGAGCATTTCTCCTTTGCCAAGATAATCCATCCACCTGACAGGTGTGGCATATCAAGAAGCTGATTAAACAGCATTATCATTACACAGGTGCACCGTGTGCTGGGGACAACAAAAGGCCACTCTAAAATGTGCAGTTTTGTCACACAACACAATGCCCCAGATGTCTCAAGTTTTGAGAGTGCGTGCAATTCGAATGTCCACCAGAGTTGTTGCCAGAGAATTCAATGTTAATTTCTCTTCCATTCATCTGCCGTCATCACCTCATGTTTCAGCATGATAGGATCTGTACACAATTCCTGGAAGATTAAAATGTTCCAGTTCTTCCATGACCTGCATACTCACCAGACATATTATAATTTTTTATTTAACCTTTATTTACAATGATGGCCTACACCGGTATCTGTGGTATCTGTGACCAACAAATGCATACACTACCGGTCAAAAGTTTTAGAACACCTCCAGGCTGTGCAAGGGCTATTCTACCAAGAAGGAGAGTGATGGAGTGCTGCATCAGATGATCTGGCCTCCACAATCCCCCGACCTCAACCCAATTGAGATGGTTTGAGATGAGTCGGACCGCAGAGTGAAGGAAAAGCAGCCAACAAGTGCTCAGCATATGTGGGAACTCCTTCAAGACAGTTGGAAAAGCATTCCAGGTGAAGCTGGTTGAGAGAATGCCAAGAGTGTGCCAAGCTGTCATCAAGGCAGAGGGTGGCTATTTGAAGAATCTCAAATATAAAATATATTTTGATTTGTTTAACACTTTTTTGGTTACTACATGATTCCATATGTGTTATTTCATAGTTTTGATGTCTTAACTATTATTCTACATTGTAGAAAATAGTAAAAATAAAGAAAAACCCTTGAATGAGTAGGTGTTCTAAAACGTTTGACCGGTAGTGTATCTGTGTTCCCAGTCATGTAAAATCATAGATTAGAGCCTAATGAATTTATTTCAGTTGACTGATTTCCTTATATGAACTGTAACTCAGTAAAATCTTTGAAATTGTTGCATATTGTGTTTTTTTTTCTTCTTCCGTATATATAGATTTTACGACCTGCCTGTTTAATTTTTTGTAGTCACACTATAAAGTGGCTGCTGTTAATTTGACAGTAATTTATAGGCAGCTTGTTAGGTTGTGGTCTACTGGTATAGAAGTCAGGTGCAGGAGAGCAGAGAGTTGATCAGGCGCACACTTTATTTGGCAGAAGCAACAACAGACGGACGCAACTGCTTCAAATTCTCCGGCCAATGGCGAAAGTGAAAAGCGCGACAACAGTCACAATAATGCAAATGTTTAACAATTAAACATACTTCGGGTTAAACACGGTACCCGGGGAAAAACCAGCCTGGCGCGTCACACAAAACACGTAACAAAACAATTCCACACAAAGACATGGGACGGAACAGAGGGAATATATATGTAGTGTGATTAGGGAATGTAAACCAGGTGTGCGGGGAAATAAGACAAAACAAATGTAACAATGAAAAGTGGAGCGGCGATGGCTAGAAGACCGGTGACGTTGACCGCCGAACGCCGCCCGAACAAGGAGAGGAGCCGACTTCGGCGGAAGTCGTGACACAGCTCATTGGTTTACTGTAATCTAAATACAGTATCAAAGCAGTACTGTAGAATTGACTGTATTATAATGTAAAAAAGTAAATGCTACAGTAATCATAATGAATGAGTGAAATTCATTGAGGGGAGATAGGATTTACATGTCACAGTATTTTACTGTGATTATATGGGATTGGTGCAAGCAGGTTGGCTGCTAAATAATGTGTTTACACATACAGCATATCAATTAATATTTTGAGTTGGCACAAACTGGCAGCGATTACATGGCAAAACAGAGCAAAAGTGTATGGCAAAATGCTCAACCATAAAGGTTTAAGACTTGCTGCCACTCCAATCTGTCCCCTATACATTTTTAATTAATGTCACACTACTACCACATACCAGTTAAATTGGTACAGCATTCTCACAAACAGGTGCAACAAATATAGCCTCTTACAAGGCGAGCGTCAAAATATGTTAATGAGCGAGAAACAACAATACTATGTACACACTAGTTGATAATACCCAATTAGAGTTACAGTATAAATGACAGTTTTCTGATACAGTGCATGTTGATCACTGTTAATCATCTTCTCAGTGTTAAACCGAGCTTCCTGTGTTAACACAGGTCTGTTTGAGCCGGGAGATCTGCCCTACAACCTGGAGAGAAACACTGAGACAGATCCTTCCCTGACGGAGATGGTGGAGCTGGCCATCAAGATCCTGAGGAAAAACCCCAGGGGATTCTATCTGCTGGTGGAGGGTGAGTGTTTTGTCACTCTGGCATCAGTAAATGTGTGTTGCATCAGGTTAATCATTTATATAATGTGAATGTAAAATTTGCAAAGGTGAGGCTGCTTTGCCAATGCTGATGCTAGATTTTCTCATCTGCGTGAGAGAGAGAGGTTAACCAGGCTGTGCGTTGGCAGGGGGGCGCATCGACCACGGACATCATGAGGGCAAAGCCAAGCAGGCCCTACATGAGGCAGTAGAGATGGACCGGGCCATCGGCCGCGCCGGCCTCATAACCAGCATCTATGACACAATGACTGTCGTCACTGCTGACCACTCTCACATGTTCAACTTCGGAGGCTACACGCCAAGAGGGAACACCATTTTTGGTGAGTAATGAATGATTTTACAACCATGGATTGTATGTAGATACACTGTATCAGTCCTCTGGGTATGATTCTATGCATAGTCACTTTAATAGCTCTACCTACATGTACATACTACTTCAATTACCTCGACTAACCAGTGTGCCCGCACATTGACTCTTTACTGGTATCCCCTGTATATAGTCTCGCTATTGTTATTTTACTGCTGCTCTATAACTACTTGTTACTTTTAATTCTTATTCTTATTCATATTTTTTTAACTGCATTTTTGGTTAGGGACTTGTAAGTAAGCATTTCACTGTAAGGTTGTATTCGGGTATGTGACAAATACAATTTGATTTGATTCACTTTGTTTCACAATGGATGGTGATGGAGGTGGGGTATTGTTTTCCTCTCTGTCTACAGGACTGGCTCCCATGTTGAGTGATGTGGACCAGAAACCCTTTACCGCCATCTTATATGGGAACGGACCAGGGTTCAAAGTTATCAACGGTCTGAGAGAGAACGTCTCCACCCTTGACTATCGTAAGTGAAGTCTTACCGTCATTGACATAGTGCCATTTTGACAGTCCTCTGTCATAGAGAACACCAATTGGTCTTTGGTATGCCAGAAATCATCCATCTGATATATTTCTTCTTCCCTTTCTCTCTCTCCACCCCGCCCCTCTCTCCAGAGGGAAATAACTACCAGGCCCAGTCTGCAGTGCCGCTGCGTATGGAGACTCATGGAGGAGAGGATGTGGCTGTGTTTGCTAAGGGCCCCATGGCTCATCTGCTGCACGGTGTCCACGAGCAGAACTACATTCCCCATGTCATGGCCTATGCTGCCTGCATCGGCCAGAACAGAGACCACTGCATGTCATCCGGTGGAGCCTCTAGTCTCAGCCCTGCTCTGCCCAGCCTGGCAGCTCTCCTCACGCTCACCCGCCTCCTCTGCTGACCTTTCACCCCAACCCCCCTCCTGCACCCCACAGGCCCCTCCTCTCCTTATACATGTAATACTCCCACACCTTTTTTCCTGTTGTAATGTGGATCTTTTTGTGTGGGGATTTTCTATTGTTGATTTACAAATAATAATGTCCAGTTGAATGACTTTGGGACCACTGTAAGGGCATTTAAAGATGAGTGTTTTGAGCGTTGGTGACGTTCAACCAGATTCAGTTTTAGAGTAAATAGGAGGATATCACTTTCACTCTACTGTAACATATAGGATAGGTTGTGTTACTCAACTTTTGCATTGTTCATCATTCTGGTAACACCAAAACTATTTCAAGAATTCTGTCATATCAGTGGGTTTAAGAGAAGGGCATCACTCTGAATTGATATCAATTATTGTATCGAAAAAATGATTAATGATAAAGCAATGTTGCTGCCCACCTATTTGTTTTCTGTCAATTGTATGACTTTGGATTAATCAACTTTTTAAAGAAACCAGTTACTTTTTAGAAACCTACTGTAAAGGGATTGATTTTTATATTCATATTTTATTTCATCCGCTCCCTCGACCTAAACAGAAGACAAACAGTTAACAGAATCTACCTCATCATTTTTTGGGGGGGGAGAAGTGAAAACATTGCAATGAGGAAAGTAGAGGCTATATTTGAATGTATAGTTTAAACTTTTTTAAATTATTGAAATGGTATGTATTCCATGTTCTTTGTACATACTTCCCGAAGGCATTGAATGAAAACAGTCAGAAACACACCCACCAGTATTTCCAACAACAGAAGTTGTTGCAAGATCCCTTAGCCAATAAAGGAAGTCCTGTTGGTTTTTCATAAGATGTTGTCATAACATTATTGGTGTGTGTACTGTCAATGGGAAGGAAAATGGGATACGTGTAGTTGTCAGTTGCAGAACTGAATGCATTCAACCGAAATGTGTCTTCTGCATTTAACCCAACCCCTCTGAAATAGTAGAGATAATGGCAGTTTGCTTAGAACTGATTGTGGTTGCACTTTGCATTCTGGAAACCATTTGGAATGGATTAGAACAAATTTGTAATTTCATTAAGAAATGAGTCATGGAACACAAATTAATTAATTAAATGTTTATATTAGAATGTTTCATATATCTTATCAAAAGTAGGATTTATGAAAATAAAAAGTATAGTGCAGTTGGAAATTATTTGAAAGTAGATCTCTGTAACAATGTAGAATAAATGGAATGTAAAGTTGAAACAAACTGATATTCAGCATTTGAGGTTTCCTGCATTTAGTGTAACTTGTCAACAGCATGCACTGCTGTGGCTTGTGTGGTATGTGAATGGACACTAGCCACAGAGTCCTTGGCATGGTATAGTAGTTGAAAAAACAGAGAAGGACTCATGTTGGCTGGAGCATGAAAATTGAGGTTTAGCTCAGATGGGTATGAAATGTAGTCCACACTCTGGAACATTATTTATATGGGTGCCTGCTTGGAATCTGGGCCCTGGGGGCCTGTGTCTGGTGTGTTCTCCCTACATAAACCTCACTGCAGGAGAGGCTTTACTGTGCTCATCTCCCACCATGCAGCCAATATAAGACAGCAATTTATCTGATGCAGTGGCGATTTTGGCATGTAAATCTTGGTGGGGCAAACTCCCATATTTGCTTTTAGATACAGGCCAGCAAAGCCACAACACAACACTAAACATGACATTAATTGCACAATAACGGTGACAAACGGTGCCCACAAACTGTCATGGCCTTCAGCAGTCCCAAAACCTTACCACTGCCACACCTGGCTATCAGCGGAGCCTTGTCTGTCAGCAAAACAGTTCATTCAGCCTCATTTACTGCCTTTTAAAAAAACATAGTGTAACGGCAGCCTTCCTCCTCTTCATCTGGTGTAACAGGGATCGGACCAAGACGCAGCGTAGCTTGTGCTCAACATGTTTAATTACGAAAGAATAAACGTGAACACTTAACACAATACAAAATAACAAATGTGGCAAACCGATACAGTCCTAGCTGGTGCAGAGAAAACACAAAGACAGGAAACAACCACCCACAAAATCCCAACACACAACAAGCCACCTATATATGATTCCCAATCAGAGACAACACAAAACATCTGCCTCTGATTGAGAACCATATTAGGCCAAACATAGAAACGGACAAACTAGACACACAACATAGAATGCCCACCCAGCTCACGTCCTGACCAACACTAAAACAAGCACAACACACAAGAACTGTGGTCAGAACGTGACACATAGCTGATATGGCTGACCTGCTTGAACAAATGTGGTTTCTACTGACGATTGAGATGTACAAACTATGGCATAAGGGGACGACGTGCGGATAAGAGGCAATTCATAATTTCGATTAAGACATTAATGAGAGAGCTAGGATGGGCGAAGTCAATATAACTATTTGTACGGCACTTTTGAAATGTACAGCGACAGAATTCAGAACGTGGGCCGTTCTTACAGTATTCTCCCTGTACACCAAGTCAGAACTGTAGGATAAATAAAGGAGGCATATAAGCAGACAATGAAAGCTCTTATAATATTCAGTGATTACATTTCTCTAAAACAGGCTAAAGGCTACATGTGCACCACCAAGTCTGAACAGTAGGGGGAAAGGGACCAAGTTATTAGGGTGAGGCACATGGACTACTAACAGCTTACTACACAACATACACTTAGTATTACTTTCTTAGCTACAGTATACATTTCTCCCTTGCATATTACATAATTTATGCAGGAGCATACAATAAATTTTTGGACTCACCTTGTTGTGCTGTCCTCACTCGAACAGGAAGGTGGCGCGGCGGTCCTTCGTGGGCAAATTTTGTCATCAAACTTTGTCATCAAAGTCTGGCATTCTCTGGATTTATGGCGCTTTCAAGACAACTGTGAACTCGGAAAAAAGCAAGGTTGAATCATGACGTCAGTGATCTTCAGGTCAGAGCTCTAGAAAGAAGCCAGAGTTCCCGACTTGAATTCCGAGTTGGATGATCATTCAAAACGTATTTTCCCGTATTTTCCTGAGCTCATTTTTTTCCTGAGTTCCCAGTTGTCTGGAACTCATTGAAGTCTGAGATTTCCCAGTTCAGAGTTTCCAGTTGTTTTGAATGTGGCAGATGTCATGCTACATTGACAGCATGGCCAATGTTGAATGTTTATCCTTTTAAGCTGGGAAAAGCTTGGAAAAGAGACCCTGAAACCCAGACTTCGACCACACACCCACTCCACTGAATAGCAGGCCAGTGATTGCTTTGCAATTCTTGCAGTTAGCCACTGATTCCTTTCAAACAACTCAATGCTGAATTTGCGATTTCCAACTTGTTGTGTAATGGCCTATGTACACCTAAACGTTTTATTAAAATGTATCTTCATATGACAAGGATTGAAAAGGATTTGCCAGTAGATTGTCAACTTGATTCAAGATGACTTCTAGCTTGCAAGCTAAGATTTTGGAAGTATGATGTTGACATGATCAGTCCAATCAAAGCTATGGTACATATAACGTGATTTGGCTTCATTTTATCTGTGGGCAATGATGGGCACTTTTAATGTAACTCCATGGTAACACCCAAGGGGCTTGAATTTTCGAGCTCTCCCCAAAGATTTTGCAGTGACGTAGTGTCCCCATAAGTGACAGAACACTGAGCCAATCACAACGCAACTAGAGAACATTACCAACCCCTAAACTCTGTATTAACCACCGGCTGGCCCACCACCACAGAAAGCACGGAGCTTGCACCTGCATTTTGGAGCTGCCTTACTCAAGAATGCAAAAAAGGAAAGAAAATTGTATGCGGCTTTAATAACTCAATGATTTTTTTGTACATTGTTTGGAAACTGATATGTCGAATAAAAAACATGAGCTGGCGCACAACCAGAGAAAATTATTATTATGCTAACTGATATGTGGCATGTATTAATGCCAAAATAACATGCCCTGAATGACGGGTAGCCACTGATCTGATGATATATCTGTAATAAAGTGTTATCTTTTGTATTAATTATTGGGAGAATTTAACAGTTTCAACCTTGATAACATACATATTCAAGTATACTTTTAACTGTCTTCCCTATTCACTGATATGTTGTTTTGTTTTAAATTACTGTAATATAAGAAAAAATAAGTCTAGAATGTATGGCTTCTTCTGTAATACACATATTTAAGTACTTTGCCTTCAATGAAAGAGGCCAATTTCGCCAACTGTTTTCATCTCCTGCTCCATCACAAACAATGCTAATCAGAAACCAACTCGGCTGATAGTAGAGATGTAGATCTGCTTTACATTGTTATTCATACTGTACATCCCCCACCCATCACGGCACTACCACTGTCTTCCCAACAGGAGAGGATACCTTTTCTCAGTAAGCACCAAAGGAGACTACAGTAGTCCTGCAGTCAGTCCTTTGATGAATCTGGCATGTGAAATGTGGGTTTTGGATTCTCAATAATATTTTGGAGCTGGTGCATTTCAGCATTGTAATTTTGGATTCTCATTGTTTCCCTGAGCACAGCTCACAGCCCCTCTCCTGGAAATAACAATTTTGTTTGCTCTTTAGAAAGTCCTTGGCATGGTACACATCTTATATAAGTTGTGAGTTACTTTTGAGTTGTGGATTGTTCACCAGATGTCAAAATTTCACTACACTGCAGTGAAACAGGGTTATGATTGGTCTTGAAAAAGATCTGATTGTATCATCAAAGCATCTCACACTTCAACATGATTTTGGCATCAAACGCCCATCAGCTGCACTGACTCATGCTGTCAGGTCAGATAATGCTACCAATGTGTGAAATCGCTCTTACTCCCCACAATCTGTCTGTCTTTCTTTCTCTCCATCATCCTCCCTCTTACTGATTCTCGATATTGCTCCATCTCCCTTTCTCCATCTGTATCTCTCCTTCTATCTTTCCATATCTCTGTGATCTTCAGTTCCACCCGGCTGCTGATCTCCAGCCCTAGAGTGACTCCGTGGGCCTGTGTACCACAGCTGAATAATTGAAAAAAGTGAGGGTGTGGTGAGCCAGGCAGGGGCTGTCAGATCAAACCGAGACAGCAGGAGCAGGCTGACAGCTACGGGCCTACTGTATAAAAGGATCAGTGAGGCTGCAAGAAGACGCTAATGCTCTCTTTTTCAAAGCAGAAATCCTCCTCTTACCCCCTCTGGGCCAGCCGACCCCCATGACCCTGCTCCCCAGTGATTGCGCTCAGTTGAGCGCCATTATTAATCAGATTCACAATGCTTCACAAAGCCACATCTCCAATCCTTTCTTCCATACATACAAATACCACAGCCAATCACACAGTCAATTAAATCTGCATAAGCAGAAACGTACTTCATACAGTAAAATATGGTGGTGGTGGTTGTTAAGGTCAACGGCATCATGACCTTTAGCAAGTACCAGGACATTTTAGCCCAAACCTGGTTGCCTCTGCCAGGAGGCTGACACTCTGTCTCCAGTCCCACATGTACCCAGCCTTTCTGCCTCAGGGCATTTTCTTCAATGTAATCCGCTGTCATGAATGTTGATTGGATCTCAGGTCTTTGAAACATCTTTGTGACTCCTAACTATTATATGGGGATTTCAGTTGGTGATTGAAGGCTTTTCCAACCCTTCCATTCTATATTTTTTTTAATGTGTCAATTCAGTTGATGTGCCCACCTTACAGTAGTAAAAAAGGCGTCTGTCTTTTGTTTCCTTCCCAGTTATTCATTCATGTGGTGTAGTTCATACATATGCATGGATATGTTGTGATGGATACAGTACAGAAATAAAACATATATTTACTTTAGTGAACCAAGTGAATTCTGGGAGATGGAAGTACACCGTACTAATGGAAGAACAAACCTCTTTGGTGGTCTGAATATTCCTGTTTATGTGTGCTCTGTTATATGCTGTGTATTTATACACACGATATGTTGAGAGGCTTATTAAACAAAGTAAATATTTATTCAACTCTATTTATGGACCAGACGCAGACCGGACGAGCAGAATGAACGGTAGATTTACAGAATATTGTTTTCACAGGGTGATGCTGTTCATAGGTTCCTACCGGCCAGAAGGAACACAGGCTACACTGTAGAAGAACCAGCCACAGCCTACACTCTGTGTATCCCAGATCACACATCAAGTACCCACAGCAGCAAGGGAATATGAGAGAGAGAGAGAGAGAGAGAGAGAGAGAGAGAGAGAGAGAGAGAGAGAGAGAGAGAGAGAGAGAGAGAATGTAGACTGGCCCCAGCTTTCATGTTGTGTGGAGATTCACACAGATGTTACAGGGGGACCACCGGAGGTTGATTGGCCTGATTGGAAACAAATGTTTGGAGGAGGTGGAACTCAACTCAACATGCAACCTGACTCCTGAGTCCTGATTCTCCCACAGTCTTTCTCCTCCCATAGGGAGTTCCTTGTTTCCCAGTATTCAATAACTGGAAGTGTCTTAAACATGTCTTTATATAGTTATCAAACTATGGGTGTTGTTCAAACAACTTTGATAAATGCACAGGTCTCAATGTCGTACTTGGTATTTTAGTCACTTAACTGTAAATGTCAATTGTTCACACAGCAGGAAAATGATGGATTTGTCATTTTCTTGTAGACTTTTGGAGTCCTCTCATTCCCCCAGAATCCAAGCAGCCATAGGTTTTAAATCACATTTTGTGAGAGAGAGGCTTTGATGTGGGAGAGCTACCAGACTACTCCTATGATCCCTGCCTGCGTCTGCCTGCCTGGGTCTCCCTGCCTGCCTTCCCAGTGTGTTGGCTCTTTCTCACAGCTGCAAGCTCATACAGTTGATCCACAGGGGAGTGAAGACCATCCCCCAATCCCTTCAAACCCCACAGAGAGAGACGCCCAGTCTGATTTTAATGAGCCTCTCAAGCCAGAGCGGAGTCGCTACACAGTAGTTTAACCTGAGAGATAGCGATTTAGTGAGCATACATATTATGTGGAGCAACGGTTGGCCACAATAACAACAACATAGTCACATTTAGCTCGACAATTGCAGAAGGATGATTTTGCTGAATCATAATGTTATCAAAAACAAACAAATACACCTGTAATAAAATCACTCTATGTGTGTCACGTGCATCATGCAGTACTCTGGTCAGTTTCGTAGTCCTGTTCTGAACTACAGTATGACTGGCTATACTGTTGTGTCTCTGTTCTAGTAGTACATGTCTGGTTGGTTATAGATGTGTATTATAAAAATGCAAATCTTTGAAAGTACAGTCATTTGTGGCTCTGTAATTTCATCACACAAGGACTATTTGACCCTTGGACTCTTACTGCTCTCAGGCTTTGTCATCCCTGGGGTGTTGCAGCTGATTTACTGAAGATGATAAACCAAGAGTAACACAGCGGAAAAATCAATCATTATGTTGAAAGGAGGATGCATTTGTAATATTTGACTTCTTGAATCTGTGGGGTTTTGAAGATGAGCATGATGGTGAAGTGTCTGACCTGGCCACAGAAAAACGGCACATGATGAAGCCAACAGATTGAACATTTCTCAAACCAGTGAAAGAGACCCTTGAGCCTAGCTAGGACAGAAAACTAATCAACCGGCCCTTTTTGAACATTCCTTTTGCACTTGAGTAACCACTCATGTTTCTGCACAGATCAGTGGATCAGCAGCTTCTCTTTGCTGCAGCTAATCATATCGGTGCTGCGTTCATAGACGGCATATTCATCTGATTATCTCCAAAGAGAATGACTTGCCAAGTATGGTTAAAATCCAATTAACCTGATTTCTGAACTTGAAGCTCTCCTCTCAAATGGGTGCCACTCTTGATAATGTGCCCAATTACTACACATATTTAAATACCTTGCATCATTAAATTGTAATTACCAAAACGGGAGTGGTTACCGCTCGTTAGTCTAAAGGCATCTCATTTTCTCATTCAAGCTGACAGCATGTGATTGAATGTTTGACATTCTTTTGAAACAGGGAACCCTTTTGGTCTTGATGAGTGCGTGGTGGAAGGCTCCAATACTCTAATTCATCCATTGATTCTTTAGCTAAATTGCTACACAGTGTATTACTGCAACTTACTAAATCTGACTTGTAAAGGGCCTATAGGAAATTGTTACCTCATGACTGAAAAAAGACGAAACATGTCACGTTAAAATGTCTGTTTAATGTTCCAATTCCTGAAGGGACGTAGCCAGGGTCTGAGTCCCTGGCCACGTCCCAGACTGGCTTTGAAGTGTTCTAAGATCTGATATCTTGCCCTAACTGACTGAGCTTACTTTTTAACACACAAACACAAGCATGCAGGCATAAGCACACAAGCACGCATGTGCAACCACATGTGCACACACACACCTCGCGGGCAAATCCTTTTTGATGATGGGCAAACCTCTTGAAGGTGGAGGAAAAAAATATGTTTATTTCCTGCAATTCTACATATTTTGCCATGGGGCAGAGAGAAACAATTTCAGTTTAACAGCTAATTTCCTGCAATTCTACACATTTTGCAATGGGGTGTAGAGAAATGTTTGCAGTTTTAAAGCTAATTTCCTGCAATTCTGTACATTTTGCCATGACATGTTAATATGATATCTGAGTGAGAGTTACTAACAAAATCAAGGGATCAAAGATAAAAGTTTAAAAAAGTATCCCCCCAAAAATAAGAAGTTTAACTGACACAAAAAAGGAAAGTTGTTACATCCAATGCCTGTTTGCCTGAGACTGATGCCACGCAAGCACTTGTACACGCATGCACATGCATACACACACACATTTGCATTCAAACACACACATGTGCACACACACACACACACACACACACACACACACACACACACACACACACACACACACACACACACACACACACACACACACACACACACACACACACACACACACTTAAATAGTGTCACAAATAGTGCACACAAACACATACGGTTGGCCTTGATGTTTTGATTTTTGTTGTCCTTGGCATTGTTGTTTTCTGTTGTTGTTTTCCTTTGTTTTTGTCTTTTTTCTCTTTAGTTCTTTCTGTTGGTTGTTGGTGCATTGGGTGGTGGTTTTGGTTGGGTTGGAGGGGGACAGTGGCTTGGGGGGTGGGGAGTAGATGGGGAGGTTTTTCAGAGGGGACTGTGGGGGGGGTCTAGGATGGTTGAGGGGCATCTCTCTCGAGGGGTACTGTGGGGGGGGGATCTTGGATGGTTGGTGGGCTGGCGGTTGGGAGCTTGGGCTGGTGCCCTGAGAGGTTGCTGGTTCGGGTCCCTAATTCGAATGGGTAGGGATCTGTCCTTGTGAACTTGAGTGGGGAGCTTGACCCTGGTTGCTCCTGTGGGTCGCTCTGGATGGGAGTGTCTGCTGGATGACTGAATGTAATGTAATATGGAGCGGCTTCACTGCAGGTAGATTCTACTGTATGTTAAAAATATATATAGTACCTGTCAAAGGTTTGGACACACCTACTCATTCAAGGGATTTTCTTTATTTTTACTATTTTCTACATTGTAGAATAATAGTGAACACATCAAAACTATAAAATAACACATATGGAATCATGTAGTAACCAAAAAAGTGTTAAACAAATCAATATATATTTATATTTATAAACTGGGTGGGGGTTGAGGCCTGAATGCTGATTGGCTGAACGACATAGTATATCAGACCGTATACCATGGGTATGACAAAACATTTATATTTTCTGCTCTAATTACGTTTGCAACCAGTTTATAATAGCAATAAGGCACCTCGGGTTTGTGATATATGTATATATCAATGGGTGCCACCTGGAGGTGAAGTCTCTTGGGCACATACCCTGCGTGCCAGGTTGGTAATTCAGCCATGATCACTACAAGTTTAGATATCTGGCTAGACTAACTAGACTAATTTACCAATCACATTTTTTTGCTGACATCGGCTAATTGAGTGACTGTCAGTAAGTGACAAATAACAAGAGGAAAACTGCTGATGCACAACCAAGTTTTGAAATTGAGACTTGTATGTTCTAGTATTCTACTCTCAACAGTGTCTTCATATGTAGCTATGGCCCTGACTTCCTGCTATGTCATAAACATCCGTTTATACATCTAAACATCAGGCCAAGCCTCAACTCATTTTGTCCTACTTGCTGTCCTTTTATGTAACTGTTAGATGATAAGCTTCTGCCAAGTTTACCAGATTTATCTGCTGCTCTTCCTCTTCGTTGCTCTTTAAAACTTCTTGTCAATAGGGGGGGCGCTGTTTTCACTTTGGAAAAAATCATGCCCAATTTAAACGGCCTCGTACTTTATTCTAGGTCATACAATATGCATATTATTATTACTATTGGATAGAAAACACTCTCAAGTTTCTAAAACTGTTTGAATTATATCTGTGAGTAAAACAGAACTCATTTGGCAGCAAACTTCCAGACAGGAAGTGAAAATTCTGAAAATGGGGCTCTGTTTCAGGGCCTGCCTATTCAACTGGCTTATATTTATCGATATACATGCACTTCATACGCCTTCCACTAGATGTCAACAGGCAGTGGAAGATGGAATGGGGTGTCTAGCTTGATCTGAGGTCGAACAAGAGCTTTTGGAGTGGCAGGTCAGGAATTTCCTTTGTCTACTAAGGCGCACGAAGCACCTCGATATTGTCTTCTGATAAGCGTTCGGTTTACACGGCGAATATCTCCAGCTCTGATTTTATTTGATACATGTGATAATAACATCGTAAAGTAGGTTTTTTCAACCGAGTTTTATCAGATTATTAAACGTTTATTGGGACTTGGAGTTTTCCGTTCTTTGCGTCGAGAGAAAATGGGAACGTTATCAACATTGGCTAGCATTGTGGCGCGAATTCGACAGAAGAAAAGGACATTCTAAAACCAAACAACAATTTATTCTGGACCAAGGACTCCTTGTACAAGATTCTGATGGAAGCTCAGCAAAAGTAAGAACAATTTATGATGTTATTTCGTATTTCTGTGGAAAATGTTGATTCCTATTCTCCGCCGTTTTGGCGAGCGCTGTCTCGCAATAACGCAAGCTGTTTGTTATGGTAAAGTTATTTTTAAAAATCTAACACAGCGGTTGCATTAAGAACCAGTGTATCTTTCATTTGCCATACAACAAGTATTTTTATGTAAAGTTTATGATGAGTTCTTTGGTCAGATTAGGTGAGTGTCCAAAATAGCTCCGGACATTCTGGGGAAATGTTGCTACATATTCACAATGTATGACCACGGTTTGCAGCTCTAAATATGCACATTTTCGAACAAAACATAAGTGTATTGTATAACCTGATGTTATAAGACTGTCATCTGATGAAGTTATTCAAGGTTAGTGATTAATTTTATATCTTTTGGTGGTTTTTGCGACAGCTACCTTTTGCGGTGAATAAATGCATTTGTGTGTTTGGCTATTGTGGTAAGCTAATATAATTCTATATTGTGTTTTCGCTGTAAAACACTTTAAAAAATCGGAAATATTGGCTGGATTCACAAGATGTTTATCTTTCATTTGCTGTACACCATGTATTTTTCATAAATGTTTTATGATGAGTATTTATGTATTTCACGTTGCTCTCTGTAATTATTCTGGCTGCTTCGGTGCTATTTGTGATGGTAGCTGCAATGTAAAACAATGATTTATACCTCAAATATGCACATTTTTCGAACAAAACATAAATGTATTGTATAACATGTTATAAGACTGTCATCTGATGAAGTTGTTTCTTGGTTAGTGACTAATTATATCTCTATTTGGTCGGTTTTGTAATAGCTACCTATGCGGTAGGAACATGGTGAAAATATGCGGTTGAGTCTTTGGCCATTGTGGTTAGCTAATAGAAATACATATTGTGTTTTCGCTGTAAAACATTTTAAAAATCGGAAATGATGGCTGGATTCACAAGATGTTTATCTTTCATTTGCTGTATTGGACTTGTGATTTCATGAAAATTATATTATATGATATCCCTGTCCCGTTAGGCTAGGCTATGCTAGTCAGCTTTTTTGATGAGGAGGATCCCGGATCCGGGAGAGAGAAGTGGTAGAGGTTGGCATTCATTCAAGGACTTCCACTAGTACTCTAAACTCCATAACTTATTTCAAAGGAGAGACTGAGAGTGTTGGGAAGTGTGTCATTAAACAAACAGGCTGTTCTCAGTTGGTAATTAACAGCATCTAATCCCTGCTCTTTCCCCTATCTCTCCATCTGGCTATGAAATGGGATTATGAACTAATTCCAGTGAGAGGAGGCAGG
The DNA here is from genome assembly GCF_045679555.1 of Salvelinus alpinus. Lineage (NCBI taxonomy): Eukaryota > Metazoa > Chordata > Actinopteri > Salmoniformes > Salmonidae > Salvelinus > Salvelinus alpinus. The sequence goes on from NC_092097.1 coordinate 21,761,219, forward strand.
CAGCTCACCTCAGAGGAAACTCAGCTTCAGAAAGAAAGCGTACCCCTCATTCCCACTGCTGAGGAGAACCACAGCCAGACAGCTAGCAGCAACCTCAGTTCAGCTCAGGTCATGCACAGCTGTGCTGTGTTCACACACCTTACAGGAGTACATAACTCTGCACTAATCAAGGGTCCATTTGTGCACTGGGCCTCCAAAGGAGAGTTAGTTTGAGGTCAGATAGGACATTGTGAGTAAATTGTACACAGAGTAACTGGGTGATAAATTATTGTGTTTTGGATCTGATTTTGCGGCTCATTTCAACCAGCCAAATGAATCATTTGATTAAAGGGAATGCACCCAAATAAAAATACACTCTTTGGATTTCATAAATGTTTTCCATTGACATGCAAATTTTTATTTTTGTGTTATGTGTTCCATGCTGTTTACTTCGTTGGGATGATTTGATGTGAATTATCTTATTCCCCTTTGTGCCATTAATGATTTATTTTTGAAACACCATGGGTATTGGTAAAACTGGATTGAGCCTCTGTAGTTTTAAATGGGGCAATTTAAAACTACAACATTTACATAATCTAGCACATTTTCTTTTCTTTGGGAAACACCTAGCCCAATAATGGACTAATGGACCCAAACGTTACTCCTTATAGTCCAAGGGCCTTACATGTTCTGTTTAGAGGAGAATTGGCAGCCAAAACATTCAAATACTCCATCTTAACTTTTGTGGTGTCCATCTTCCATGTACACACAGGTGTTCGGAGACGCAGATAGCTAATTAGCACAGGCAGTCAACTGTGTCTTCCGTCTGTTTTCTGTAAACAAGGACTGTAACATGGAAATATGGTATTGTGAGAACCCTAACCTGATACAGGTTTGTAGTAATTTAAATTTCAAATAAAATTGTATTTGTCACATGTATACAACAGGTGCAGACCTTACAGTGAAATACTTGCTTACAAGCTCTTAACCAACAATGCAGTTTTAAGAAAAATAAGTGTTAAGTAAAAAATGGTAAAAACAGTAGCGAGGCTATATACAGCGGGTACCGGTACAGAGTCAATGTGCGGGAGCACATGTTAGTCAAGGTAATTGAGTTAATATGTACATGTAGGTAGAGTTAAAGTGACTATGCATAGATAATAAACAGAGAGTAGCATCAGCGTAAAAGAGGAGGTGGGGGTGGACAATGCAAATAGTCTGGGTAGCCATTTGATTAGCTGTTCAGGAGTCCTCATTTCTCGATGATATGAAAGATACGTTCCTTATATTTCCAAAACCATACTGCAAGCGATGTGTGTTACCATTTAGAGCAAGCGTCAGGGCTCAAAAATTCAATAGGAGCTAAAGGTAGTTAGCATCTATGAATGGGCTAGGTAGGAAACACCAGAGAAGGTACAAAATGACCACATTTGAGCCATGTTAGCGTCATATGCTCTCCTGACTATTACCATGTTATTATGACTTTATTCTCTGCTGTGATGTTAAGAGACTTCCAGTCATTGCGCCAATGCTAGTTAGTATTGACACACGAAACTATCTCTAACTTCCTTCCTACTGCAGGTAGACATAAAAATGGTATCCACAAGTTCATCTGACTCTAGGTATGAATCTCGCAGTGTCGCTTTAAGTGAATGATAATATTGTTTTCTGCTCTCACATTGTTTAATCCTATCCAAAACTCCTTGAATGTCTTTCATACAGTTTCATTTATTTTTATGTCATGCTGTTGTTTCCATTGGTAGTATTATCATTGGCCATCTTGAAAAGCTGTGAATGTCCTCAAAGCTTCACCAAAGGAGCTGAGCAAACTGAGTCAAACACGATACAAGCTAACACAGCCAGTAATGGGGTTTAATTCATAATACTGTTCACCTTTTCCACAGTCAGATGTCTCTGCCTGCCTGCTGTGATACATGTCAATAGAGGGAGTCAGTCAAAGCAATACTGACCTGTTTTTATTTGGGTTTCCCCTCTTCCATGTAAAACAACTGTTGAAAAGGATTCTGGGACCCCCCCCCCACTGTGCTCTGTACAATCATGTTTATTCTCAAGCCCTCTTTTTCATGTCACTGGGCTGGAGTTGATCCTTACTGCACGTCAAAACATCCTCTACAAAAACTAGCATTATTATAATTGGGTTTTTTGAATGATGGTCCTTTGAAGTGATGCTGTTATCTATTTGCATTTTGTGACACATTATTTGTTGTACAATCGCTGTTATGAACCATCCCCACCCACCAATCATAGTTACAATCATGGTTACATTCAAAAGAATGACTTGATAAGAAATCCAAAAAACATAAATAACCATTGTCAAAGCTTAGTTGGGCATGATACACAGCATTAGGGGTAGTGTAAGGTAAAGGAGGAACCTGGAGTAACACTGTATTTGATAGACCATCTGTAGATGCACTCAGTAACATTTCAACTAACCACCTACTAACCCTAGCTCTAACCCTAACCTTAACCCTTATCCTTTGCATGGTTTCTCAAATGATTGCCTCGCCTGGTTTACCAACTACTTCTCTGATAGAGTTCAGTGTGTCAAATCGGAGGGCCTGTTGTCCGGACCTGTGGCAGTCTCTATGGGGTGCCACAGGGTTCAATTCTCGGGCCGACTCTCTTCTCTGTATCCATCAATGATGTCGCTCTTGCTGCTGGTGATTCTCTGATACACCTCTACGCAGACGACACCATTCTGTATACTTCTGGCCCCTCTTTGGACACTGTGTTAACTAACCTCCAGACGAGTTTCAATGCCATACAATTCTCCTTCCATGGCCTCCAACTGCTCTTAAACGCAAGTAAAACTAAATGCATGCTATTCAACCGATCACTGCCCGCACCTGCTCGCCCGTCCAGCATCACTACTCTGGACGGTTCTGACTTAGAATACGTGGACAACTACAAATACCTAGGTGTCTGGTTAGACTGTAAACTCTCCTTACAGACTCACATTGAGCATCTTCAATCCAAAATTAAATCTAGAATCGGCTTCCTATATCGCAACAAATGATCCTTCACTCATGCTGCCAAACATACCCTCGTAAAACTGACCATCCTACCGATCCTCGACTTCGGTGATGTCATCTATAAAATAGCCTCCAACACTCTACTCAACAAACTGGATGCAGTCTATCACAGTGCCATCCGTTTTGTCACCAAAGCCCCATACACTACCCACCATTGCGACCTGTACGTTCTCGTTGGTTGGCCCTCGCTTCATACTCGTTGCCAAACCCACTGGCTACAGGTTATCTACAAGTCTCTGCTAGGTAAAGCCCCGCCTTATCTCAGCTCACTGGTCACCATAGCAGCACCCACTTGTAGCACGCACTCCAGCAGGTATATCTCACTGGTCACCCCCAAAGCCAATTCCTCCTTTGGTCGTCTTTCCTTCCAGTTCTCTGCTACCAATAACTGGAACGAACTGCAAAAATCTCTGAAGCTGGAAACACTTATCTCCCTCACTAGCTTTAAGCACCAGCTGTCAGAGCAGCTCACAGATTATTGCACCTGTACATAGCCCATCTATAATTTAGCCCATCCAACTACCTCATCCCCATACTGTATTTATTTATTTATTTATCTTGCTCCTTTGCACCCCAGTATGTCTACTTGCACATTCTTCCACTGCAAATCTACCATTCCAGTGTTTACTTGCTATATTGTATTTACTTCGCCACCATGGCCTTTTTTGCCTTTACCTCCCTTATCTCACCTCATTTGCTCACATTGTACATAGACTTATTTTTCTACTGTATTATTGACTGTATGTTTTGTTTATTCCATGTGTACCTCTGTGTTGTTGTATGTGTCGAATTGCTATGCTTTATCTTGGCCAGGTCGCAGTTGCAAATGAGAACTTGTTCTCAACTAGCCTACCTGGTTAAATAAAGGTGAAATAAAATAAAAATATATAAAAAATCCTAAACCTGAACGTAACCCATAGCCTAGCCCTAACCCCAACCTTAACCTTTATTCTCAACCTAACCCTAACTGTAACCTTAGCAAGCAGTTGCTTATCAAAATATAGTTTGTTGATAGTATCACCAGGTGTAGAGCATCTACAGATGGACTATCCAAATACAAAGTGTAACCTAACCTGGTGCTAGGTGGTCTCGTGTGGCTCGGTTGGTGGAGCATAGCGCTTGCAATGCCAGGGTTGTGGGTTTGATTCCCACTGGGGACCATTGTGAAAAATGCATGCACTCATGACCATGAGTCACTCTGCATAAGAGTTTTCTTCTAAATCAGTGGTTCTCAAATTGGGGACATCCAGATGTTTCAGAGCTTTGTTGTAGCCCTGAGCTAGCTCACCTGATTCACGTAGTCAAGGGCTTGATGATTAGTTGACAAGAATCAGGTGTGCCACCTCTGAAATAGTTCAAATGCATGGAATGGCTGGGGGTTCCTGAGGAGAGGTTTGAGAACCACTGTGCTAAATTACTTAATGTAAGGTGATATTTACATGGTAAGGTCTGCCCTCTGCTGGTTTAACAATATTTTGCTAAAATTAAATGTATAAAATTGTAAATGTGGACACCTGCTCCTTGAACATCTCATTTATACACCTGTCAGCAACGGGTGTGGCTGAAATAGCCGAATCCACTAATTTGAAGAGATATCCACATACTCTTGTATATATAGTGTATGAATTATTTTAGCTGTTTCACTTTCAATCCATATTGAAACAAATGAACAGTGTCAATAAAGTAGATATATTTCGAAATATTTACAGAATCGGTCCCTTTACAGTAAATGTTGCAGAGTATAAACACATTCAGTCTGGTGGAAAAAATGGGACAACAGATTAGACACAATTTGATTAGCAATAGAAATGTATGATTCACAGTTTCTACAGTGAATTTATCACATATTCCATGGTAATCCATGGAAATGTCATGAACATCTGGACATTACTCTTCATTTAAAGCCTTTTGCTGAATTATAAATAACTTGATTTTGGCCGTACAGCTCAAACAACATCAAATACATAACATTCCTCAACTGTATGCAATTTGTCGATCAATGGCCCCTGACACATGGATAGGATAGGCTTATTCATGCCCTGGCTTCATATGCGATGCAGATCTGAAGAAGGTGAAGATGTGTGGTGTAGATAGGAAAGCTTCAGAGGATTGTGTAACAGATGGTGGCAGTCTTACGGTAGACACCCAAAGCAGGCGGGGTGGGCACAGATCTCACACAGATCTGGAGACGTGATGGCATCCACTGGAGAGAGACATCAAACACAGAAGGTTAATATATGCCTCTGGCTGCTGTAGTGTCAGATACAATGCTAATATTGACAACGGGAGGAAGTTAATCAGCCTCGTTAAAGGGCTTGCAGAGCAATAGAGAGGCATGGGAGTGCTCTTTGTCTTGCACACTTTATTGCACTCAAATGCTGTTTGTTCTGTTTTAATTGGGCTCTTGTGAGTAGAATCACTCGTGAGCAACACAAATAAATCATGTCGTTAAGTGGAAGTAAAAGGATATATTATACGCAGGAATCATTCTCTTCAGGCAGCAGGACTGGCTGTGTCCAGGCCAACATCTCCTGCTTGTTGTAGCAAGCCGTCTACTGCTTCAGCCTGCGTATGTGGTCCAGCTCTCTGGTAGAGCTAACAACAAGTGCTATGAGAACGCGTGCCTCAGTCTCCGAGAATCGCTTTCCTGGGTTTTCCATGTGTGCTCATGTGGAATAAAATAGGAAATATGTCAATACTGTCACATCTGTGATCTGGATCTCGGATCTCACAGCTTTGCTCAAGTAGTTGTGGGGGATCATGTTGTTGATCGTATAAAAAGGATGAATGATATGGGATGGTTGTATTGTCTCTAAAACTCAGTAAATCCTGTCAGGTTACAGAGCACTTTGGCTGCCGCTATTGGTGGTTAGAGGTCATGTCAGCTGATAACAAGGCAGATATTAATCAGTGTTTCACTGAAACCACTCAATGTGCTAATGACTACAAATGTATGCTGAACCCTTCAGAGTCAATCCCTTGAGGATGGATTAGGTTTCCATTATCATTGACTTCAAATGCCTTTCAATCTGCATACACCCTTCCCTGAGTACACAACATAAATTCAGTTCAGAACAGGCCCCATAAGGAGGTTGTGGGGTCTTTAACTTCTTATGGCTGCAGGGGCAGTATTGAGTAGCTTGGATGAAAGGTGCACAGAGGTGCCCAGAGTAAATGGCCTGCTCCTCAGTCATAGTTGCTAATATATGCATATTATTATTAGTATTGGATAGAAAACACTCTGACGTTTCTAAAACTGTTTGTATTATGTCTGTGAGTATAACATAACTCGTATGGCAGGCAAAAACCTGAGAAAAAATCCAAACAGGAAGTGGGAATTCTGAGGCTGGTGGATTTTCAACCAAGATCCCATTGAAATTACAGCGAGATATGGATTTGTTTGCACTTCCTACGGCTTCCACTAGATGTCAACAGTCTGTAGAACTTTGTCTGATGACTCTACTGTGAAGGGGGGCCGAATGAGAGGAGAATTAGTCACCACTGCCATGAGGTGACCATTCTTTGACCATGCGCGTTCACATGAGAGGTAACTCCGTTCCATCGCTCATCTGAAGTCAATGTAATTCTCCGGTTGGAACGTTATTCAAGATTTATGTTAACAACATTCTAAAGATTGATTCAATACATCGTTTGACATGTTTCTACTGACTGTTACGGAACTTTTGGACATTTCGTCACGTTTTAGTGAAAGCGCTTCGTGACTTTGGAATTGTTTACCAAACGCGCTAACCAAAGTAGCTAATTGGACATAAATAACGGACATTATCGAACAAATCAAGCATTTATTGTGGACCTGGGATTCCTGGGAGTGCATTCTGATGAAGATCATCAAAGGTAAGGGAATATTTATCATGTAATTTCTGGTTTCTGTTGACTCCAACATGGCGGCTAATTTGACTATAGTTCTGAGCGCCGCCTCAGATTATTGCATGGTTTGCTTTTTCCGTAGTTAAAAAAAAATCTGACACAGCGGTTGCATTAAGGATTCCAGCCCCCCCGACCAAACCCTCCCATAACCTGGACGAAGGATTCCAGCGGTTACATCTATAATTCCATGTGTATAACTTGTATTATCATCTACATTTACGATGAGTATTTCTGTTGAATAGATGTGGCTATGCAAAATCACTGGATGTTTTTGGAACTAGTGAACGTAACACGCCAATGTAAACTCAGATTTTTTTATATAAATATGAACTTTATCAAACAAAACATACATGTATTGTGTAACATGAAGTCCTATGAGTGTCATCTGATGAAGATCATCAAAGGTTAGTGATTCATTTTATCTCTATTTGTGCTTTTTGTGACTGCTATCTTTGGCTGGAAAAATGGCTGTACTTATTCTGTGGCTTGGTGGTGACCTAACATAATCGTTTGTGGTGCTTTCGCTGAAAAGCATCTTTGAAATCGGATACTTTGGTGGGATTAACAACAAGATTACATTTAAAATGGTATAAGACACATGTATGTCTGAGGAATTTTAATTATGAGATTTCTGTTGTTTTGAATTTGGCGCCCTGCACTTTCATTGGCTGTTGTCATATCATCCCGTTAACGGGATTGCAGCCATAAGAAGTAAAGTTTATGTTCATAATGGGGTCATTGTCCACTCAGATATTTGGGTTCTCAGGAGTAGTTCACTATTTTACAACTTGATGTTAGATGACCCTGAAAGTAGACTATGGGCCAGGAAAAACTGTAATCCATGGTTCAGATTCCTTTAAACAGCTATTACAAGCTTCAGCTAACTTTAGCCACCGCTAGCTAAAACTCTATGGAATTGATGGGGACATGTGGACATGTTTTTTTTTATGGCCAAATTACATTGAAGGAACATCAAACCAAATATGGAGTTGATTTCACCTACATTGATTGTTAGCTTGTAGTGGCTAAGGTTAGCTGAAGTTTGTAATGACTGTTTAAAGAAAACTGAATCCTGGATTACAGTTTCTCCTGGCCCATAGACTACTTTCAGGGTGAGCAACCATCTAACAAGTTGTAAAATAATGAATTACTACTACTTCTTTAAAGAGTGTCTCAAATGAATCCCATGGTGCCCCCGCCATGAAAATTTAAAAAAATAAAAAAATAAAATGAAATGGGGCCTCCCGAGTGGCGCAGCGGTCTAAGGCACTGCATCGTTGTGCTTGAGGCGTCACTACAGACCGGAGTTCAATCCCAGGCTGTGTCACAACCGGCCGTGACCAGGAGTCCCATAGGGCAGAGCACAATTGGCCCAGCTTCGTCCAGGTTATGGGAGGGTTTGGTCGGGGGGGCTTTACTTGGCTCATTGCTCTCTAGTGACTTCTTGTGACAGACGGGGCACCTGCAAGCTGACCTCGGTCATCAGTTGAACTGTGTTTCCTCCGACACATTGGTGCGGCTGGCTTCCATGTTAAGTGGGTGGGTGTTATTAAGAAGCGCAGTTTGGCGGGTCATGTTTCTGAGGACACATGACTCAACCTTCGCCTCTCCTGAGCTCATTGGGGAGTTGCAGTGATGAGACAAGTTTGCAATTGGATATCACGAAATTGGGGAGAAAAATGGGATAAACTGCAACAATAAAAAATGAATGCACTTGTCTTTTTCTAATAGCACTGACATTGCTGATTACTTTGGTGAGGGAAAATGTACTTGCTACGATTGTGATGTGTTGTTGTCTCACCTAGCTATCTGAAGATGAATGTCTCCGAATAAGAGCGTCTGTGTAATTTGAGTAATGCTGAGCAACTTAAAACTTTCCACCTTCTCTACTGCTGTCCCTTCGATGTGGATAGGGGGGTGCTCTCTCTGCTGTTTCCTGAAGTCCACGATCACCTCCTTTGTTTTGTTGACGTTGAGTGAGAGGCTGTTTTCCTGACACCACACTCCGAGTGCCCTCACCTCCTCCCTGTAGGCTGTCTCGTCGTTGTTGGTTATCAAGCCCACTACTGTTGTGTCGTCTGCAAACTTGATGATTGAGTTGGAGTCGTGCAGGGCCACGCAGTCGTGGATGAACAGGGAGTACAGGAGGGGGCTGAGCACACACCCTTGTGGGGCCCCAGTGTTGAGGGTCAGCGAAGTGGAGATGTTGTTTCCTACCTTCACCACCAGGGCGCAGCCTGTCAGAAAGTCCAGGACCTAATTGCACAGGGTGGTGTTGAGACCCAGGGCCTCCAGCTTGATGATGATCTTGGAGGGTACTATGGTGTTGAATGCTGAGCTGTAGTCAATGAACAGCATTCTGACATAGGTTTTCCTTTTGTCCAGATGGGATAGGGCAGTGTACCGTGTGATGGCGATTGCGTCGTCTGTGGACCTGTTGGGGCGGTATGCAAACTGGGTCTAGGGTGGCCGGTAAGGTGAAGGTGATTTGATCCTTGACAAGTCTCTCAAAGCACTTCATAATGACAGAAGTGAGTGCTACGGCGTGGTAGTCATTTAGTTCAGTTATCTTTGCCTTCTTGGGCACAGGAACAATGGTCGCCATCTTGAAGCATGTGGGGACAACAGACTGGAATAGGGAGCGATTGAATATGTCCGTAAACACACCAGCCAGTTGGTCTGCGCATGCTCAGAGGACACGGCTAGGGATGCTGTCTGGGCCAGCAGCCTTGCGAGGGTTAAACACGTTTAAATGTTTTACTCACATCAGCCACAGAGAAGGAGAGGGGGAGTGCAGTCCTTATTAGCGGGCCGCGACGGTGGCACTGTATTATCCACCAAGCAGGCAAAGAAGGTGTTTAGTTTGTCTGGAAGTGTGACGTCGGTGTTCGTGACGTGGCTGGTTTTCTTTTTGTGGTCCGTGATTTCCTGTAGACCCTGCCACAAACGTCTCATGTCTGAGCTGTTGAATTGCGACTCCACCTTGTCCCTGTACTGGCATTTTGCTTGTTTGATTGCCTTGCGGAGGGAATAACTACACTGTTTATATTCAGTCATATTCCCAGACCTCTTTCCATGGTTAAATGTGATGGATTGCGCTTTCAGTTTTGCGCAAATGCCGCCATCCATCCACAGTTTCTGGTTAGGGTAGGTTTTAACAGTCACAGTGGGTACAACATCTCCAATGCACTTCTTTATGAACACACTCACAGAGTCAGCGTATAGGTCGATGTTGTTCTCTGAAGCTGACCGGAACATATTCAAGTCCGCAGGATCTAAACAGTCTTGTGTTTGAATGCTAAAATGTGCAGTTTATGAATTGTTACAACAGATAAGGTGGATAGGGGCAATAAGTCATATACCGATATTGAATTACAATATTTCAGTCCACCCACTGTTTGTTTATGGTACAGCCTTACCTAGCCTGGAGAAGACCATTGCTGCCTCTTTGCCCTGGCACACTGGATAGAAGGCCTGTGGCAAGACACGGTTGTTACAGACAGAGACCATGTTGGTGTTGATCAACCGCGGGTTAACCATGGCATCTGTGTCGATCAGCTCCTTCAACGCTTTCACAGCCTCTAGGGGATAGCTCCTTTCTCCATCCTGGACACAGTGAAACACATGGATGAGATGGTGAATTCTCTCGTTTACCCTTAAATAACCCTTGATTTTTCACTGTAGGTTGTCATTATTAGACAACCTAATGTGTTGTTCCACTATTAAAGGTGACAGGTTTACAGAGGTGATTCTCATAGCGTAATAGATTATTAAACAGATAAGCCAGTTAATAACCTTGTGAATGAGTTCAAAAGAAGTATGACAGTGTGTGGATTCCAAACAAGAATGAATAAACCCCAACAGAATGAATTGCTATATGATAATTAAAACCAAACAAAAAGAAGCTAGCTTTTTAATGCTCTATACAATTAAAGGACAGTCAGTCATAGGCTGGCAGTCATTGTAAATTATAATTTGTTCTTGATTGACTTGCCTGGTTAAATAAAAGTTGTAAAAAATAGAGAACAGTGTCAAATGTTGATGCACTCCTTTCACTTGGAATTCCAAGATGGCTTAGCAGTTCAGACGTCATTTCTGTTTCGTATTGTCGTGTCCTGTATATATATATATTTACACCTTTCCTCGCATATCTTTTATATATTTTATTATCCAAGAACTCAACTACAAAAGCTTTCCTGCAAAAGCTCTCCTGCAACCCGCTTCACCAATTACAAAAAAGTATTATTTACCTCAAATCTGAAAATCCACCGTGGAAGCTAGCCAGGGGCTAATTCAGAAGCTAGCCAGAAAGCTAACCAGAAGCTATCCGATAGCTAGCCAGAAGCTAATCTGTAGCTGCCCAGAAATTAGCCGGTCTGCTGGCTAGCGTTGGTGTTTCAGCTGCCCACGTTTTGTGGTCATCAGCTATTCCTTTAGCTCGATAATCTACCGGCACTTTTGTGCAACGCGACTCGGACCGGAGCATTCCGGGACTTTTTTTCTCTCAGTTTCCCCGGATTTCAGCCGCAGGCTCTGGACATTTGCAGCTAGCTAGCTGCAAACCGTGTGACTATTGGCTTACGTCGATCCCGGAGCAAACTCAAATCATTCCGGAGCTAGCCAGCTGAGGAGTTCCATCAGCCATTCCTGGGCTACAGTCACCTATCCGGACCCGTTTTTTTTTTGTTGTTTTGTTGTTGCTGCAGATACGGAGCCCCACCGGGCCTTCACGACTGACTGCCGACGTTATCTGCCCGAGGGAGTTATCCAACTGGCACCTCCGTCCCGACGTTACCTGAACGCTCATCTGGGGCCCGCTAACCGTTAGCTGTCTTATCGGCTGCTATCTGAATAAGTATATCGGACAATTATTATTATTATTATTATTATTTTTTTTTTTCTTGGGTCACTATATCTATTTTGCCAATTTGGATTGATCCCCTCTACCACACGGAACCCCACTAACCTACCGACGGAAACGCACAAGGTATCTACAAATAGACTTCCATACTATGCTATCTTGCTACCGATAGCCATCTACCCGGCCAGCTGTCTGGATCGCCGTGACCCCAACCAACCTCTACTCACTGGACCCTTATTGATCACTCGATTAAGCATGCCTCTCCTTAATGTAAATATGCCTTGTCCATTGCTGTTCTGGTTAGTGTTTATTGGCTTATTTCACTGTAGAGCCTCTAGCCCTGCTCACTATACCATATCCAACCTCACAGTTCCACCACCCACATATGCGATGACATCACCTGGTTTCAATGATGTTTCTAGAGACAATATCTCTCTCATCATCACTCAATACCTAGGTTTACCTCCACTGTATTCACATCCTACCATACCTTTGTCTGTACATTATTCCTTTAAGCTATTTTATCGCCCCCAGAAACGTCCTTTTACTCTCTGCTCTAGAAGTTCTAGATGACCAATTCTCATAGCTTTTAGCCGTACCCTTATCCTACTCCTCCTCTGTTCCTCTGGTGATGTAGAGGTGAATCCAGGCCCTGCAGTACCTAGCTCCACTCCTATTCCCCAGGCGCTCTCTTTTGATGACTTCTGTAACCGTAATAGCCTTGGCTTCATGCATGTTAACATTAGAAGCCTCCTCCCTAAGTTTGTTTTGTTCACTGCTTTAGCACACTCTGCCAACCCGGATGTTTTAGCCGTGTCTGAATCCTGGCTTAGAAAGACCACCAAAAATTCTGACATTTTCATCCCCAACTACAAGATTTTCAGACAAGATAGAACGGCCAAAGGGGGCGGTGTTGCAATCTATTGCAAAGATTGCCTGCAGAGTTCTGTTTTACTATCCAGGTCTGTTCCCAAACAATTTGAACTTCTACTTTTAAAAATCCACCTCTCTAAAAACAAGTCTCTCACCGTTGCCGCCTGCTATAGACCACCCTCTGCCCCCAGCTGTGCTCTGGACACTATATGTGAACTGATTGCCCCCCATCTATCTTCAGAGCTCGTGCTGCTAGGCAACCTAAATTTTAACATGCTTAACACCCCAGCCACCCTACAATCTAAGCTTGATGCCCTCAATCTCACACAAATTATCAATGAACCTACCAGGTACCACCCCAATTCCGTAAACACGGGTACCCTCATAGATATCATCCTAACAAACTTGCCCTCCAAATACACCTCTGCTGTTTTCAACCAAGATATCAGCGATCACTGCCTCATTGCCTGCATCCGTAATGGGTCAGCGGTCAAACGACCTCCACTCATCACTGTCAAACGCTCCCTGAAACACTTCAGCGAGCAGGCCTTTCTAATCGACCTGGCCGAGGTATCCTGGAAGGATATTGATCTCATCCCGTCAGTAGAGGATGCCTGGACATTTTTTAAAAATGCCTTCCTCACCATCTTGAATAAGCATGCCCCATTCAAGAAATTTAGAACCAGGAACAGATATAGCCCTTGGTTCTCTCCTGACCTGACTGCCCTTAACCAACAGAAAAACATCCTATGGCGTTCTGCATTAGCATCGAACAGCCCCCGTGATATGCAACTTTTCAGGGAAGCTAGAAACCAGTATACACAGGCAGTTAGAAAAGCCAAGGCTAGCTTTTTCAAGCAGAAATTTGCTTCCTGCAACACAAATTCAAAAAAGTTCTGGGACACTGTAAAGTCCATGGAGAATAAGAACACCTCCTCCCAGCTTCCAACTGCTCTGAAGATAGGAAACACTGTCACCACCGACAAATCCACTATAATTGAGAATTTCAATAAGCATTTTTCTACGGCTGGCCATGCTTTCCACCTGGCTACCCCTACCCCGGACAACAGCACTGCCCTCCCCTCTGCTACTCGCCCAAGCCTTCCCCATTTCTCTTTCTCCCAAATACAGTCAGCTGATGTTCTAAAAGAGCTGCAAAATCTGGACCCTTACAAATCAGCCGGGCTAGATAATCTGGACCCTTTCTTTCTAAAACTATCTGCTGAAATTGTTGCCACCCCTATTACTAGCCTTTTCAACCTCTCTTTCGTGTCGTCTGAGATTCCCAAAGATTGGAAAGCAGCTGCGGTTATCCCCCTCTTCAAAGGGGGGGACACTCTTGACCCTAACAGCTACAGACCTATATCTATCCTACCCTGCCTTTCTAAGGTCTTCGAAAGCCAAGTCAACAAACAGATTACCGACCATTTCGAATCCCACCATACCTTCTCCGCTATGCAATCTGGTTTCAGAGCTGGTCATGGGTGCACCTCAGCCACGCTCAAGGTCATAAACGATATCTTAACCGCCATCGATAGGAAACAATACTGTGCAGCCGTATTCATTGACCTGGCCAAGGCTTTTGACTCTGTCAATCACCACATCCTCATCGGCAGACTCGACAGCCTTGGTTTCTCTAATGATTGCCTCGCCTGGTTCACCAACTACTTCTCTGATCGAGTTCAGTGTGTCAAATCGGAGGGTCTGTTGTCCGGGCCTCTGGCAGTCTCCATGGGGGTGCCACAGGGTTCAATTCTTGGACCGACTCTCTTCTCTGTATACATCAATGATGTCGCTCTTGCTGCTGGTGATTCTCTGATCCACCTCTACGCAGACGACACTATTCTGTATACTTCTGGCCCTTCTTTTGACACTGTGTTAACAACCCTCCAGGCGAGCTTCAATGCCATACAACTCTCCTTCCGTGGCCTCCAATTGCTCTTAAATACAAGTAAAACTAAATGCATGCTCTTCAACCGATCGCTGCCTGCACATGCCCGCCTGTCCAACATCACTACTCTGGACGGCTCTGACTTAGAATATGTGGACAACTACAAATACCTAGGTGTCTGGTTAGACTGTAAACTCTCCTTCCAGACTCACATCAAACATCTCCAATCCAAAGTTAAATCTAGAATTGGCTTCCTATTCCGCAACAAAGCATCCTTCACTCTTGCTGCCAAACATACCCTTGTAAAACTGACCATCCTACCAATCCTCGACTTCGGTGATGTAATTTACAAAATAGCCTCCAAAACCCTACTCAATAAATTGGATGCAGTCTATCACAGTGCCATCCGTTTTGTCACCAAAGCCCCATATACTACCCACCACTGCGACCTGTACACTCTCGTTGGCTGGCCCTCGCTTCATACTCGTCGCCAAACCCACTGGTTCCAGGTCATCTACAAGACCCTGCTAGGTAAAGTCCCCCCTTATCTCAGCTCGCTGGTCACCATAGCAACACCTACCTGTAGCACGCGCTCCAGCAGGTTTATCTCTCTGGTCACCCCCAAAACCAATTCTTCCTTTGGCCGCCTCTCCTTCCAGTTCTCTGCTGCCAATGACTGGAACGAACTACAAAAATCTCTGAAACTGGAAACACTTATCTCCCTCACTAGCTTTAAGCACCAGCTGTCAGAGCAGCTCATAGATTACTGCACCTGTACATAGCCCATCTATAATTTAGCCCAAACAACTACCTCTTTACCTACTGTATTTATTTATTTATTTTGCTCCTTTGCACCCCATTATTTCTGTCTCTACTTTGCGCTTTCTTCCACTGCAAACCAACCATTCCAGTGTTTTTAGTTTTTATTTTACTTGCTGTGTTGTATTTACTTCGCCACCATGGCCTTTTTATATTTTTATTTATTTATACATATATTTGTTTGCCTTCACCTCCCTTATCTCACCTCACTTGCTCACATTGTATATAGACTTATTTTTTTTCACTGTATCATTGACTATATGTTTGTTTTACTCCATGTGTAACTATGTGTTGTTGTATGTGTCGAACTGCTTTGCTTTATCTTGGCCAGGTCGCAATTGTAAATGAGAACGTGTTCTCAATTTGCCTACCTGGTTAAATAAAGGTTAAAAAAAATAAAAAAATAAAAAAAATAAACTTGACAATGGCCCCACATCTCTTTAATGGTCTATCATGAAGTTAAGCTCTTAGTCAAAGTGCACCATGAACTCTGTCAGTGTGTTGTTGAAAGGGTTCTACTGTATTTCTTTATCAGTGTGTTGTTGAAAGGGTTCTACTGTATTTCATTATCAGTGTGTTGTTGAAAGGGTTCTACTGTATTTCTTTATCAGTGTATTGTTGAAAGGGTTCTACTGTATTTCCTTATCAGTGTGTTGTTGAAAGGGTTCTACTGTATTTCTTTATCAGTGTGTTGTTGAAAGGGTTCTACTGTATTTCATTATCAGTGTGTTGTTGAAAGGGTTCTACTGTATTTCTTTATCACTGTGTTGTTGAAAGGGTTCTACTGTATTTCATTATCAGTGTGTTGTTGAAAGGGTTCTACTGTATTTCTTTATCAGTGTGTTGTTGAAAGGGTTCTACTGTATTTCATTATCAGTGTGTTGTTGAAAGGGTTCTACTGTATTTCATTATCAGTGTGTTGTTGAAAGGGTTCTACTGTATTTCTTTATCAGTGTGTTGTTGAAAGGGTTCTACTGTATTTCTTTATCAGTGTGTTGTTGAAAGGGTTCTACTGTATTTCTTTATCAGTGTGTTGTTGAAAGGGTTCTACTGTATTTCTGTATCAGTGTGTTGTTGAAAGGGTTCTACTGTATTTCATTATCAGTGTGTTGTTGAAAGTGATCTATTTCTTTGTCAATGTGTTGTTGAAAGTGATCTATTTCTTTGTCAATGTGTTGTTGAAAGTGATCTATTTCTTTATCAGTGTGTTGTTGAAAGTGATCTATTTCTCTAGTTCCACTAACTTATCTTCACACGTGTGAACCAGTATCTCTGAACTCCAGACACTTACAGATATTGTTAATCAAGTAACAAACCCTATACACCTCCAGAAGAATGTCCTTATCCCATGTCAAAGACAACAAAGAGTTACAGCACTAGTCACACAACTCTAAACATTTCTGACCATGGACATAAAGAAGAGATACACTCACCCTAATCTCCACACTCAGTGAGCCCCAGAGGATGCAAGAGGTCAACACGAGACAAACACTCAGTGGTTTCATTTTCAGCTTAGCCGGATGTCTCAGAGAGCCTTGAGATGCAGAGAGAGGAACCTACAGCTTGAATTGAGGTGTGCCTCTGCTCTGCCCTTTATAAACCCATCGCTGGACAGATTATTAAGTCACTTATTAACGCGGGGCTGGAGCCCTCTTTACCCTGGGTACCTGATAACAAAACACAAACGGGTTATGCCACAGGATCCTCTTTTTTTTCTTTTTCAACCTCTGTAGATGCCCCTGTCACTATGTTGTTTGAATGGTTTTATTGTTGACATGTTGTTCCATATTGACATCCTTAGTGCCAATTAAACATCCTATAAATCTAATTTCTCCCATCTCACCCACAGTCATTTATCATTAAACCCTGATAACAAAGCAACAGGCTATCTGTCCAATTGTATAGTGGTTGTTTGCATTTTAGGTATGATAGTGACTTTGTCAACATTGTTTGGATAGGTCTGTCTAATATTTGTGGCATTTGCAATCCGCAACAAGGAGGCTGAGGCTGTAATTCAATCAAATCTGCCAGAACAATGTATTTGCTGTGACTTCATTTACAATCTACCCATGACGTGCATACACTTCCTTTGGCTGGGAACTGGAAGCATCTACCTATGATGAATATACCTGATAGTACTAGAGGTACCATTGTCTTTGACCATGGGAAAAAGAGATTCTGCTT
The DNA here is from genome assembly GCF_045679555.1 of Salvelinus alpinus. NCBI lineage: Eukaryota > Metazoa > Chordata > Actinopteri > Salmoniformes > Salmonidae > Salvelinus > Salvelinus alpinus. The sequence continues at coordinate 21,778,767 of NC_092097.1, forward strand.
AATTAATGGGGCAGTATGCAGTTCAAACAACAACAAAGTGGGAACCTGACACTGTTTTAGGTAAACAGCTGAGGGTTGGGCTGGGGAAATGTAACCACAGTCAAATTCATAGACAGAGATATGGATGCAAGGACAAACCAGACATTACATCAAAATTATAGTTTAACCATGCTTTGAGGCTATACAGTGTTTACAATTAAATTGTTTTCAAACAATGGTGTAAAAGAAACTTATATTTTGGCCGTACGACAGTTGAACTAAGCTCATGAGGCATTTATAACTTATATTCTTCAATAATCAATGGGTACATATCATTAACTTAAAAGTCCAATACTTATAATACTGAAATGTACATTTGATTGAATTTAGTTATTTGGCTACATGTTGATTATTTTTTGACCCACTAGTGACACAAAGGATATTGTAACAGTTGTCTCTTTGCTTGTCAGTCAGCATTACAAAGAGAAGGTGGCAGAATACATACTTTCAATTTTCTAGCACATACAGTCTGGCTCTGAGAGTAAAAATGGTAGAATGGCCTAAAAACACTGAAGGTTGCTAGTGAGTCTCTTTGTGCTTGTAAACTGTATCATTATTTTTCTTTAATGCCAATAATAATACTTAACTACACATCTAAAAAACAAATAACATTGCGAGCATCAACTACTTTAGGGACGGGCACTTGGGATTCTAAATTAAATACTATAATATGTAGATTTTTTGAGACAGGTGTGTTTGGTATTTGGTATTTTATTAGGATCCCTATTAGCTGTTGCAAAAGCAGCAGCTACTCTTCCTGCAGTCCACACAAAACATGAAACATGCCATAATATAGAACATCAATAGACAAGAACAGCTCAAGGACAGAACTACATAATTTTTTTTAAAGGCACACGTAGCCTACATATCAATGCATACACACAAACTATCTAGGTCAAATAGGGGAGAGGCATTGTGCCGTGAGGTGTTGCTTTATCTGTTTTATTTAAACCAGGTTTGATGTTTATTTGAGCAATATGAGATAGAAGGAAGTTCTATGCAAAAAGGGCTCAGAATTTATTCTGGATTTGGGTACTGTGAAAAGACCCCTTGTGGTATGTCTGGTGGGGGAAGTGTGTTTGTGTCAGAGCTGTGTGTAAATTGACTATGCAAACAATTTGGGATTTCCAACAGAAGAAGTGATGCAGTCAGTCTCTCCTCAACTGTTGGCCAAGAGAGACTTGAATGCATAGTATTTATATCAACCCTCTGATTACAATGAAGAGCAAAACGTGCCGCTCTGTTCTGGGCCAGCTGCAGCTTAACTAGGGGTCTTTCCTTGCAGCACTGGACCACACGACTGGACAATAATCAATCAAATGTATTTATAAAGCCCTTCTTACATCAGCTGATGTCACAAAGTGCTGTACAGAAACCCAGCCTAAACCCCAAAACAGTAAGCAATGCAGGTGTAGAAGCACGGTGGCTAGGAAAAACTCCCTAGAAAGGCCAGAACCTAGGAATAAACCTAGAGAGGAACCAGGGTATGAGGGGTGGCCAGTCCTCTTCTGGCTGTGCCTGGTGGAGATTATCAAGATTAGACAAGATTAATCAAGATTAGACAAAACTAGAGCCTTCAGAACTTGCTTTTTGGAGTGTGGTGACCATGGGAAAGATGGGGCAATAAGCTTCCCACCCTACAGGTTCAAAATACAGAGCAGAATCTGGAAGGTTGCCGGTTCAATTCCCAGCACTGGCAACAGTGAGAGTTATAGGATTGGAAGATCTACAGGTACTGGCCAAAGGGTTGCTGTTATTTATTACTGTTGTGCAATCTACTACTGTCTATGAATCTACAATATATACCAATTAATCAATGTCTAGGTAGTGAATCAATGTCTAGGTAGTGAAGCAAAAGCACAGTGACAATAGAATACATTGTGGGATGTAAGTTGTGCTCTGGGGCAGCAGTTAGCCTTAAGATTAACTATTAACCTCTCAATGTGTGTGTGCGTGTGCGTGTGTTTTTATGTGTGTGTGCGTGTGTTTGTGTATGTGTTGGGGAAAGACAGAAATTTCAAGTTTCAACCAAAAGTGAATAAAGTATTATTCTTTGTGTTGTGCCAGTTTATCAGGTATGTTCTATTCAAGGTTTTCTGATGCAGTTGGTAGATCACTCACTGAAACAAAATGACATGTTCTTCAATTTCTTTTTATTAAACATGAGGCATTTATAAACATACAAAAGAATGCAAAACCCCCAAAACAAAAATACATCTCTACATTAAATAAGTACAAAGACTGGTAAGATAGAACTATAACAAATCAACATTTCCAAAATAAAAGTCAAGTGATAAAAGGAAAATAAAATACGTAGACAAATAAGTGCTGAATATGCTCCAAAGTAACATTTTCTAGAAAATGAGCCTCCATCATTTAATATATTTTTTACATTTTTGGTCCAGTTATCTTTTGGGCCAATCATGTCTGAGGATGGCAATTTGAATACATGAAATCCACATTGTTGTCACAATATGCAGAATGATAATGTGGGTGGCTTGTCTTCTGCTGGCAGTCAGGTCGATATCTTGCCTAACAGCCTGTGCAGGCAACAAAGGCACAGATCTCACAGACGTCTATAGGCACAGTAGCTGGAAGAAAGAAGAGAAAGGTCAGTGTTAAAAACATGTTTCAAAATCACTCAATCACTTCAAACTACAACCACATATTGCAGAGACCAACTAGCATAAAAGAGATTCTGATCAATGACTCGCCATCAGCAAATTATAACGGTCTTATCACAATCTGGTCTGTTCCACCAAGTTGGACTATAGTGGATATTATTCTATTGTGTGGCCTTTTCTTACCTAGTCTTGAGAGAGACATGCTGGCCCCTCTCTGCATGCACAGGGGCATGAACTCCTGTGGCAGGGAGGGGTTAGCACAGACGGAAGCAAAGCTGGTGCTGGCGAGATGAGGATTCTGCTTCCCGTTTACACTGCTGCTCTCTGTCAGTTCTTGGAGCTTCTTTACTGATTCCAGTGAGAAAACAAAGTCGCCCTCCTAGAGAGAAGAGAAGAGAGGAGAGAGACACGGTTAGAGAGAGCACCACATCAGTAAGTCATATTGGGATGCCCATAGAGTTGTAATGATAGCTTGCACCAAGTATGCACTTGGTTTAAAAAATCCACTCTGAATTTTGTATGTTAGCTACATTGTGAGGGTTAACAAAAAATATTTTCATTAGTTTACAATTTTTGTCCAATTGAGTATGAGTTTGAATCTGATATTACTGCAGTCTATAGTCTTCATATTATAATGCATTCTAGTAAGGTAAACCTTGCTGTAGGAGGAGCCCTTACCTGCACTTGTACTTGGACTGCATGGGCTTCAGAGACCAGATAGAGAGCCAGGAGCACAAGAGCAATGGAGAGAATGGTTTTCATCTTGTATTTTGACAGGTTTGCTTTGAGCCTTTAGTCTTGCTGTTGTTGGTGTGTTTGGAAGGTTGTCTCACCTCATTCTCTGCTCTCCATTCATCACCCTTCTTCCTTTTAAAGGGTTGACTTTCAACTCAGCTCAGCCTTGTTGGCCTGGGATTGGCTAAGCTGCACATGGGAGAAAAGTATTTCTCACGGTTTAATGAGTAGTGATGGTGGATTTTAAAAGGTCATAAAGGGAGATTCATAAATCCTCTCTGACCTCATCCAGTGTGATGTTTTTATGGACCGTTACTTGATGCCTCCACTTACCACGTTGGTTAACAAGTAATTCCTCTACAGTCACACAAACTGTCTTTATTCTGATTCTGAACAAACTTTGCACAGTTTACACAAGCCACACTTTTTTGGTGTCTGAAAAATATTTTTGTTACAATTTATCTGTTGTCTGCAAGGATGGTAAAACATTTATTAAATGAATTGAAAACATAATACTGTTGCAATATTATAATTTGATTATTATAATTACACAGTCAGACATTTTAGGAGCCTCATTTATCAGTCAAAACCAGACACATCCATAAGGCCATTAAGGTTGACCAAAACCATTTGTTACTGGGTTATATACTAAAATGATTTGTCAAACAGAAAACATGCTCTGTCCTCCATAACATGCCATAACTCATTTTAAAACATTGAAGTATAGATTTATTATATACTGAACAAAAATATAAACTCAAACACACAACAATTTCAAAGATTTTACTGAGTTACAGATCAACCATAGTAGGCTACATGGGAGGAGAACGCTTAACACAGACGGTTTGAGATAAAAAATAATATCATTTTTTTAAACTTTATTTAACTATGCAAGTCAGTTAAGAACAAATTCTTATTTACAATGATGGCCTACCCTGGCCAAACTCTCCCCTAAACCAGACGACGCTGTGCCAATTGTGCGCCGCCCTATGAGATAAGGCCATTAGTCAGTATCCTCTCCATAAAGTCTACACTCAGCAGTATGGACCAATGGTATGAGGGTAGGGCATGTCATGCTCCATCACTGAATAACAAATCTACCTGTATTTTAAAAGGACACACCTGAGTAAATGAGGAATACAAAGTATATTGAAAGCAGGTGCTTCCACACAGGTGTGGTTCCTGAGTTAATTAAGCAATTAACATCCCATCATGCTTAGGGTTGTGTAAAAAAATGTCCAATTGCCCATTATTTTGGCTACCATGGCTAGAAGAAGAAATCTCAGTAACTTTGATAGAGGGGTTTCAAAGGAGCATAGGGGGTTTAAAAGTGTGTGTGTGTCAGTCACCAGATCTCAACCCAATTGAAAACTTATGGGAGATTCTGGAGCGGTGCCTGAGACAACATTTTCCACCACCATCAACAATTTCTCATTGAAGAATGGAGTCATATCCCTCCAAAAGAGTTCCAGACACTTGTAGAATCTATGCCACAGTGCATTGAAGCTGCTCTGGCAGCCCAACACTTTATGCTGGTGTTTCCTCTTTTGGCAGTTTTTAATTAACGAGGCAAGTCAGTTAAGAACAAATTCTTATTTACAATGACGGCCTACCAGGGAACAGTGGGTTAACTGCCTTGTTCAGGGGTAGAACGACAGATTTTTACCTTGTCAGCTCAGGGATTCAATCCAGCAACCTTTCGGTTACTGGCCCAACACTCGAACCACTAGGCTACCTGCCACCCCAATCGCAGTTCCCTGTATTATAACTGATAGGCTAGTGGCAAGGCCCCCGCATTTCTTTATGATACCCCTACCCAAGGTAGAACAAAATACAACCATGTTTTTTCACATCTTTAATATGGCTGCAATCCCGTTAACGGGATGATATGACAACAGCCAGTGAAAGTGCAGGGCGCCAAATTCAAACAACAGAAATCTCATAATTAAAATTCTTCAAACATACATGTATCTTCTAACGTTTTAAAGGTAATCTTGTTGTTAATCCCACCAAAGTGTCCGATTTCAAATAGGCTGTTCAGCGAAAGCACCACAAATGATTATGTTAGGTGTCACCGCAAAATCACAGACAAACACAGTCATTTTTCCAGCCAAAGACAGGAGTCACAAAAAGCAGAAATAGAGATAAAATGAATCACTAACCTTTGATGATCGTCATCAGATGACACTCATAGGACTTCATGTTAGACAATACATATATGTTTTGTTCGATAAAGTTAATATTTATATCCAAAAACCTCAGTTTACATTCGCGCCATGTTCAGAAATGCCTCCAAAATATCCAGAGAAATTGCAGAGAGCCACGTCAAATAACATAAATACTCATGATAAACTTTGATGAAAGATACATGTTTTACATAGAATTAAAGATACACTTGTTCTTAATGCAACCGCTGTGTCAGATTTCAAAAAGCTTTACGGCAAAAGCACAATATTCAATAATCTGAGAACAGCGTTCAGCCACAAAAGCAAGCCATACAGTTAGCCGCCAAATTGTGCAGTCAACAAAATCATAAGAAGCATTATAAATCTTCACTTACCTTTGCTGATCTTCATCGGAATGCACTCCCAGGACTCCCACTTCCACAATAAATTTTCGTTTTGTTCGGTAATGTCCATCATTTATGTCCAAATAGCTATTTTTGTTAGCGTGTTTGGTAAACGAATCCAACGTCAGGAAGCGCGTTCACTAAAAGCAGACGAAATGTCCAAAAGTTCCGTAACAGTCAGAAGAAACATGTCAAACGATGTATTGAATCAATCTTTAGAATGTTTTTAACATAAATCTTGAATAACGTTCCAACCGGAGAATTACATTGACTTCAGATGTGCGATGGAACATAGCTCCCTCTCATGTGAACGCGCATGGTCAGAGCATGGCCAGGTCATGGTAGACCTGACTATTTCCTGTCTCCTTCAGCCCCACTTCACAGTAGAGGCATCAGACAAGGTTCTACAGACTGTTGACATCTAGTGGAAGCCGCAGGAAGTGCAAACTCATCCATATCCCACTGTTTGTTCAATAGGGACTGTGTTGAAAATCTACCAACCTCAGAATTCCCACCTCCTGTTTGGATTTCTTCTCAGGTTTTTGCCTGCAATATGAGTTCTGTTATACTCACAGACATCATTCAAACACTTTTAGAAACTTCAGAGTGTTTTCTATCCAATACGAATAATACTATGCATATATTAGCAACTGGGACTGAGGAGCAGGCAGTTTACTATGGTCACCTCTGTGCACCTTTCATCCAAGCTACTCAATACTGCCCCTGCAGCCATAAGAAGTTAATGTCTCCCATTAATGAAATGGATGTATAAATATTTTACTGAAAAAGTGGTTAAGTTGATATAGATATTGTGAATGTCTAGCTGAAGCTTATGTAACCCAATATTGCAAGCTCTGAAATTGCAAAAATTTGGAATACAAGTAGTCAGTTGTCTGCCCTACGTACACAAACAAACAAACAAACAGCATTAGGATATCTTAATACATCTTGGAAATATAGACCTGTAAACATATATTTGGTTCCCGAGTGGCGCAGCGGTCTAAGGCACTGCATTTCAGTGCTAGAGGCATCACTACAGACCCTGATTTGATCCCGGGCTGTATCACAACCAGCCATGATCGAGAGTCCCATAGGGCGGTGCACAATTGGCCAAGCATCGTCCAGGTTTGGCCGGGGTAGGCAGTCATTGTAAAATAAGAATTTGTTCTTTACTGACTTGCCTAGTTAAGTAAAGGTTAAATAAAAAATGTAAATGTTAAATAGAGATACAATAGTTGGAAATGTTAACTATGAACAGTTGATGATGAATGTAAGCTTTACTTTTTGGTTGCTAATTTATAGACACATTTCCAAGTCAACTGGGTGAGGAGACAAAGTAGCCAGTGGTGGTTGTAGTTCTGGGGTTTGACCATTTAGCACAGCTAACTGGTCATTCTGGGCAAGCTGCAGCAACAAGGCCAGCATCCTTGCTGTATGACTGGCGGGGCATTGGGATTTTGGGATTACTGCACAGTTTCCAAGACCAATGCATGAGTCACTCCAGCATGAGAGCTCATTCTTTACATGCAAGTCCAGTTCAGGTATCACATGGGCTGGCCAGCCATGGTTGGTAGCAAAATATGTACATGCAATGGCAATACACGCCAGCACTTTCCAGATGGAATTTTGGCTGTTTAATGGCCTCCTGACATGTAGAAGTCCAGTTCCATGATGTCTCTGTCTGTACTAACTGCCAGAAGGGAGGGCTGATGGTGGAGTAGGCCTATCCTGGACAGTTCTGGGAGATTCAAGATGGCATTGACATTAGACAGGTGCAATTCCTATTGTATATGTGAAAGCCCAGTAAATTGATGGGATTACTTGTCAATGAGTGCTTGCCACCATCATGTTTGGTTGCATTCTCCCCATACATCATAATCAGGGCCCTGTGTTTTGGTTTATCATGTCACATGACCTGGATTTGTACCTTTATTTAAAGCTTTTTCATTCAACTGTCCCCTTTTCTTTTTATGTCAGATGGCCCAGCACCACCCTCAGACAACTGCTGTCATTTTTGGTTTAATTCTCATTTCTGGAAAATAAAGGTTGAAATAAAGGTTAAAATCCAGGTCATTTGACATGATTAACCAAAACACAGGGCCCTAACAATAATGTCACTAGATCGCAGCAACTCCAGGGCAGACAAACATGATGGTGGACATGATTTTCTGGAAAAAGCAATGTGCCAGCTCAACCTGAACAGCATGAGTGCACCAGAACATCCCAATTTGCATCACGAATGCAGTGAGCCAGCAGAAATACATCTTGGATTCAGGTAGCCATATTTGACTAGCCATGAATCAAAGCTCACTTCTAAATGATAAGGAGGTGAATTAAGAGCCCAATCCTGAAGGCACAAGTTATACCACAGTGGGGGCAAGTTGTAGAGCTAGGGAGAGGGTGTCAGAGTCCAGGGTTGGATTCTCTTTCCTTTCGTTGGAGCCTCCCACTTACCTCAATGATCCTCAAAAAGGTTTGTGACTTGGAATACTTGGTGTTGTCATGCCAAGCAGTCTGCTGCTTTTTCTATATCTAGACAAAGGTGTTTGAGCAGTGTTATGGCAAGCATATTAGATTCCCAACCTAGTTGAATTGCACAAAAATAGTATTGAGTACAGGTCATAAGAACAGTACACAAATCTGAATAATGTCTCTCATTTAAAACATGTATATACTGACACAGAGGTGAAGCGAGAGCCCTATGTCTGCCCAAAATCTCTCCAGTTTTAAGCACTGTCCACTTTTGGGCTCCTGAGTGACACAGCAGTCTAAGGCACTACATCTCGGCGCTAGAGACTTCACTACAGACCCTGGTTCCATTCCAGGCTGTATTACAACCGACCGTGATTGGAAGTCCCATAGGGCGGCACACAATTGGCCAAGCATCGTCTGGGTTAGGGTTTGGCCGGGGTAGGAATAAGAACTGGTTCTTAACTGACTTGCCTAGTTAAATAAAGGTTAAATAAATAAATAAAAATAAGCAGATCCTTAATTACTAAGCAGGTGAGGAGTTTTTGTATGAGAGGTAATGAAAGAGTGCCGAATTTAGTGTAGATAAACATTAATTGCTATTTTGATGTCAGGCTTATTTGATCTAATAGTTTTATAATGCTTAGGTTGTTATGAGCGTACTGATAGAAGTGTGACGCACGTGACATCCTGGCAACTTTGAGAGAAAACACTTCATACTGGATTTGTCCCTGTTGAAATTTGAGAGAATCTGCATATTCATGAGGCTAGCATAGCATCTTTCTCTCCACTGAATACAGGCGGTTGATGTCAACACCCACATCGAATATTGGGGGAAAAAAATCTAATAACGAGATGTATCCACCAATCCAAAGAGAGGCATAGGCGGGAGCTTGACAGGCTGCTGTTCCGCTCTGTGGACAACGAATCTCATTGTTAGGGCAGAGACATAAGTATCTGATCATTATATCCATATCCCTGTATACATACAGGCGGTTAAACCACCATTTAATGGTATTGTGGCAGCCATATTGGATTTTGGACACCATATTTGATCTGGAGTGTAATCTAGGTGGTGGGGGCTAATGTAATTGCAAGAGTAGGGGCTGAACAAATAAAATCAACAGAGAAACCTTTTCAGTGTCTGAGGCAACTTGTTTTCCATAGAGCCGATTAGATTACAATAGTCACAATATTTAAAACAACATGTGTAACTGTATGTATTTTGTCAGACAGGACCATACAGCACTGAATGAGACCACATTTTACTTGGAAAGTTGTCAATTAATCAGCTACCAAAAAACTAAGCTTACATTCATCATAAATATTCATAGTTGATGTTTCCGCCTATTTTACTTCTGTTTTGACAGGTCTATATCTCCAAGATGCATTAATATATCCTAATGCTGTTTCTTAGTGTATGTACAGTAGTGCAGACAACTGACTACTTGTAATGAATGCCAAACTCTCCAAACTGAGATACCTGTCTCTATTTTGAAGAGCCAGTAATGATGTTGTTGCACAGAAAGTTGAATAATTGTCTCCCAGTCACGTCTGGTCCGAAAGTATGAATAATCAAACTACCCTGGACTAGAGAGTTTCCCATCCCGGTGGAGTAGATCAGCTACACAACTGCCAGATCTCTCAGATTCTCTAGAATTCAAGCTGAGGAAGGGATAACTGAGACTGTTGATGTGTTGTTGCTGTGAATAAATGAATGTGTGTTCACCCGTATTCTATTAGCTGAATATGAATCATTACACTATTCCCGTACATTTCTATTGTTTTGAGCTACACACTGAACAAAAATATAAACGCAACATGTAAAGTGTTGGTCCCATGTTTCATGAGCTGAAATAAAATATCCCAGACATTTTCCATATGCACAATATGCTTATTTCTCTACATTTTTGTGCACAAATTAGTGTATACCCCTGTTAGTGAGCATTTCTCCTTTGCTCGGCGGTTGGTGTCGCCGGTTTTCTAGCCATCATCGATCCACTTTTCATTTTCCATGTGTTTTGTCTTGTTTTCCTCACACTGTATTTAACCCTCTGTTCCCCCCATGTCTTTGTGTGGGATTGTTTATTGTTTCATGTATGCGCACGTTAGACTGGTTGCGCTGGGTTATGTCAACCTGTATTGTATTTCCTGTTTGTTGTGCCGTGTATTTTTTGTTTGCCTAAATAAAAGGCTCTGTTTGCTACCCAATATCTGATCTTCTGCGCCTGTCTCCCGTACAGCCATTCACGCATACCTGACAGACAGGTGTGGCATATCAACAAGCTGTTTAAACAGCATGATCATTACACAGGTGCACCTTGTGTAGGGGTCAATAAAAGGCCACTCTAAAATGTGCAGTTTTGTCACAACACAATGCCACAGATGTCTCAAGTTTTAAGGTTGTATACCATAAGGGCACTGGGCAACACTCAGATGCAGACACGGGAGGCAGATGGTTCGAGTCTCTGATATTTATTAGTATCCAAGGGGCAGGCAAGAGAATGGTCATAGACAGGCAAAAAATCATAACAAGGTCAGGGTCTAGGAGGTACAGAGAGGCAGGCAGGCTCGAGGTCAGGGCAGGCAGTATGGTCAGGCAGGCGAGTTCAGAGTCAAGGCAGGCAAGGGTCAAAACTGGGAGGACTAGCAAAAACAGAGAAAAGGAACAGCAGGAGCACGGCGTAACACACTGGTTGACTTGACAAAACAAGACGAACTGGCACAGACAGACAGAAAACACAGGTATAAATACCCAGGGGATAATGGGGAAGATGGGTGACACCTGGAGGGGGTGGAGACAAGCACAAGGACAGGTGAAACAGATCAGGGTATGATAGTATACTATTGGTATGCTGACTGCAGAAATGTCCACCAGAGCTGTTGCCAGAGACTTTAATGTTCATTTCTCTATAATAAGCTGCCTCAAATATTGTTTTAGAGAATTTGGCAGTATGTCCAGCCGGCCTCACAACCGCAGACCACGTTAACCACGCCAGCCCAGGTCCTCCACATCTGGCTTCTTCACCTGCGGGATCATCTGAGACCAGCCACCCGGACAGCTGATAAAACTATGGGTTTGCCCAACAAACTGTCAGAAACCCTCCCAGGGAAGTTTATCCTCACCAGGGTCTTGACCTGACTGCAGTTTGGCATCGTAACTGACTTCAGTAGGAAAAGTGTGCTCTTTAAGTGTGCTCTTTAAGGATGAATCATGGTTTCAACTGTACCGGGCAGATGGCAGACAGCGTGTATGACGCCGTGTGGGCGAGCGATTTGCTGATGTCAACGTTGTGAACAGAGTGCCCCATGGTGGCGGTGGGGATATGGTATGGGCAGGCATAAGCTACGGACAACGAACACAATTTCATTTTTTATCGATGGCAATTTGAATGCACAGAGATACTGTAACGAGATCCTGAGGCCCATTGTCTTGCCATTCATCCGCCGCCATCACCTCATGTTTCAGCAGGACAAGGATTCTTGACTCATCTGCTGTTTACATCAGGGTTTCCCAAACTCGTCCATGGGCCCTAGCACTACACAGCTGATTCAATTAACCAACTCATCATCAAGCCCAGGACCGACTTTGGGAAACCCTGGTTTACATTATTCATATCACCTCCAAATAATCAGTGATTCAACACATTTTCAAAAACAATAACAAGTTTATATTTCCATAATCATCAAATAAGTATATAGTTCAGTATACTGCACATGATATACTGCACGTTTTCCAGGTGTCAGACTTTTTGCGTATGCAACCTTATCGCTTATTGCAGCCTATGGTCAGATGAGCACACTATATAGCATCATGTCTGGGCTGTAAACTGAACAAGTCCTCCATGTCCAACAGGCTTACGTCATAGGACAGTCAATAAAGGGAAGTTGGTGGTCGTACTAGTCAGCTGCTGATGACACTTCTGATATTGTTATATATTTACTAGGTTTACTATCAATTACCTTACAGTTATCACATGAGATATTCCACATAGAAATATATTATGTTACAATAACTATATTGTAGTGCATGAAGTGTTTGTATGGAAACCTTCATTGATTGTGCACATTGACCGCTGTTTTTCAAATGTGCAATCTTCTTTTAGAATGTTTTTTTCTGCTCGCTTCTGCTTTGCTTGCTGTCACTGTAAAGCTCTTTGTGACAACTGCTGATGTAAAAAGGGCTTTATAAAATGAATGTGATTGATTGAATTTGATTGATTGAATCTTCTACTCAGTGACACTTTCAAATAGTAGGACTAGGACCTGTCCAGTGCCCCGTGGGTTGATTAGCGTGGAGCATTGCAGATGGAATGCATCAAGATAGAGATATATTGTGTCAAACATTCTATCTGAATGTTTTGTGATTGCCTTGATGCCTGCTTTGGCAGAGCACAACAGCATAAAAACTTGATGACTAACTGGTTAGTCTTTAGCAAAACAGATCACATTGTAATGTAGCATCATGATGAAATGGATAAAATCTCCAAATAAGCACAACAACAACTGAATATTCACTTCAAGCTCTTTTGATGAGAGACACTGACAGTTTTCACGACAAAGCTATAAAGATATAATTTTTATTGGCGTGATGGCTCAAAGTCAGTTACTTTATATTGCATGTCATTCTAGCAAACGCTTGGAGACTTTAGATATACTGTATCTAAAGTCCTGAAGATAAATCAGTGTTTATGTTGCCTAGAGAAGATTGATGCCCTAGTTTTATTCATATATTCATATCTTGGATAAGACCCCATGGGTCATATCACAGTGTCCTCCATCCACCTGTCCTTAGTGTGAGTAGAGGGAGAAGTAGTGAGCTTGCGGATAGGGGCTCACTACTTATACACTCCCTATTTCATTTGATGAGTGTTAAACCAATTTACAGCTGGTTAATGAATATCATTTTCTCTCGCAACCTATTTTTTAAATCAGATGACAGATGTAGGGTCCTGACCCCAAGTAGCTCATTCATGCATTCGAAGCTGAGTGGGACCCGATGAGCAGCGCAAGAACACGCCTTTTGCACCTGTAAGGTGTGACAGTGTGAAATATAATGGGATGTGTGTTCACTCATAGGCTTAATGGTGAGTCAGCCCAGGGAAGGAAGACAGACTCTTTATAGGGGATAGCCATTTTTTACATTCAGCATCAATCTGTCAAGAGGAATATAGTATTACTTCTAACAAGGATATTGTCACGCTCTGACCTTAGAGATCCTTTTTATGTCTCTATTTTGTTTTGGTCAGGGTGTGATTTGGGTGGGCATTCTATGTTCTGTATTTCTAGGTTTTGTATTTCTTTGTTTCTGGCCGAGTGTGGTTCCCAATCAGAGGCAGCTGTCTATCTTTGTCTCTGATTGGGGATCATACTTAGGCTGCCCTTTTCCCTCTTTCTGTGTGGGATCTTGTTCTTTGTTTGTGTGCAGGGAGTTTGCACATCGAAGCTGTTCGGTCGTTGTATTCTTTATTGTTTTGTCCTGTTTTAGTTTCACTTCGTGATTAAATTATGTGGAACTCTAAGAACGCTGCGCCTTGGTCTCGTCCTTCCGACGACACCCGTTACAGATATCTATATATATTTAAGGATGTTGTGTATCCCTGGAAATAATCAGCCGCCTACAAATATCTGTACTGAATGAAATAGCACTACCTTTTCAAACCATGTCTATCTTTATTTCCAAAACACAATTCAACACAATCACAATCGTTTGTTGTCTTTTAATTATTATTTTTGTATCTTTTAACACAGGCGTAACACCTAACAAAGACCATGTACTTTTTTAAAACACTTTTAACATAGGCCAGGCCCTGTTGTTACCTCTCATCCCAGCGATAATGCCTTGCATTACACCTGGGAAGAAAACACTTCAATTTGCTCAACTTACCATTGGCTCAACCATTGGCTCAACTGATGCCAAGGCAAACATTTTGAATGTATTTGCCGTTTTATTTCTCTATTTGGTTAGGTCAGGGTGTGATTTGGGGTGGGCATTCTATGTTGTTGGTTTCTATGTTTTGGCTGGGTATGGTTCTCAATCAGGGACAGCTGTCTATCGTTGTCTCTGATTGGGAATCATACTTAGGCAGCCTTTTTCCCTTTGTATTTTGTGGGTAGTTATCTTTGTCAGTGGCACTATAGCCCTAGTAAGCTTCACGGTCGTTTCTTTGTTTCTTGTTTTGTTGACGACATTTACATAAATAAAGGAAAATGTACGCTCACCATGCTGCACCTTGGTCCGGTCATTTCCACCTAGATGGCGATCTTGACAGTATTAGCCCACACAGCTACAAGGATGCACTTTCATTTCATGTCTAGAACCTCATATTGGAGATTATAGATACCCCACTAGTAAAAAATAACATTGTCTGATGTCTACATGGCCTGTTGTTTATTCACACCTTTATTACAGTCATATTGGATGAAGCTGGCAGCACTGAATACAGAGATGATGATCGAGTAAACCTGTCTGACTCAACATGTGGTGCTGCTGCCCTGATCAGCAACCCAGAACTAAAATCTTGCGCCAGCTACTCGATTAGTTTCTGGAGGGAGAGGTATGAGATACCATTTATATTACATGAGCCTGTCCATGAGAGATTAATGCTCCCACAATCTTTCAGATCATATTGCTTCCTCACACAATTATGCAGCTATACCTCTAGTCTACCATTGTCATTCCACATGAAAAGTGTATGTACAGTAACTGTACCCAACAATGCACCCTATATGAGGAATCCTCTATTCAACTTAATTCTAATGACTTCCTGTTTAGACACATATAGGCTTACTGTAACTCCCCAATTGGCTGGTGTCAAACAAGCTAAAGTTGTAACACTCAAGCGCACCTTACCTACGTATTCATGACCTCTCCTCCACAGCAGTGAGCATTATTTAAAAAGTGACGCTAAGCATTATTTAAACTTACTCTGCGCTCTATTGTTAAGCTATGTCTTTGGACAATGTTTATATTGCAGCAGCTCAGTACACAGCTTCTCATTTGGAAAGAATGCTACAAACAAATCATAGGAAATTACATTTGTGTATCTTATTAGACATCTGTTTACTGAATAAACAAGGGTGATAAATAGCTTATACTGAGTAGCAGTGATGGCCACATTTAAAATCTTACTATATAATCAATGTAACATGACTCATGTACTGGAGACAGCTCTTCAGAGTGGTCACAAGCTGGCACAGCCACAAAGTCATAAAATCTGATTTTAAACCTTAAACCTTAACCCTTACCTTTACCACCACAAACCGATGCTGGTACTAAGACTGCACTCAATGAGCTGTATAGGGCCATAAGTGTCACATGTGCTCCCTCTCTGGTCTCTAGGTCACCAGGCTGCTCGATATGGCGCACACCTGTCACCATCGTTACGCGCACCTGCGTGTCTTCAAACTCACCTGGACTCCATCACCTCCCTGATTACCTTCCCTATATATGTCACTCCCTTTGGTTCCTTCCCCAGGTGTTATTGTTTCTGTTTCAGTTTCATGTCTGTGTGCTGTTAGTGTTTCTTGTTTTGAATTATGTTCCATTTATTTTATTAAAATACTCACTCCCTAAACTTGCTTCCCGACTCTCAGTACACTTGTTACAGAATAACGCCTCACCTAAGGGAAGCACCAGGGAGTGTTTTTTTTTGTGTCAGTGGGAATGACGTCGGGTCTGGGAGCCGCTACAGGCTCTCATGCCTCAGCCAGATTGCCAGGATCCCCTGCCTCCGACGGCTCGTCAAGCTCTCATGCCTCAGCCGGATCGCCAGGCTCCCCTGCCTCAGTCGGATTGTCGGGCTTTTGTGCTTCCACCGGCTCGTCAGGCTCTCATGCCTCAGCCGGATCGCCAGGCTCCCCTGCCTCAGCCGGTCTGTCTGGTTCCCACGCCCCAGCTGGCGACAGGTTCCCGCGCTTCAGCAGGGGTGACTGGTCTGCTCCTGATCTCCGGGATCGTCACTTTGGTTGGCCTCCTGTGGCTGGAACCGAACGCGCTAGGGAGGGGGTACTGTCACGTATGCTCTCTCTCCGGCGCTCTAGGTCGCCATGCTCCCGCGTCTCAGCCGGATTGACAGGTTTCCTGCACCTCAGCAGTGGTGACCGGTCCGCTCCTGGTCCCCGGGATCGTCATTTTGGATGGCGTTCTGCGCGTCAGGGAGGGGATACTGTCATGTGTGCTCCCTCTCTGGCCTCTAGGTCACCAGGCTGCTTGATATGGCGCATGCCTGTCACCATCGTTACGTGCACCTGCGCGTCTTCAAACTCACCTGGACTCCATCACCTCCCTGATTACCTTCCCTATATATGTCACTCCCTTTGGTTCCTTCCCCAGAAGTTATTGTTTCTGTTTCAGTTTCATGTCTGTGTGCTGTTAGTGTTTCTTGTTTTGTATTATGTTCTGTTTATTTTTTAAAAACTCATTCCCTGAACTTGCTTACCAACTCTCAGCGCACTCGTTACAATAAGCAAACAAGTGAATGCTCACAAAGAGGCGGCGCTCCTAGTGGCCGGTGACTTTAATGCAGGAAAACTGAAATCCATTTGACCTAATTTCTACCAGCATGTCACCTGTGCCACTAAAGGCAAGAAAACTCTTGATCATGTTTATTACACACACAGAGACGCATACAAAGCACTCCCTTGCCCTCTGTTTGTCAAATCTGACCATAGCTCTATCCTTCTGATTCCTGCTTACAAGACAAAACTCAAACAGGAAGTAACAGTGACGCGGTCAATACGGAACTGGTCCGATGAAGAGGATGCTAAGCTACAGGACATCAGTCACCGGCTTCATTAATACGATGTTGTGACCGTATGTACATATCCCAACCAGAAGCCATGGATTACAGGCAACATCCGCACTTAGCTAAAGGCTAGAGCTGCCGCTTTCAACGAGCGGCACACTAATATGGATGCTTAAAAGAAATCCCCAACGCCCTCCGACGAACCATCAAACAGGTGTCAATCTCTCCGTAACTGATGTAAGACCTTTAAACAGGTTAACATTCACAAGGCCGCAGGGTCAGACGGATTACCAAGATGTGTACTCAGAGCATGCGTTGATCAGCTGGCAAGTGTCTACACTGACATTTTCAACCTCTCCCTGACCCAGTCTGTAATACCTACATGTTTCAAGCATCATAGTCCCCATGTCCAAGAATGCCAAGGTAACCTGTCTAAATGACTATCTCCACGTAGCACTCACATCTGTAGCCATGAAATACTTTGAAAGGCTGGTCATGGCTGACATCAACACCATCATCCCAGACACCCTGGACCCACTCCAATTCGTATACGGCCCCAACAGATCCACAGACAATGCAATCTCTATTGCACTCCACACTGCCCTTTCCCACATGGACAAAAGGAACACCTATATGAGAATGCTGTTAATTGACTACAGCTCAGCGTTCAACATTATTGTGCCCTACAAGCTCATCACTAAGCTAAAGACACTGGGATTAATCACTTCCCTCTGCAACTGGATATTGGACTTCCTGACATGCTGGCCCATGGTGGTGAAGGTAGGCAAAGACACATCCGCTATGCTGAACCTCAACACGGGGGCCCCTCAGGAGTGCATGCTTGGTCCCCTCCTGTAGTCCCTGTTCACCCACGACAGCGTGGCCACGCACGACTCCAACACTATTATTACATTTGCAGATGACAGAACGGCGGTAGGCCTGATCACTGACAATGATGATATAGCCTACAAGAAGAAGGTCAGAGACCTGGCAGTGTTGTACCAGGACAACAACCTATACCTCAACATCAGCAAGAGAAAGGGGCTTATCATGGACAATAGGAAACAGAGAGCCGAGCACGCCCCCATCCACATCAACGGGGCTGTTGTGGAACAGGTTGAGAGCTTCAAGTTCCTCAGTGTTCACATCACTAAGGAACTCTCATGGTCCACACACATCAACACAGTCATGAATGCCTGTTCCCCCTCAGGAGTCTCACAAAGTTCTACAGCTGCACCATTGAGAGCTTCTTGACTGGCTGCATCATCGCTTGGTATGGCAACTGTTTGGCATCCGACCGCAAGGAGCAACAGAGGGCAGTGCATACGGCCCAGTACATCACTAAGGCCGAGCTCCCTGCCATCCAGGATCTCTATACCAGGCGGTGTCAGAGTAAGGCCCTAAAAATTGTCAAAGACTCCGACCATCCAAGTCATAGACTGTTCTCTCTGCTACCACACGGCAAGCGTGTAACCAGCAAGTCTGGAACCAACCGGACCCTGAACAGCTTCTACCCCCAAGCTATATGACTGCTAAATAGTTCAAACTCGTTTTTCAACCACTCCACAAATGTCTTGTTAACAAACTATAGTTTTGTCAAGTTAGGACATCTACTTTGTGCATAACACAAGTAATTTAATTTACAATAGTTTACAGACAGATTATTTCACTTATACTTCACTGTATCACAATTCCAATGGGTCAGAAGATTACATACACTAAGTTGACTGTGCCTTTAAACAGCTTGGAAAATTCCAGAAAATTATGTCATGGCTTTAGAAGCTTCTGATAGGCTAATTGACATCATTTGAGTCAATTGGAGGTGTACCTGTGGATGCATTTCAAGGCCTACCTTCAAACGCAGTGCCTATTTGCTTGACATCATGGGAAAATGAAAAGAACTCAGCCAAGACCTCAGAAAAAACATTGCAGACCTCCACAAGTCTGGTTCATCCTTGGGAGCAATTTCCAAACGCCTGAAGGTACCACGTAGATCTGTACAAACAATAGTACGCAAGTATAAACACCATGGTACCGTTATACCGCTCAGGAAGGAGACGCGTTCTGTCTCCTAGAGATGAACGTACTTTGGTGTGAAAAGTGCAAATCAATCCCAGAAAAACAGCAAAGGATCTTGTGAAGATGCTGGAGGAAACAGGTACAAAAGTATCTATATCCACAGTAAAACGAGTCCTATATCGACATAACCTGAAAGGCCGCTCAGCAAGGAAGAAACCACTGCTCCAAAACCGCCATAAACAGCCAGACTACAGTTTGCAACTGCACATGGGGACACAGATTGTACTTTTTGGAGAAATGTCCTCTGGTCTGATGAAACAAAAATAGAACTTGTTCTCATGGAATCTGCATTTGAGTGGTGGAATGTGCATTTTGGCTTTGTGTACCTTCTATTCATCTTTGTCAAAGAGTATGTTCAGCTACTTTCTCTGTTGCCATATCAACAGGATTTCCTTGAAAAAATATTGGTAACCTACAATTTTTTCTGAATCAAACAGTTGAATGAACAACAAAACACAGATTGTGTATGGTCTCCCACAGGAAATGTGGGGCTCAATTGACTTTAAGTTCTGCAATTCTATACTTATGATAAACAGCAAACAGAACAATCTGTGTTGTCAACAAAGCAACGCTATTGAATTGTCTGAGTGGTATTACATAAGCTTTAATCTTCTGAATCATCAGTAAACAATTTCCCCCCCCCCAAATGTCTTGACAACTTGAACAGATATAGAGTACTACTGGTGAAATACTTCTAAGTATACAAAATCCTCAATAAAATGTTCTAAGAATTTTACATTGTTTCTGTAAAGATCCTCATAAAGGGACATTATATCTTAAAGAGATGAGCACCAGGAAGGCTATCATATGCCAGTGCAAATAATGCAATCAGAACAGGCAGATACTACCTCACATACACAGTATGAAAATGAAAGACGCATAGAAAGGTTTAACCTTGCAAGGGTTTTATAACTTTAAACCAGTCATATGTATGTGTGTATGTGTGTGTCACCTCACATTTGTGGCAGTGACACACCGTCTTCCTCTACTTTTTTGGGATTCCAGAGTGGCACAGCGTTCTAAGGCACTGCATCTCGGTGCTGGAGGCGTCACTACAGACTCTGGTTTGATCCCGGGCTGTATCACAACCGTCCGTGATCGGGAGTCCCATAGGGCGGCGCACAATTGGCCCAGCGTTGTCCGGGTTAGGGGAGGGTTTGGCCGGGGTAGGCCGTTATTGTAAAATAAGAATTTGTTATTAACTGACTTGCCTAGTTAAATAAAGGTTAAATAAATAAAAAAGTAAAAACAATTCAGCAGGCTCCCATGAGTTTGTCTTACTGGAAACAGCAAGGGACTGGGAAATAAGAGCTGACATCGTCTTCCCCAAGGACGTTATCAAATAAAAGAAAAATGTATTTGTCACATGCTTTTAATACAAAAGGTGTAGACTTTACTGTAAAATGCTTACTTACGTGCCTTTTCCCAACAATCCAGAGTTAAGAAGTAAAATAAAAATAGAAAACAGTAGCACATTAAATACAAATATTGAGGCTGTATACAAGGAGTATCAGTACCGAGTCAATGTGCAGGGGTACTAGGTAGTTGATGTAATATGTACATGTAGGTAGGGTTAAACGTGACTAGGCAATCAGGATAGATAATAAACTGAGTAGCAGTTTTTGTGAAGAGTGTGTGTGTGTGGCATCAATTTGCATGTGTGTGTGTGTGTATTGTGTGTGTGTGTGTGTGTGTGCGTGCATAGAGTCAGTGTCATAGAGTCAGTGTAAAAAAAGGTAAATGCAATAGTCAGGGTAGCCATTTGCTTAACTGTTCAGCAGTCTTATGGCCTGGGGTCCCAGACTTGGTGCTCTGGCACTGCTTGCCGTGCAGTAGCAGAGTGAACAGTCTATGACTTAGGTGGCTGGAGTCTTTGACAATTCTCCAGGCTTTCCTCTGACACTAAGGTATGCGTAAATGGCCGTAAGGGAGTCAGGCGCAGGAGAGCAGATATTGGGTAGCAAACGAAGCCTTTTATTTAGGCGAACCAAAACCACACGGTACAACGAACATGAAATACAATACGGGTTGACATAACCCAGCGCAACCAGTCTAACGTGCGCATACATGAAACAATAAACAATCCCACACAAAGACATGGGGGGAACAGAGGGTTAAATACACAAGTGATTGAGGGGATTGAAACTAGGTGTGAGGAAAACAAGACAAAACAAATGGAAAATGAAAAGTGGATCAATGATGGCTAGAAGACCTGCGACGCCGAGCGCCGCCCGAACAAGGAGAGGACCCGACTTCGGTGGAAGTCGTGTCAGACACAGCCTCGTATAGAGGTCTTAGATGACAGGGAGCTCAGCCACAGTGATGTACTAGCCGTATGCACTACCCTCTATAGCGCCTGTAGTGCATGGACAAGGGATGGAAGGTTAACCTCTTGACGCTAGGGGTCAGATATTTTTTATTTTTTAAATAACGTTCCCAAGGTAAACGGACTATTTCTCAGGTCCAGATCGTAGAATATGCATATAATTTACAGATTAGGATAGAAAACACTCCAAAGTTTCCAAAACTGTCAAAATATTGTCTGTGAGTATAACAAAACTGATTCTGCAGGGGAAAACCTGAGAAAATCTAACCCGGAAGTGATATATATATATTTTTTAATCTGTGTTTCCTGGCCAGTCTTTCTTCCATTTAAAGGAGTATCAACCAGATTCTTTTTCCAATGGCTTCCTCAGGCTGTGACCAGGCTTTAGACATAGTTTCAGGCTTCTATTTTGAAAAATGAGCGAGATTTTTCAAAAGTAGTCAGGTGTCCTCAGATTAGTTCCTGCGCGCGAGAGGGTAGCGCTCCATTTTCTTTTTCTCTCTTATTGAGTAGGTTACGGTCCGGTTGAAATATTATCGATTATGTTTGTTAAAAACAACCCGAGGATTATAAAAAACATTTGACATGTTTCTACGACCATTACGGATACTTTTTGGAATTTTCGTCGAACGGAACGAGGCTTTGGTTTTCTGAACATAACGCTCAACCCAAATGGCGTTTTTTGGTTATAAAAGTAATATTTATCGAACAAAAATAACATTTGTTGTGTAACTGGGAGTCTCGTGAGTGCAAACATCCGAAGATTACCAAAGGTAAGCGATTCATTTTATTGCTTTTCTGACTTTCGTGACCAAGCTAACCAAGCTAATATAAGGCTAACTGTTCTAGCATTGATTGATACACTCACAAAAGCTTAGATTGCTTTTGTTGCAAAGCATATTTTCAAAATCTGACACAATAGGTGGATTAACAACAAGCTAAGCTGTGTTTTGGTATATTTCATTTGTGATTGCATGATTATACATTTTTTTAGTAATATTTTGCGCCCTGCAATTCAGCGGCCGTTTAGGAAAATGATCCCGTAAAAGGGATCCGTAGCGCAGAGAAGTTAAGTGCTTCAAAGTGGAAGGTGGGTCAAGATGTCTCTTATGACAGGTGCCCCAGGTCAATCACTGTGAAGGGCACAGAGGTTTCTGGGAATAAGAGCAGCTCAGTGAAAGATGATCTGCGGTGGCTGTGTCTGAAGATGGAGAAGCCACTTGGCTCAGGCCTGATCAACCTGATAACCACACCCTGCAGAGGGCACAGTAAGCAGCGCCGAAACACCCAAGGAAGTTGGGACCTGACCTGAAGATAACCTGAACAGCAAAACATATAATTGAAACAGGGTAGCCGACAAAGGGTAGAAGACAAACAGGATTCATGCACCATTCAATAACATATTCAGGATGCATTTGTCTTAAGCAAGCCAAAACAAAGGTTGAGTTGTTGATCAGAACTGTCTTATGTAGTTGATTTTGCATCTGTAGAGTGTGCAAAGCTGTCATCAAGGCAAAGGGTGGCTATTTGAAGAATCTCAAATATATTTTGATTTGTTTAACACTTTTTTGGTTACTACATGATTCCATATGTGTTATTTCATAGTTGATGTCTTCACTATTATTCTACAATGTAGAAAATAGTAGAAATAAAGAAAAACCCTTGAATGAGGTGGTGTGTCCAAACTTTTGACCGGTACTGTGCATGCAGTGTACATACTGGCTTTGTACACCCCAAACAACTCTCCCCACAGAAAACCAGACAGCGTGATTAAGGCCATTGGCAAGAAAACACCATGTAACTCCTGTTGCCACAGATATGACATGGTGTCACAATTCGTGTGTATAGGTGGCAGGGAAGTCAGGCTCAGGAGAATTAAACTTGGTAAAATGGAGTAATTTAATAAAACATAACTCCAAAACCATAAATATAAATGAAACAAGTTGGGTACGAGGACCCGTCGCGCACCAAATACAAAACACGACACTGAACATAAAACAATTTCTGACAAAGACATGATGGGAAACAGAGGGTTAAATACACAACAGGTAATGAATGGGATTGAAACCAGGTGTGTAGGAAGACGAGACAAAACCAATTGAAAATGAAAAATGGATCAATGATGGCTAGAAGACCGGTGACGTCGACCGCCGAGCACCACCCGAACAAGGAGAGGCATCGACTTCGGCAGAAGTCGTGACACATGGGTATAAAGCTAAAGTGCTCTCTGAGAGACTTGACTTAAGGCATACTTGTAACGAGAAATCTCTCAAAACACTGCATCTTATAAAATCTCAGAAATGGAGCAGTGATTACATTAAATTGTGATTAATTAATGCACCACCAACGGGCACTGACATGTCTTAAATGGTCCAAAGGTACAGGATGGTCCATCTGATGTAAATGGAGAAAAGCACAAATGATGTCCATAAACACAGAATGACATTCTGTAAAACCACTTACTCAAAGTGCAAATACCTTTTAAAGTGTTTTTTTCATCATGAGGTAAAGTATTTGATTCTTAAATGCTGCAAGTTCTCCATAGGAGAACACTTTAGCCAACTTGAAGGGCATATAGTCTAGGCTACATAAGGCATTATGTGTTTTTATGTTTTTTTGTACTGCAAAACATTTTCAAGTGTTGTTACCAAACCATTTTAGGTCACAACGGTTGACCTCTCTTCAGGCATGCTGCCACTGCACAGTGCCAATGTTGTTAGCAGGTGTCATCATTAGCACATTCATAAATGACAACATGTTCTCAAATTACCTGTCTGGTAAGAGGCACATGTAGCATACATACACGGTTGCGTAAGTAAATGAATAAACAAAAAGTATGGCTACAAACACCCACTGAACACCCTCCCTCCCCTCTCTCTCTATATCTCTCTTTATCACGTGCTGCGTACGTCAGCCCCTTTGCTTCAGGTACCCAAGGAGCTGTTCTCCTACAGGCGCACCTCCTTATCGACGCCTTCAGTCAAGTTTTCTTGCAGGGGATGACATCTCATTTCCATTCACCACCTGCAATTTCTTAAAAGCATGTCCAGACTTTTTGAAGAGGGATTTCATTTTCTCTGAGAGCAATCTTTAGCAGCTCTGAACAGGCATCAAAGGTGAGTGTTACAATTCTACTGAGCTACAAACATTTCTCAAATTACATTATACAGTAATGGTAGTCTTGAACAAAGTTGGTTGCTTTTTCTGAGCCGACAATTAAGAACCATTATTTCGAATTAAGTTCAAGAAGTAAGCAATAAGATACAATGAAGAATGCTTTTTTATTTTAATTAGCTAACATCATTCACATACACTACATGACCAACAGTATGTAGGCACCTGCTCGTCGAACATCTCATTCCAAAATCATGGGCATTAGTATGGAGTTGAATCCCTCTTTGCTGCTATAACAGCCTCCATTCTTATGGGAAGGCTTTCCACTAGATGCTGGAACATTTCTGCGGGGACTTGCTTCAATTCAGCCACAAGAGCATTAGTGAGGTCGGGCACTGATGTTAGGTGATTAGGCCTGGCTCGCAGTCGGCATTCCAATTCATCACAAAGGTGTTTGATGGGGTTGAGGTCAGGGCTCTGTGCAGGCCAGTCAAGTTATTCCACACCAGTGGAGGCTGCTGAAGGTAGGACGGCTCATAATAATGGCCAGAATACAGTTGTGTAAAGTACTTAAGTAAAAATAGTTTAAAGTACTACTTCAGTAGTTTTTTTAGGGTATCTGTACTTTACTATTTTTATATTACTTCACTACATTCCTAAAGAAAAGTATCAATACATTTTCCCTGACACCCAAAGTACTTAAAAAAGTGTCTAATTCACACACTTATCAAGAGAACATCCCTGGTCATCCCTAATGCCTCTGATCTGGCAGACTCACTAAACACATGCTTCGTTTGTAAATGATATGTCTGAAAGTTGGAGCTTGCACCTGGCTATCCATAAATAATGTTAGAAAATGTGGCCATCTGCTTTGCTTAATATAAGGAATTTGAAATGATGTGTACTTGTACTTTTGCTATGTAAGTATATTTTAGCAATTACATTTACTTTTGCTACTTAAGTATATTTAAAACCAAATACTTTTACTCAGTTAGTATTTTACTGGGTCAATTTCACTTTTAATTTAGTCATTTTCTATTAAGGTATCTTTACTTTTACTCAAGGATGACAATTGAGTACTTTTTCCACCACTCCCAGAATGGAGTGAATGGAATGGTATCAAACACATGAAAACCCCCTAAAACATGTGTTTCATGCCATTGAAACACGTGAAATTGATTGTACTACCCCTTCATTGTATAATATCAGGTAATGAGTGCCTCCATGCATTACAGCACAGCGTTGAACATATAACTGAGTTCTACATTCATTTAAAGTTTCATACCACCAACATAAAAATGTAATTGAATTTATGGCTTTAAGTCAAAACAGAAATCTCTTGTGAGGCTTTACTGAGATGTCTGTCATCATTTGAAAGATTTTACATCACCTCATGTAGAATTAGGATTACTAGCAATAAATTATTTAGCAGAAAGTATTATACTGTAATATAAATGGTTGCTGTGTTTCTCTAGGTGTTGTATTTCTATCTGTATGGAATGAAGTCTCTCAGACATATGCAAACGATGTGCCGACATTACCAGTGATCCTGTCCTCTCTACTCCCACTTACTACAAGCCCCTACTCTGAAATGGAGAAGTACTGCCTGGATTCTCTTTCCAACATCTCAGAACAGCATGGCATGTTCTGTAACATCACGTTTCTAAATGTTACAGGAAATGACACTGGAACCAAGTCCATTGAGGACAAACTACTGGAAGTCCTAGGGCCGAAGCGCTCCCCCGTCTTTCTCCCTATCTCCCTGGTTTACCTGCTCATCTTCCTCCTGGGCGTGTCTGGCAACCTGCTCACATGCACAGTGATATCCAAACACAAGAAGATGTGCACCCCCACCAACCTGTACCTGTTCAGCTTGGCTGTGTCAGACCTCCTGGTGCTCTTCTTCGGGATGCCCCTGGAGATCTACGACCTGTGGCAGAACTACCCCTTCCCCTTCGGAGAGGGAGTCTGCTACTTCAAGATTTTCCTCTTCGAGACTGTCTGCTTCGCCTCCATCCTCAATGTGACAGTGCTGAGTGTGGAGAGGTATATCGCAGTGGTCCATCCACTAAAAACACGCTATGTTGCCACCAACAAGCATGCCAAGCATGTCATCAGTGCTGTATGGGTGCTGTCCCTGGTTTGTGCCATCCCTAACACCTCCTTGCATGGCATCTACTACTTGAATCTCCCGGAGAAGGTGGCAGAGTCAGCCATATGCAGTTTGATAGGTTCCCCGTGGATCTACAACCTGGTGATTCTGATCACCACCGCATGCTTCTACATTGTTCCTGTGACGGTGATCAGCGGGCTGTACCTGGGGATTGGCATCAAGCTGGGCAGGGAGCGACACCTCTCCCGGGGGACGATGAGGAAGAACTGTAGTGCTAACATCAGCTGGAGAATCCATGTGGAGCGAGTGCGCAGAAGACAAGTCACCAAGATGCTTGGTGAGTTCTGCATCCCATTTCCATGTCTAACCATTGTCACAGTCACAAGCATCACTACTATGGTAAACATAACTTTAAAAAAATTGAGGGAGGGATTTTTACATCTGTACACCAGTACGACCCACGTAACCACAGTGAAACGTTACTCTGTGATAAGGTATGTGCTGCTGCTGCAGGAAGGGGGTCATTGCCTAGGCAACCAATGACTTGTTTGCTACAACACCTTGCTTGTTCAGGAAGGTGCAACAAAGTTTCATCACGTTGTAATGAGTCCATGTTACCACGGAAACAAACTCAACCGCTCGAATGCTCGGCTGTCCCGTCTTCAGTCAGCTGTTCGTTCCACAAAAATTGGTCAGCCAAGTGACCGCGGTCACCGTTATAATCTTTTGAATAGCAAAAAGAACAACAAAAAACACATCATTTATGACTCACATTTTCTCCTCTCCTCCGCTCCTGGCGGCAATGGTCCACATGGGAAGGGGACGTTTTCAACTAAAATCACAGAAGCGGGGTACCAAAGCAATCTTTCCCCACTGAAAGCAGTTCAGCCAAAGCAATAAGAACACACACAATGTACTTTTTGTTGTATTCTAACTGGATTTTAGCTCGCGTCCAAATATACAGTCAGGTCCAAAATTATTGGCACCCTTGATAAAGAAGAGCAAAAAAGTCTGTATAAAATGAATAATACCATTACTGAACTATATTGAGGTATATTGTATGCTCACCACTGGTGTACGTGGCCAAAGAGCTCTATTTTCATGTCATCTGACCATAGCACTGGCTCCAATCCAAGCACCAATGCCGTTTAGCAAAATCCAGGCGTTTACATTTGTTGGATGACATGAAAATAGAGCTCTTTGGCCACATAATCCAGTGGTGGGTCTAACGTTGAAAAGAGGAATCATATGTAAAACCCCATACCTATTGTAAATTATGGTGGTGGATCTTTGATGTTATGGGGCTATTCTCATCCACTGGTCCTGGGGAACTTGTTCAGGTCAATGGCATCATGAACTTTACCCAGTATCAGGACATTTTAGCCAAAAACCTTGTTGCCTCTGCCAGGAGGCTGAAACTTGGATCTTCCATCAAGACAATAACCCCAAGCACGTATCAACATCTACAAAGAATGGTTAATTGACCACAAAATCAACATTGTGCAATGGCCAACTTAGTCTCCAAACTTGAGCCCCATGGGAGCTTATGGTTTGAGTTGAAGAGGGCACCCCATAAGCCCAGACAAAGGAAATTAAGAATCTGAATGGTCTAAGATCCCTCCCAATGTATTCTCGCTCAGTGCCGTTATCCTTACACACAGTGGTGTCAGTTCAGCTAAAAGTAGGATATGGCAAAGTGGGGTGGCCAGCAAGATCTGTTAGATGATCTCATTTTAATTCAGGGAAATGATTAAGCAAGTCTGATAGTGAGAGGTGGAAATTGATTATACCAGAGGCAGGTAGGCTACAGGTAAGGATTAGGGATGCAGACAGAGAATGATGATGAAGGCCTACAGCAGGAGGGTAACAACATTCACCCCAAATATGAAGTTATTAATGATTTGCATTATCTCAATTATCATTCTGTCACTGTATGACAATGCGCATTTATTGCCGACAATTGTTATTGTCTTTGAAGCCAAAAACAGGACATGTATTTTGGGGAAATACTCTAAATAGCAAGGTGTTCAGGTGTGTTTATTTCCATACCAATACATGAAACCATCATTTCACTAGCCTACTGGGAAAATTAATGAAAGACCTACAGCTAACACAACCTATATTTTAATAGCAATAAAATATATTTTGGTTTCGAAATGGTAACCAAAAAGGAGGGCTCCCCCACCTCCCAATTCAATTAACCTGTGGCTATCAGATTACAACAAGGCTTACAAGGCCGAGCTCAAATGCCAACATTACATTCATTCAAAGCAATGGGCACACTGCCTAAAAGGCTGACCGGCAAAGCAAATTGGCACTGTCTCTGCTTTCTAAAAGTGAGAGAAAAGGGCAGCAGGCTGGCAGCGGCTCTCTGAGTGATGCTCCGCATGATCCTAAAGCCAACCAATTAATATGCTAATCTGAAATCGCATTTTATTTGAGATTGAATGATTTGAATGTACTTTGTTTTGCTAACTTTACATTTTTGGCCTTGAGGTAGGGTTTGGCAACTGCCATACCCTACCATACCCAACTGATGCCCCTGATAGCAAGGTGAGGTATTGAAAGGTATTGAAAACAGGGGTGCCAATAATTTTGACCCCTAGATTTAAAAAATAAAATAAATACTTGTTGAACAAAATCTCTTTCTCTGAGGCACAATAATAATATACAAATATATATTTTATCATACAATATTTCTTAGTAGGGGAGAGTGGGATAAGTTCCGCCATTTCTTATAATCAGTATCACTCTGTCAAAGGAAATCTAGTATTCTTTCTAACAAAGATGTCTACGTATATTTCAGGATGTTGTGTATCCCTGGAAATAATCAGAATTCAAGTAAACATTGCAGTTTTGAAAACATAGCTTGTCCATAAAACATGGTCTCTTGTCACAACTTAATCCCGGGTATGGAGTAAGTTGATCTGTTTCTTTACTGAATTATTACACTTTTTTTTAAAACACTTTAAACATAGACCAGGCATTGTTGTTACTGTACTTCATAACCCAGCGATAATGCCTTGCATTACACCTGGGAAGAAAACACATAAATTTGCTCTACTTGCCATTGGCTCAACCATTGGCTCAACTTACCCAAAGGCAAACATTTTGACTAACATTTTGACCACACAGCTACAAGGATGCACTTTCATGCTATGTTTAGGACCTCATATTGAAATTATGTTTAGGACCTCATATCGAACACATTGGGAATTCAACAAACTTCTGGTTGACTTTTTGGATGGATGACTAAAGGTTGAAATCTCATTGATCAATGTCTCAACCAAATATTACCCACATTTCCACGTTGAAATGATGTAGTGTGCCTAGTTGGAAGTATCATAAAACCTCTAACTGATAATATTTTTGGGAGACCTAACTTGCTCAACTCAACCGCACAAATTCCCAGCCGTCCAGTTTTCAATCAGCAATTAATTCTCCAAAAACAAAAAGCAAACCCTTTTCTTTTTTTACATTTATGACTGTTATTTTATTTCATGACAGCTTTCATCCATAGTCATCGGTGTAACGGTTCTCCTCCTCCTCTTCATCCGAAGAGGAGGAGCAAGGATTCGACCAAAATGCAGCGAGGTGTGATGACATATTGAATTTATTTAAAGACGAAGACGAACACGGAAAAAACACTTGGAAAATTACAAAATAACAAAACAACGTAGACAGACCTGAACATGGAACTTACATAACTAAACGAAGAACTCACGAACAGGAACAGACTACATCGAACGAACGAACAAACGAAACAGTCCCGTGTGGTGCGCAGACACAGACACGGAAGACAATCACCCACAAACAAACAGTGTGAACAGCCAACCTATATATGGTTCTCAATCAGAGGAAAACGTCAAACACCTGTCTCTGATTGAGAACCATATAAGGCTAATTACAAGTGACCTAAACATAGAAACACAAAACATAGAATGCCCACCCCAACTCACGCCCTGACCAACTAAACACATACAAAAATAACATAAAACAGGTCAGGAACGTGACAGAACCCCCCCCTCAAGGTGCGAACTCCGGACGCACCACCAAAAGTCTAGGGGAGGGTCTGGGTGGGCATCTGTCCACGGTGGTGGCTCAGGCTCTGGGCGTGGTTCCCATCCCACCATAATACATCCCCGCTTCTTTATCCCCCTCACAATGACCACCCTCCAAATAACCCCACCTAAATTAAGGGGCATCACCAGGATAAGGAGCAGCACCGGAATGAGGGGCAACACCGGAATGAGGGGCAACACCAGAATGAGGGGCAACACCAGAATGAGGGGCAACACCAGAATGAGGGGCAACACCAGAATGAGGGGCAACACCAGAATGACTGGCGGATCCTGGCTGGCTGGCTCTGGCGGATCCTGGCTGGCTGGCTCTGGCGGATCCTGGCTGAATGATGGCTTAATGCTGGATGACGGCTCTGGCTGGTCATGGCTGGATGACGGCTCTGGCTGGTCATGGCTCGCTGACGGCTCTGGCTGGTCATGGCTCGCTGACGGCTCTGGCTGGTCATGGCTCGCTGACGGCTCTGGCTGGTCATGGCTCGCTGACGGCTCTGGCTGGTCATGGCTCGCTGACGGCTCTGGCTGGTCATGGCTCGCTGACGGCTCTGGCTGGTCATGGCTCGCTGACGGCTCTGGCTGGTCATGGCTCGCTGACGGCTCTGGCTGATCCTGTCTAGCGGAAGGCTCTGGCTGATCCTGTCTGGCGGAAGGCTCTGGCTGATCCTGTCTAGCGGACGGCTCTAGCGGCTCCTGTCTGGCGGACGGCTCTAGCGGCTCCTGTCTGGCGGACGGCTCTAGCGGCTCCTGTCTGGCGGACGGCTCTGAAGGCTCGGTACAGACGGACGGCTCTGAAGGCTCGGGACAGACGGGCGGCTCTGAAGGCTCGGGACAGACGGGCGGCTCTGACGGCTCGGGACAGACGGGCAGCTCTGACGGCTCGGGACAGACGGGCAGCTCTGACGGCTCGGGACAGACGGGCAGTTCAGGCGCCGCTGGGCAGACGGGCAGTTCAGGCACCGCTGGGCAGACGGCAGACTCTGGCCGGCTGAGACGCACTATAGGCCTGGTGCGTGGTGCCGGAACTGGAGGTACCGGGCTGAGGACACGCACCTCAGGGCGAGTGCGGGGAGAAGGAACAGTGCGTACAGGGCTCTGGAGACGCACAGGAGGCTTAGTGCGTGGTGCCGGAACTGGTGGTACTGGACTGGAGACACGCACCATAGGGAGAGTGCGGGGAGGAGGAACAGGGCTCTGGAGACGCACTGGAAGCCTGGTGTGTGGTGTAGGCACTGGTGGTACTGGCCTGGAGCGGGGAGGTGGCGCCGGAAATACCGGACCGTGCAGGCGTACTGGCTCCCTTGAGCACTGAGCCTGCCCAACCTTACCTGGTTGTATGCTCCCCGTCGCCCGACCAGTGCGGGGAGGTGGAATAACCCGCACCGGGCTATGTAGGCGAACCGGGGACACCATGCGTAAGGCTGGTGCCATGTAAGCCGGCCCGAGGAGACGTACTGGTGGCCAGATATGTAGGGCCGGCTTCATGACATCCGGCTCAATACTCAATCTAGCCCTGCCAGTGCGGGGAGGTGGAATAACCCGCACCGGGCTATGCACACGTACAGGAGACACCGTGCGCTCTACTGCGTAACACGGTGTCTGCCCGTACTCTCGCTCTCCCCGGTAAGTACAGGGAGTAGGCGCAGGTTTCCTACCTGACTTCGCCACTCTCCCTTTAAGCCCCCCCCCCCAAGAAATTTTTGGGGTTTACTCACAGGCTTCCTACCGTGTCGTCGTGCTGCCTCCATTCGCCGGTATCCCTCCTCGCACTGCGCCATAGAATCCCAGGCGGGCTCCGGCACTCGCCCTGGGTCGATCGACCACCTGTCAATCTCCTCCCACGTAGTGTAGCCCAGATCCTTTTCCTGCTTCCGCGCTAGCTCCTCATATCGCCGCCTCTCTGCTTTCGCTGCCTCCAGCTCAGCTTTGGGGCGGCGATATTCTCCTGGTTGAGCCCAGGGTCCTTTTCCGTCCAATATTTCCTCCCATGTCCACAAGTCCTGGTTACTTTGTTGCGCTCTCCCACGCCGCTTGGTCCTAGGTGGGTGGGTGATTCTGTAATGGTTCTCCTCCTCCTCTTCATCCGAAGAGGAGGAGCAAGGATTCGACCAAAATGCAGCGAGGTGTGATGACATATTGAATTTATTTGAAGACGAAGACGAACACGGAAAAAACACTTGGAAAATTACAAAATAACAAAACGACGTAGACAGACCTGAACATGGAACTTACATAACTAAACGAAGAACTCACGAACAGGAACAGACTACATCGAACGAACGAACAAACGAAACAGTCCCGTGTGGTGCGCAGACACAGACACGGAAGACAATCATCCACAAACAAACAGTGTGAACAGCCAACCTATATATGGTTCTCAATCAGAGGAAAACGTCAAACACCTGTCTCTGATTGAGAACCATATAAGGCTAATTACAAGTGACCTAAACATAGAAACACAAAACATAGAATGCCCACCCCAACTCACGCCCTGACCAACTAAACACATACAAAAATAACATAAAACAGGTCAGGAACGTGACAATCGGTTACACGATTACACGTTAATTGTGCCAGCCCTAGCCCTACATTGTCTCAGTTTCTCGAGGACCAAGTTTTGCAGGGAACAGTGAACAGGATTCCCACCCTGACTGTTGTTGCCCCCTTTTCTCTCTCTCTACACATCACTTAATTCATCCTCCCTCTATGTCTCGCTTCCCCCTTACTGTCTTACTCCTATTTTCACTGTCTGTTGTAATGTAGCTGTGGTCGTGCTGGTGTTTGCCATCTGCTGGGCACCTTTCCACATTGACCGGCTCCTGTGGAGCTGCATCATGCAGTGGTCTGTCTGGACGGACCTCAACCAAGCTGTGTACCAGTGTGTGCACCTCCTTTCAGGCATCCTCTTCTACCTCAGCTCTGCAGTCAACCCCGTTATCTATAACCTGCTCTCCACACGCTTCCGGGAATGCTTCTGGGATCTCGTCTGCACCCATACAGAAGACAACACTGCTGGAAAAGACTCCACACCCTCCGCCAAGATCCTGCTGGTCCCCTCGGGCCCAGTTCCTAAAATCCAGGCCAGGCCCAGTGACCACAACTCCCTCACTCCCCTGTTATCTCCAACTGGGAACACAGAGATCACAACACTGACAAGTAAACATTCTTGCGTGGTAGACTCTGACTTCACTGCTATGGCTTTTTAATCTTGTTTAATATTTAATGCAGAGATGTAGACTCGAATCACGTGACTTGGACTCCAGTACTACTATTTTGCCACTTAGACTTGACAAAAAGAAAAAACACTTAATTTCCTGTTAAATTCTGTTATTACACCGTGAACATACACTGAGCGTACAAAACCTCTTTTCATGACATAGACTGACCAGGTGGATCCAGGAGAAAGATATGATCCCTTATAGATGCACCAGCAAGTGCGGAAAGGCAAGGGGAAAAATAGAGCGCTGTCCTATATTTTCAATGCTTGTCGCTTGAAAATATGAGCTCTGAGCTTGAGTTTCTGTGAATGTTTATTCTCAGCCATCCACAGATCTCTCAATGTGCATACAGTGGGTAGGGGAAAAACAACAACACTTTATTGTAATTGGAGATTTCATAATGTAAGTCAAACTGTAGTTGTACTATCAACAGTAGCTGTACATCCTCATTTGGATGGTCTTTCTATTAGTAATGATGATACAAAAAACATTAAGTTCATGATCTGTGAAGTTTAATATGTAGGTCTATGTACTGTACTAGTAGGTCTAGCGTAAGGAAAACAGTAAATATCCTGATTTAAAAAATTGCTTTGAAATTGGTATAAAACAAATTGGTATAAAATTGGTATAAAAATAGATACTTTGGGATTTTGGCAATCTACCTCCCAGAGTCACATGAACTCGTGGATACCATTTTCCAGTAGGAAGTAAGTTAGAGGTAGTTTTGTGAGCCAATGCTAGCTAGCATTAGCACAATGACTGGAAGTCAATTGGTATCTGCTAAATGCTAGTTAGCAATTGCACTAGTGCCAGCAATTTTTTTTATATATCTATGACGCTAGTTAGCAACTTCCTTCAAACTGCACGCAAAGATATACAAATGGTATCCACAAGTTCATCTGACTCTGGGGAAGTAGATACAATGCCTCATTGCCAAAATCCTGAAGTATCCCTTTAACTATTGACTCAAAACCCCAAATTAGGGACTTGTGACTTGACCTGATCTCTGGAACTTGGGACCTGACTTGAGATTTGCCCATTATTACTTGAAACTTGACTTGAGACTCTGAAGGATAAGACTAGAGACTTGCTTAGGACTTCCTAAATTGTGACTTGGTCCCATGTCTAGTTTAATGTGTAGTGGATATGATGCCCTCTGTCAGGAGATGGATTTGACTAATGAGCAGATGATACGTTGTGCACAATTGGATAAGTAAATATTTCATGAGGTGATATGTGAACTTGTTATTGAAGCAGCATAAATCCTCATAGCATAAAGATTTATCTGAAAACAACTGATTTAGGGGTATGTAAATGAGAGACTTGGTTGCACTTGATAATTAACTCTAATGATTGATTATCCCATATTAACCTTTGTGATATTGACTTATGTGAACTGCAGTTATGTATTCATAACCACTTACTCCTGCCCCTTAATTTATTGTGTATGTCAACACTTCCCCATGTGTATTTCTCCTTGTCAAATAATTGAATGTACATATGTAGCACAGCTGTCCTTCGACTTAGAAATTGTATGTAATTTCATGTAAATCAATATTTATTGCCTTTCTGTGAACAACAGCAAAACCCGAATGTATTGCTTGGTGATTTTTTCAGGAATTGCATTGTTTTCTAGCTGTTATTGATTGCTTTATTTGCTTGCACCTACGGTATGTAGTCTCTGTAAATTTCAGACTGAGATTATGTCCGTTGACCGATGCCCAACATAACTGCATAAAGACTATTGAGTATCCATGTAATCAGTTCCAATGAGTTGATATAGCTTTTTCTTACTAAACATATTTATGTTGCTTGACATTCATTTGATGTTTGAAATATTCAAATAAAAGGTTTTCACCAATGTGTTAGCAGACATTTTATTTTGTTTCTACATTATCTTCTCATCCTTTCCAGAACCTGTAGTCATTTCACTAGGTGTGCCTGTCTTACATGTAAAGCAGATACTGCAGCTGCAGTTTAAAATGTCTGAAACAGAAAGAGCATTATGATGATAATGTATCGTATGCGTCTCTTGGGGACCCCAACAACAACACCAACAGGTAGTCTGTTAGATTCTCAAAGTGTGAGTGGCAGTATAATGGGAAGGCTAACACAGTGTTCTTGTAGTGTCTAAAAATGCAGAGAAATCAGCATGAGAGACAATTAAAGCACTTCAAGCATTTGACCATAGATTCTTTAAAGCCTCCTGGCAGCCTCTATGGATTAATTGTTATTCTCTACAAAACAAATTAGCTTTGAATGCCACATAAAATCCACTGGAAGGAAGATAATGAAGGCCATTTTCTGCCTGCGTTTATGAATCAAATCAAATCAAGTTTATTTTATATACCCCTTCGTACATCAGCTAATATCTCGAAGTGCTGTACAGAAACCCAGCCTAAAACCCCAAACAGCAAGCAATGCAGGTGTAGAAGCACGGCATATTGACAGCATATTGAAGAGCTCCATCGCTTGTGTGTGCTAACATTATGGATCTGGGTCCGTGGTCGGATCACATGGAGCTATCGAAATGGGTCCCTATCAGGGGATATCTTTACATGACACGTTTTGATATTATACAGAATACATATCATTTCCAATGCA
This sequence comes from Salvelinus alpinus, assembly GCF_045679555.1. Taxonomy (NCBI): domain Eukaryota; kingdom Metazoa; phylum Chordata; class Actinopteri; order Salmoniformes; family Salmonidae; genus Salvelinus; species Salvelinus alpinus. The sequence continues at coordinate 21,815,480 of NC_092097.1, forward strand.
TATTTTGAGTTTTGTGGATATGCACCATATTCTGACAAATTCTGAATACAGATGTGTCTTATAGACGAATATCATTTGGCCAGATATGGATTCATTCAATATCCTGAGAAGAGTGACATACAATTTAGTCTCTTCATGTTAACAGATACTGACTGTGTTTAAACAGTACAGTATATACATTTATCATTTGGCTGTATGCATTTTTAGACGTAGGCCTACTGTAAATGTGTATTATTGTTGCTTCACCATCTTTATTGCAAAAATAAATACAAGTACAAACAGAATATAGCTTCTGTCAATATTACACAGGTAAGCTAATAGTTACAGAAATCAGGAATGCAGACAGGCTCTATCTATCTGAGCTACTGTGTCCAACAAACCACCACCTGTTGTTATGTTGGGCACCGACTGACCAAAAAGGATCTTATTATGACCGTTTCTGTGTGGGTGGACCATTTCAGTTTGTAAGTGATGTGTACGCCGAGGAATTATTGTAGAAGCACCTCCTCTAAGAGTATGAATTAGGCTGTTTGAGAAGGTTTGAATCCTAAGCAACCTGCCCACACATACTGTAGTTTGAAGTACAATACCAACATAGCTACTGTAGTAGACCAAGCTGTGTGCTGGAAAACCGTTGTAGAGCATGTGTGGAAGAGGCATTGTGGTGCTCGTGAATTTCCTTTATTTTTTGACCTCAGACCGATGCCTATTCTCACTTAAAATGTAGTTTGTTGATTTTAATATGTACATACACTACCGCTCAAAAGATTGGGGTCACATTGAAATGTCCTTGTTTTTGAAAGAAAAGCACATTTTTTGGCCATTAATATAACATCAAATTGATCAGAAATACAGTGCAGACATTGTTAATGTTGTAAATGACCATTATAGCTGGAAACGGCAGATTTTTTAATGGAATATCTACGTAGGCGTACAGAGGCCCATTATCAGCAACCATCACTCCTGTGTTCCAAAGGCACGTTGTGTTAGCTAATCCAAGTTTATCATTTTAAAAGGCTAATTGATCATTAGAAAAACCTTTTGCAATTATGTTAGCACAGCTGAAAACTGTTGTGCTGATTAAAGAAGCAATAAAACTGGCCTTCTTTAGACTAGTTGAGTATTTGGATCATCAAATCAAATCAAATCAAATTTTATTAGTCACATACACATGGTTAGCAGATGTTAATGCGAGTGTAGCGAAATGCTTGTGCTTCTAGTTCCGACAATGCAGTAATAACCAACAAGTAATCTAACCTAACAATTCCACAACTACTACCTTACACACACACACAAGTGTAAAGGGATAAAGAATATGTACATAAAGATATATGAATGAGTGGTGGTACAGAACGGCATGGCAGATGCAGTAGATGGTATAAAGTACGGTATATACATATGAGATGAGTACTGTAGGGTATGTAAACATAAAGTGGCATAGTTTAAAGTGGCTAGTGGTACATGTATTACATAAAGATGGCAAGATGCAGTAGATGATATAGAGTACAGTATATACATATGAGATGGGTAATGTAGGGTATGTAAACATTATATTAAGTGGCATTGTTTAAAGTGGCTAGTGGTACATTTTTACATAATTTCCATCAATTCCCATTTTTAAAGTGGCTGGAGTTGAGTCAGTATGTTGGCAGCGGCCGCTAAATGTTAGTGGTGGCTGTTTAACAGTCTGATGGCCTTGAGATAGAAGCTGTTTTTCAGTCTCTCGGTCCCTGCTTTGATGCACCTGTACTGACCTCGCCTTCTGGATGATAGCGGGGTGAACAGGCAGTGGCTTGGGTGGTTGTTGTCCTTGATGATCTTTATGGCCTTCCTGTGACATCGGGTGGTGTAGGTGTCCTGGAGGGCAGGTAGTTTGCCCCCGGTGATGCGTTCTGCAGACCTCACTACCCTCTGGAGAGCCTTACGGTTGTGGGCGGAGCAGTTGCCGTACCAGGCGGTGATACAGCCCGACAGGATGCTCTCGATTGTGCATCTGTAGAAGTTTGTGAGTGCTTTTGGTGACAAGCCGAATTTCTTCAGCCTCCTGAGGTTGAAGAGGCGCTGCTGCGCCTTCTTCACAACGCTGTCTGTGTGGGTGGACCAATTCAGTTTGTCCGTGATGTGTACACCGATGAACTTAAAACTTTCCACCTTCTCCACTACTGACCCGTCGATGTGGATAGGGGGGTGCTCCCTCTGCTGTTTCCTGAAGTCCACAATCATCTCCTTTGTTTTGTTGACGTTGAGTGTGAGGTTATTTTCCTGACACCACACTCCGAGGGCCCTCACCTCCTCCCTGTAGGCCGTCTCGTCGTTGTTGGTAATCAAGCCTACCACTGTAGTGTCATCCGCAAACTTGATGATTGAGTTGGAGGCGTGCATGGCCACGCAGTCGTGGGTGAACAGGGAGTACAGGAGAGGGCTCAGAACGCACCCTTGTGGGGCCCCAGTGTTGAGGATCAGCGGGGTGGAGATGTTGTTACCTACCCTCACCACCTGGGGGCGGCCCGTCAGGAAGTCCAGGACCCAGTTGCACAGGGCGGGGTCGAGACCCAGGGTCTCGAGCTTGATGACGAGTTTGGAGGGTACTATGGTGTTGAATGCTGAGCTGTAATCGATGAACAGCATTCTCACATGGGTATTCCTCTTGTCCAGATGGGTTAGGGCAGTGTGCAGTGTGGTTGCGATTGCGTCGTCTGTGGACCTATTGGGTCGGTAAGCAAATTGGAGTGGGTCTAGGGTGTCCGGTAGGGTGGAGGTGATATGGTCCTTGACTAGTCTCTCAAAGCACTTCATGATGACGGAAGTGAGTGCTACGGGGCGGTAGTCGTTTAGCTCAGTTACCTTAGCTTTCTTGGGAACAGGAACAATGGTGGCCCTCTTGAAGCATGTGGGAACAGCAGACTGGGATAAGGATTGATTGAATATGTCCGTAAACACACCAGCCAGCTGGTCTGCGCATGCTCTGAGGACGCGGCTGGGAATGCCGTCTGGGCCTGCAGCCTTGCGAGGGTTAACACGTTTAAATGTTTTACTCACCTCGGCTGCAGTGAAGGAGAGCCCGCAGGTTTTGGTAGGGGGCCGTGTCAGTGGCACTGTATTGTCCTCAAAGCGGGCAAAAAAGTTGTTTAGCCTGTCTGGGAGCAAGACATCCTGGTCCGCGACGGGGCTGGTTTTCTTTTTGTAATCCGTGATTGACTGTAGACCCTGCCACATACCTCTTGTGTCTGAGCTGTTGAATTGCGACTCGATTTTGTCTCTGTACTGGGACTTAGCCTGTTTGATTGCCTTGCGGAGAGAATAGCTACACTGTTTGTATTCGGTCATGCTTCCGGTCACCTTGCCCTGGTTAAAAGCAGTGGTTCGCGCTTTCAGTTTCACGCGAATGCTGCCGTCAATCCACGGTTTCTGGTTTGGGAATGTTTTAATCGTTGCTGTGGGTACGACATCGTCAATGCACTTCCTAATGAACTCGCTCACCGAATCAGCATATTCGTCAATATTGTTGTTGGACGCGATGCGGAACATATTCCAATCCGCGTGATCGAAGCAGTCTTGAAGCGTGGATTCAGATTGGTCGGACCAGCGTTGAACAGACCTGAGCGCGGGAGCTTGTTGTTTGAGTTTCTGTTTGTAGGCTGGAATCAACAAAATGGAGTCGTGGT